>NC_081207.1:10854371-11454371 GCF_902713425.1 Acipenser ruthenus | reverse complement strand
TCATTGTTGTTCACAAACACACATTTCTAGTTTCAAGACTATTTTCATTGATTCAATACAATTGAATATTCATGAAACAGGTTTAGATTGCTGTGAGCCTCTTAACAATAGTGTGGAACAGTTACATCTCATAATGGTTGTGTATTTTGCAATTGGAAGCCTTTCGTGGTAAGACCATGGCATGAAAAAAGGTTGAGATTATTTTGTACTCCTAACAGTGATTCATTCTTGGGGACGGAGATGATAATTTTGGGAGACACACACTTCAGAACCATCACGGTGCCCAGAGAGCATCTCCAAGTTCAGGGAGAAATAAATTCAGAATCTATGACAGACATCCTTTAATCAAGAAAATATAAGATGACTGATAAGGAAGTAAAATGGTGGGCCTTCAGTGAGAACCCTAATAGCTGTCTCACTACAGCAGCAGATGCCAAACAGGTTCATCTTTATAGATGAGTTCATGTCACAATGTGGACGTCATCAGTAATTTATTTCGGCTGTGCATGCTTAGGTCAATTGATTACGTCTTTGGAGTCAGACCATTTAAGGCTTTGCTGTACTCAGGAGAACACCCCAGTGGAAAGTGAAGAGTGCTCCCTGTAATAAGTAAGTAGAACAGCTACATCTAGACCAGTATCCAGGATAATATACTTTAGGAGTATGTAATTAAAAAAGGGTAAATTGTTAATGCAAAGTTAGACCAAACATGACTCAACCTGTCATATCCTGTTAGGAAAACAATTGTATAGGAGCCTTGTATAGGGTATAGGGTACTCGCATTAGCTTCTTATTAACATATTAATCTATTTCTGATATTTAATCTGTTTCAAAGCACTGTAACTAAAGCAAAATGTAATTATATTAAACTATGGTGCAGAAGATCAGGAGGATTTGCAGATTCATGATATCTTATTGCTATTGCCCAGTTTTGGCAGTCAACTTTGTCAAAAATAATTTGGGTGTTACATTCCAGTGTGGTCCATACGATGCTGTCCAAGTCGTTGTTAGTGTGTTTTTGTTCATTCATTTTGTTAATAACTAGCGTTCTAGTTAACCAGTGTTATTCATTGTTGTTAATGATTAGTTAAAGTGGCTGCTTCTGATGTGAGGTGATTTTATACATGACCAGTTTCAGAAGGGACAGAAATTGCAGCTGCACACCTAGTGGTTACTTTTTCCAACCACCTTGCTGTAATAGTTATTATAAATAATGATCTAAGCAGAAACAACAATAGAGAATAAAAGAAAACACAAAATATAATAGATAAAACATTAAATATTAATTAAATAGATAAGTACATAAAGAATAAACAATAGTGATGCACAAACACATATTTTTTATTGAAAGTTTCATCCATGATTTAGTTTCAGTATACTCTTTGTTTTTCCTTTGGGGGCACATTTTTTATTTAAAAAAAATATAGAACTTTCTGAACTTGCACCAAAATAATTACTGAAAGATCAGAAAATTAAATATTACTGTGTTGGCCCCACATGCTTCATAGACCAGCTGTAACAGACGGTGTTGTGTGATGCTTTGCGTTACGGGTTCTGTCCCCTTTCGATGAGATGAGGTTAATAGCTTTTAAACCACATATGCAGACAAGCCCAGCTCTTTTGCACTGTGCTTAAGACACGCACTTGCGCTGTGCAGGACCACTGGTTTAGCCTCTTGGAATCTGAAAGTACTCCTACAGAACAAGCAACTAGGATTCTAAACTCATGTAATGCCAGGAAGATTCAAGAGAAAAATTATTCAAATTCAAAATTGCAGCAACATAACTTAGAAACACTCTGAATGATTGTTAGCACCATAATAAAGTCATGGGAAAAGAAAAAGGCATAAAGCAACAAAAAAAAAAAACATATTGGCATCTAGAACACAATTGGGGCCCTGCAACTCCAAACTTAATACTTGTTGGTTAAATTACTGTAGCAATATTTTATTGGCAATATGTTAAAGTATCTTGTTTATAGGAAACTATTTGCAGAAAATGATGACTGGGGTTTTATTATGTATTCAAGCTTCATGTTTCATAGCGTTATTGTATTAACCAGGAAGTTGTCTCAGAGCGGATAGCTGAGACGTTGAGAGAAACAATGGAGAAGCTTGCCAAGGGGGAAGCGCTTTGTTCTCTGAGGTAAGACTGTCACCTACACAGCTATTTTTTTATTTTTTTTTATAAAGAACAGCTTTCCAGACATGTGGCCGAATTCTTCAGAATATACCTTTTGTTCCATACCTAACTACATTTTTTTTTTTTACTCTTGATCTGTTTTCCTGCAATATCACCAAAATACAACTTCTTTGTGTTATTTTCTGTTTATCTCTTTGGCCTTCACCTTAACTTTCACAAGAGATGATTCAATGTGTCAGTTATTCTCTGGCCTATGCCTTGCTTGAAAAATCAAGTGTCTGGAAAACTCTAAATACAGTATATAGTGGCTCTCAAAAGTATTCACCCCCCCTTGGACTTTTCCACATTTTATTGTGTTACAACATGGAATCAAAATGGATTTAATTAGGAGTTTTTGCCACTGATCAACACAAAGTCCATAATGTCAAAGTGAAAAATAAAATCTACAAATTGTTCTAAATTAATTACAAATATAAAACAGAAAATAATTGATTGCTCTTTGCTATGACATACCTAAATAAGCTCTGGTGCAACCAATTGTCTTTAGAAGTCACATAATTAGTTGAATGGAGTCCACCTCTGTGCAATTAAGGTGTTTCACATGATTTCAGATTCATGTCAATTGATAGATAGCAATGGCTCTGTTAAAAACGAATCACTTAATGTAATGTATTTGAAACTTGTCCAGGTACTGGCTATATTGGCGAAAAATAGCTGACATTTAAATATGTTCATCATGTATAACCAATATTTCTCAGCTTGTCCTGTTTTAAAAGATACTTCTACACAAAACATAATTTAAGCTACATGTTTCTTAAGTGATAAGATGGATACAGAAAAAACACAGCGAAAAGGCAAGAAAAGATTTAGAGATGCCGAAATAGAAGTGACTGTGTCTGAAGTAGAGGCGAAACAAAAAATTTGATTTGGTTCGCTCAGCAGCGGGCTGACGTCAGTGAAAGAATAGTGAACTCTGTGAATGCTGTATTGTCAGAGAGCTGGACACTCAAAGAAGTAAAAAAAAAAAGGTTTGACTTAAAAGTGGAGGCAAAAAAACCCCCATGTTCAATTCAGATAAAATATAAGGAGGTGGACAGTCCCACACAGAGCTCTCCCTCCTTGATATGAGAATCGGTGGCATCAAAGGAGAGACAGTGCTGACTGGTGTCTTGCAAGGAGACACTGACCTCATGCACGTGGCAAGTGAAGCAGACACATCTCTGCCCCAATGAGCGCTCCCTTAGAAAATGATAAGCCCTTTATCTTTTTTAATATAAAACACATTGTGTACTGTTTAAGCACTCAATATCAGAATGTATAGCAGTGTCTTGCTAATGAAACCTTTGTACTCCAGATGCATTTGTCTCCATGAAGTGGATGAAACAATCAGGAGCCAAAATTATAAATGCAGTATTTATTTATTTGTGCACATGAGCAAAAGATGACAAGGAACATGGAATTCACCCCTGTCACAGTGGAGATGCCAGCCATGTCCTCCACCCACTCCCCCAGAGTTCTATCAGAAGCTGTGCTGAAAAAACAGGATGACATTAATAAATCAATAGATAACGTTGTGACAAAATTAAGTGAAATAACCACTGTTTTGGAAGACATTAATAAAAACATAAGTGAGCTTGTTCATTGTTTTTCCCAGCTGTTACAACAAAAAATGTAATTAATTAAATGGTCACCAAGTGTTTAATTGTTGTCTTTAAACAAATAGGGTACACATTTCTTTCTAAATTTAGACAATTATGTTAAAACAGAGTAACAATTAATTTTATGCATTACGGAATAGGCATATGTTAGTCATTTATTGCTGTACTTAAGAACATAAGAAAGTTTACAAACGAGAGGAGGCCATTCAGCCCATCTTGCTCGTTTGGTTGTCAGTAGCTTATTGATCCCAGAATCTCATCATGCAGCTTCTTGAAGGATCCCAGGGTGTCAGCTTCAACAACATTACTGGGGAGTTGGTTCCAGACCCTCACAATTCTCTGTGTAAAAAAGTGCCTCCTATTTTCTGTTCTGAATGCCCCTTTATCTAATCTCCATTTATGACCCCTGGTCCTTTTTTCTTTTTTCAAGTCAAAGATGTCCCCCGGGTTGACATTGTCTATACCTTTTAGGATTTTGAATGTTTGAATCAGATTGCTGCGTAGTCTTCTTTGTTCAAGACTGAATAGATTCAATTCTTTTAGCCTGTCTGCATACGACATGCCTTTTAAACCCGGGATAATTCTGGTTGCTCTTTGCACTCTTTCTAGAGCAGCAATATCCTTTTTGTAACGAGGTGACTTCTCACAATATATCCAAGCATCTTGTTAGCCTTTTTTATAGCTTCCCCACATTGTCTAGATGAAGACATTTCTGAGTCAACATAAACTCCTAGGTCTTTTTCATAGTTCCCTTCTTCAATTTCACTATCTCCCATTTGATATTTATAATGCACATTTTTATTGCCCGCATGCAATACTTTACACTTTTCTCTATTAAATTTCATTTGCCATGTGTCTGCCCAATTTTGAATGCGGTCTAGATCATTTTGAATGACCTTTGCTGCTTCAACAGTGTCTGCCACTCCTCCTATTTTTGTGTCGTCTGCAAATTTAACACGTTTGCTTACTATATCAGAGTCTAAATCATTAATGTAGATTAGGAATAGCAGAGGACCTAATACTGATCCCTGTGGTACACCACTGGTTACCTCGCTGCATTTTGAGGTTTCTCCTCTAATCAGTACTTTCTGTTTTCTACATGTTAACCACTCCCTAATCCATGTGCATGCATTTCCTTGAATCCTTACTGCGTTCAGTTTGAGAATTAATCTTTTATGCAGGACTTTGTCAAAAGCTTTCTGGAAATCTAAATAGACCATGTCGTATGCTTTGCAGTTGTCCATTTTCAATGTTGCATCCTCAAAAAAGTCAAGTAGGTTAGTTAGACATGATCTCCCTTTCCTAAAACCATGCTGGCTGTCTCCCAGGATATTGTTACCATATAGGTAATTTTCCATTTTGGATCTTATTATAGTTTCCATAAGTTTACATATAATAGAAGTCAGGCTTATTGGTCTGTAGTTGCCTGGTTCAGTTTTGTCTCCCTTTTTGTGGATCGGTATTACGTTTGCTATTTTCCAGTCTGTCGGTACAACCCCTGTGTCAAGAGACTGTTGCATGATCTTGGTTAGCGGCTTGTAAATAACTTCTTTCATTTCTCTGAGTACTATTGGGAGGAGCTCATCCGGCCCAGGGGATTTGTTTATTTTAAGAGCTCCTAGTCCCTTTAACACTTCTGCCTCTGTTATGCTAAAGTTATTTAAAATTGGACAGGAACAGGTCGACATGTGGGGCATGTTGTCCGTGTCCTCCTTTGTAAAAACCTGTGAAAAGTAATCATTTAATATATTTGCTATTTTTTTTTCTTCATCTATGATTTTGCCATTTGTGTCTCTTAGACATTTAACCTCCTCTTTGAATGTTCTCTTGCTGTTATAATATTGGAAAAACATTTTGGAATTGGTTTTAGCCCCCTTAGCAATATTGATTTCTATCTCTCTCTTGGCCTTTCTAACTTCCTTTTTGACTTGTGTTTGCAGTTCCAAGTATTCTTTCTGTGTGCTTTGTTTTTGGTCCCTTTTAAACGCTCTGTAAAGTGCCTTTTTTCGCTGAATATTTTTTTTAATTGATCTATTAAACCATTTTGGCAATTTTGTTTTAGATTTAGATTTGTCTACTTTTGGGATGTAATTGTTTTGTGCCTCTAGTACAACATTTTTAAAAGACAGCCACCCTTTTTCTGTGGATGTTTTCTCTATTTTACTCCAATCTACTTCTGTTAGTCTCTGTTTCATACCTTCATAGTTTGCTTTTCTAAAATTGTAAACCTTAGCTTTAGTCATTACTTTTGGGGTTTTAAAAAATATTTCAATGAGACCATGTTGTGGTCTGAGTTTGCCAATGGCTCTCTGACCTCTGTTTTAGTTATTCTGTCTTCATTATTTGAAAAGACTAAATCAAGGCATGCCTCCCCTCTAGTCGGTGCCTTGACAAATTGCGTTAGGAAGCAGTCATTTGCCATTTCCACCATTTCAATTTCGTCCGTCGTGCCCCCCATTGGGTTTTCCCATTTTATATGGGGGAAGTTGAAATCCCCCATTAGTATGGCTTCTCCTTTTCTACACGCATTTCTAATGTCATTGTACAACAGATTATTTTGCTCAGCGTCTGAATTTGGCGGTCTATAGCATGCTCCTATTATTATGCCCGTTTGAATTTGTGTCCATTATTCTGACCCATATTGATTCTGCATTGTTTTCTTTGTCCTGATTTAACACCTGGGCTTCAAGGCTATTTCTTATGTATAGCGCTACCCCTCCGCCTCTTCTGTCCTGCCTGTCTTTCCTATACAGTGTGTACCCACTAATATTATATTCGTCTCCATCACTCTTAGACAACCAAGTTTCTGTAACACCTATCACATCGTAGTTACTTGTTAGTGCAGTAGCTTCAAGTTCTAACATTTTGTTTCTGAGACTTCTAGCATTAAGATAAATACATTTAATAGTGGTCTTACCTGAGTTGTTGCCCTTGTTTTGATGTAACAAATAATGGATAACCACTATATAAGATTTTGCTAGGTAGAACAATACACTTCAGAATTGGGGGTGCAATTCCTCTATTAATGGACAATTAACTTTCAACAAGGCTTTTTGGGAATAAGCACAATAAGAACCTAGCAAATCTTATACAGTGGAGATCCATGCTTTGTTAAGTGCTAGTTAGTCACTAATAAAATTACTAAAATTACTAATATACTGTATGGGTATTCCGTAATGGGTAAAATAAAGTGTTACCTAAGACAGTTGTAGCATACATTTTAAAGTCGTCTTATTAATGCCAGTCTTATTTGGATGGCATTGGTGTTGGGAATCTCTGTACTGGCAGCAGTCTCAGACTCAGGCATGGTGTCTGCTGGTGGTAGGTTCATCCCATGCTTGAGTGTAATATTATGCAACACGCTCCATGCAAGGATGATTTTGCATACCTCCTGAAACATGCAAACAGTGAAAGTGTAATTTAAGCATTCGAATGGAGTGCTCCACCACAGCCCTTGTACGAGCATGTGCTGAATTATATCCTCTTTCTTCAGGGGTCTGTGGATTTATAAGTGGTGTCATCAACCACGGCTTCAGTGGATATCCCTGATCCCCGTGGAAAACAAAATGTGTATGCATACATCTAGATAGTGACCAAGTACTAACTGCTTTTGTGAGGAAGTAAATATATTGTGTGTAGTTAGTCACCAATGAGCCAGCCGTCTGTCACTGCACCGTTTTCTAGGTGACTGCCCACACTGCTTTTCATTAATTGAGTGGTAGTCTTCTGTTCACGAAATTGAATTCATTCAATGTCTGTGTTTTAATTGCTATTTGGATGCAGTCTATAGCACCAACATTATTGGGGAACCCAGCAATTAAATGAAAATCCCTTTTTATTTCAATCTGCTGTCCGTCAGTATAAGGAAACCGAATGTACTGAGGACAAAGGGCAACGATGGAGTCTAAAACCACTGGCATCAGTGTACTAAAAGAGGCTTGTTAAATGCCACTTATGTCTACGATCTGTCTTTGAAAGGTACCAGTCACCAAAAAGCCAAGAGTAGACAGGACTTGTATATGTGCAGGAATGGGGTGACTGCGCTTGGTTGGTCTGCATAGCCTAGGTCCCAAAATATCGCACAATTCCAATTGGACTTCCTTGGAAAAGCGGTATCTTGCAAAATGTTATCTGTGCTTTGTGCAAAGAAGTCATAACGATCCCTAAACACATTGAATGTATAGTGAAAATGTTTGTGTTAATAGGCTGCACGTCTGTTTCTACTTATTATATTATTTTGCAATTCACAATGCATGACAGAAAGGACTAACAACAACAACAACATTTTTTTGATACCACTGCATAGATAATAATTATAATATTAGGCTAATTATATAGACACGTCAAATTTTAGCTATACACGCAATTGTTTTTCATTATGCAGTGATGGTGTAACCTTATCCTGAATAATAGGGGTTAGAATCTTTCTTGCAGTACCATCATTCTAACACAAGGAAACGATCGGCTACATGGTCCAGAGTATGCGTGAGTCTACAAACATTTCCACGCAAAGTTGTATGTTGATAAATCTCATACTTTCTGTTAGACTGTGCATACGCACAGTTTAGAATGAAATTTGTGTATACGCACGATTGGTAAATATAGCCCCAGGCTGCCTAGCCACATTTCTACATATTTTTCAAAATTATTTACAAATGAAAAACTGAAAAGTCTTGATTGCATAAGTATTCACCCCCTTTGCTGTGACACCCCTAAATAAGCTCTGGTGCAACCAATTGCCTTCAGAAGTCACATAATTAGTTGAATGGAGTCCACCTGTGTGCAATTAAAGTGTCACATGATCTCAGATTAAATCCACCTGTTTCTGGAAGGCCCCAGAGTTTGTTAGAGAGCTTATCTAAACAAACAGGATCATGAAGACCAAGGAGCTATCAAAACAAGTCCGGGATTGGTGATTCTGGAGAAGCACCAATCCCGGACTTGAAGCACCAATCAGGGTTGGGTTATAAAAAAATATCCCAAACATCCCCTGGAGCACTGTTAAATCCATTATTAAAAAAATGAAAAGAATATGGCACAACCACGACTCTGCCTAGAGAAGGCTGTCCACCAAAACAGTGACCAGGTAAGGAGGGCATTAGTCAGAGAAGCAACCAAGAGGCCAATGGTAACTGAAGGAGCTGGAGAGATCCACAGCTGAGATGGGAGAAACCGTCCATGGGACAACTATAACCCGGACGCTCCACAAAGCTGGGCTTTATGGAAGAGTGGCGAGAAGAAAGCCATTGCTGAAAAAAAAACATATCAAATTCTGTTTGGATTTTGCCAAAAGTCATGTGGGAGACACAGCAAACATGTGGAAAAAGGTTCTCTGGTCTGATGAGACCAAAATTGAACTTTTTGGCCATAGCGCAAAACGCTATGTGTGTCGCAAAGCCAGCACTGCTCATCACCCTGAGAACACCATCCCCACGGTGAAGCATGGTGGTGGCAGCATCATGTTATGGGGATGCTTTTCATCGGCAGGGACTGGGAAACTGGTCAGGATTGAGGGCAAGATGGATGGAGCCAAATACAGGGAAATTCTAGAGGAAAACCTCTTTCAGTCTGCAAGAGACCTGGGACTGGGGCGGAGGTTCACCTTCCAGCAGGACAAAGACCCTAAACACACAGCCAAAGCTAAACTGGAGTGATTTAAAAACAAGAACCTGAATGTCTTAGAATGGCCCAGTCAAAGCCCAGACCTCAATCCGATTGAGAATCTGTGGCAAGACTTGAAAATTGCTGTTCACCAACGGTCCCCATCCAACTTGACAGAGCTTGAGCTATTTTGCCAAGAAGAATGGGCAAAAATTGCAGGATCCAGATGTGCAAAGCTGGTAGAGACTTACCCAAAAAGACTCACAGCTGTAATTGCTGCCAAAGGTGCTTCTACCAAGTGTTGACTCAAGGGGGTGAATACTTATGCAACCAACAAATGTCTTTTTTGTTTAATTAACTTTTGTGTCACAATAAATATTTTGCACCTTCAAAGTATGTTGTGTAAACCAAATGGTAAAAAATCCCAATTAAATCCATTTTAATTCCAGGTTGTAACACTACAAAATGTGGAAAAGTCCAAGGGGGGTGAATACTTATGCAGAGAATTAATAATCCCACCTACTGGAGATCAGTTACTGAAGGGTTATCCAGAAAGAGTATCTATACAATGTCATCGACAGTGCACTAAGGCACATTGCTGCTACGCTATATTATGTCATGTTTACACTAAAATACAGCAGTATGTTTGAGTAAACATGATATCATATATGAACCTGAGCGATTCTGCAAACTAGAGCTGCGCCTCAGGTCATACATTTCAAACATTATCAAACCGGGTCTAAAGAGGTGCACAAAATATACAAAGTAATATTGTAGTAATTCCTATTTATAGAAAACTCCCTGTAAACAAGTTGCTCAGGGGTATTTGTCAATGAGTCAAGCAGCATGGTCTGAGTGTTCAGGACTCATTGACATTGCTTTGCTTTGTCCGTGGCTCAGGTTACTAATTCCTATTCGCAACTGAACACAACTATCATATTAAGACTGCACTTAAAATATTTTAGCAATCTCTTGTCATACGTATTAGATTTGTTCTTACAGCACTATGTAACACAATTTTTGTTCCTGGGTAGTAAGTGTTATTTCCTAATTGCTTATGCCTCAAAAGTATAGAAAATGGCTATTATTCCCCACAAACTTTGCTTTTGTGACCAGGACAGAGGTCAATTTCAAAATATCAATTTCCAATGTGAAAACGGGCGAATTTGCGTCTTTTCGTTCACATAAAGTCAGAAAAAAACAACATATGAATCCAAATTAACATGTATTTATACTAAAGTAATACAAAAATGACTACAAAAGATTTAGAAGTGAGTAGTTTTTCGAGATTTACGATTATACTGTAAATCACTTTCACGAATCAGCCCCCAAATGTAGTCTCCCATCATGTTCTCGTTATACTGTCCTTGGTAGCGGCGTTCAAAGTCCAGTATATCCTGGTGGAAGCGCTCGCCTTGCTTCTCCGAGTACGCTCCCATGTTCTCCTTGAATTTATCAAGATGAGCATCAAGGATATGGACTTTTAGGGACATCCTACAGCCCATTGTGCCGTAGTTCTTCACCAGAGTCTCAACCAGCTCCACATAGTTTTTGGCCTTGTGATTGCCCAGGAAGCCCCGAACCACTGCGACAAAGCTGTTCCAAGCCGCTTTCACCTTACTAGTGAGCTTCTTGGGGAATTCATTGCACTCCAGGATCTTCTTTATCTGTGGTCCGACGAAGACACCGGCTTTGACCTTTGCCTCAGACAGCTTAGGGAAGAAGTCTTGAAGGTACTTGAAGGCTGCTGACGCCTTATCTAGAGCTCTGACAAATTGTTTCATAAGGCCCAATTTGATGTGCAGTGGTGGCATCAGCACCTTCCGGGGGTCCACCAGTGGCTCCCACTTGACGTTGTTCCTCCCCACAGAGAACTCGGTCCGCTGTGGCCAGTCCCGCCTGTGGTAGTGTGCCTTGGTGTCCCTGCTGTCCCAAAGGCAAAGATAGCAGGGAAACTTGGTAAAACCGCTTTGGAGACCCATCAGGAATGCCACCATTTTGAAGTCTCCTATGACCTTGATGCCATCTCAGAAAAATGCAGATATGTATCCACTTAGGCAGCTGGAACTAAGCTGAACTGGTGGGCTTAAGGCCCCTGTATTTATACTACTATTTATATTACTGGAAAGTTCTAGAAAGTTCTAGAAGTTTCTCCAAATTTACTCAGCACTGAATCTATCTGGAATGTTCTGGAAAATAGGTACATTTCAAAATATCACTGTCCTGGTCACAAAAGCAAAGTTTGTGGGGAATAATAGCCATTTTCTATACTTTTGAGGCATAAGCAATTAGGAAATAACACTTACTACCAAGGAACCAAAAAAAAAAAAAAAATTGTTACACAGTGTTACCCTGTGGTTTTACATAACTATATGAAAGTTTATTGTTTCATAAACTGTAAGTTAATTCAGAAGCAAACAAATATATGTGAGGAATAAACATATATACTGCTTCACATTGTTTTAACTGTGCTGTACTTTCCTTTATGTATTCTCTACACAGTTGATAATTTTAAACAGGAAAATACATTCTGATGGGAACAATTTTGGCAACTCATCACTAAAATCTCAAACAACTTATATTTATTTTGTTATTGCCTCAGCCAATCCCCTATTTTATGCACCAATAAATTAAATTTGTAAAGTTACAAATAGACAGCAGAGAATACCTAAATGATTCTGTGAACTGTCAGAGAATAATTAATGGTTTATTGGAAATTGAGTTCAGAAGTTAGACAGCCAGTTCTACTGACCCTCCTGTCTCTAATTGTTCTGAATTAAGTTATTTTTAGTAGTAATTTTATACAAAAGATTATTTTCAATTGTAATATACAATTACACTATTATTAACCCACCTGCAGCAGTCCAATAGTAGCCAGTTGCTAAAATATCACTCGGCTTACACAGGGGCAAAATGTAGCAGAGAATGAAACAGAAGATAAAAGAATGGTTTCTGAGTAAGCAGGAGCAATCTACATGTATTATTGTCATTGTAACTCTGGGACTATTTGCAACAACCACCAATAGGAATGTGTTCAGTGCCAATATAGTTACCTACACTGTTATTTTGCCATTCACTTAATACCTCCTGTAGTTAGCATATTATAAAATCTGTAGACAACTTATCAGTAATGCTATAGACATAACAATTGTCTGGGACAGCAGGATCACAAAGGGCCCTCTTGCTAATGTCAATGCATTTTTATTGCATAAACTTATTTTATGTAGGAGGCATGGGAAATAAAATCTTTTGTGAGGATGAAACCACATACTTATTATATTACTTTGAAGTCCCTATGTAATCGTTACATTATTTGCTGCAGAAACTTAGTATAGCAAAGAAAACCTGAGAAATAACATTTGTTCTGAGCGGAACTTTGGATTCGAGGAGTCTCTTTCAATTTCCTGATTATGGATTGTGTGTGTAAAGTTTGTAGGCAAACCTGTAACACTTTTCCATATGCAACGTACCTGTGATGTATAAACCTGTCTTGTTTCTGTACCTTCTTCCATAAGGCATTGCAGTTGAATACTAATCAGGAATATGATGGCTCCTCATTACACAGCAACTTGGCTAATATGTAAGTTGGAAGAGAGCCACCTTGAAGGCATGTGAACCCTTTCATAAAGGAATGGGATTTTGCAGTCAGTCTTTGCATTTATCATTCTTTGATTACCTACCTCCCAGGGGATGGGTTCATGTTTAAACTGTACTTGGAGAGGACATGTTTGAGAGCTTCTTTGAGGCCAGAGGGTTATTTTAGCACCAGAATGTGCTGTAATGACTGAAACAGAAAATTCTGTAATGAATCGAAGCATGATAAATAAAGCAGTTGAGAAACAGCTAATCTTGTTTTGTGGATGATTTCCACAGCTGCCTATCAGTTGTAATAAGTTATGAGCCTTATATCTGGTTAAATGACTACATCCCCCAGAATCCCATGGGAGGAATGAGATACACCTTGCTCTAATATTTAATGAATGTCATCTGCCTGTTATTAGCACGCAGGTATATCAAGGGGCAGAAATGTTTGTTCAGGGCAGTCTGCAGTCTGTGTGAAGGTAAGAAGAGGCTGTCAGTGTGGCGAGACCTGTGTGGTTCATAGAAAAAGATAGTGTGTGATTTTAGTTAGAAACGTGAAGAAACAGTTTAGTTTGTTACACTGTTCTCCATGTGGGAGTTAAGTTTTGTTTTTATTTTTTTTTTATTTTTGTACATAATACAATTGCACAAAACTGCTTAAAATTAAATATCTGTGTCTGCTTAAAAAGGGCAAAATAACCTAAATATAAGTGAAATATTTCACTATATATATATATATATATATATATATATATATATATATATATATATATGATTAATCACACCTGTGGCAAATGCACTGGTACAGTTGAAAAGCTTGTTTTCTGCGTAGATTGCAGAAAGCTATCATAGAACTCTGAACAGACAGAGCCTTTGAACCTGTTTCACTCAAAGCGCTTTCATGTTGCATAAGTTATGCTATATTTTTGTTTTGTGCTATTTTTATAACTAGTTATTTATGTTTCATAATTGTATATGTGCATACAGCTTTCTACACAGAAGTTTATTGCGTAAAGTTTATTTAATTACAGTTTTTCATGTTTATGTATATGCTTTTTGAAAAAAAAAGGTTAATTTTCAATGTAAATACGGTGTTTCTGCTCTGAAAATGTTATGGATGATGTTCATAAATAAAAATATTAAGTTGTATCCGATTTGTTTTTCATTTTCATATCGAAGCTGTTTTAAAATGGAGCCGCACATTTTGCGGGTGCGGCGGTTGTATATAGTCAGAAATTTCTACGGTTCTAGTGTTAAAATGATTTTTATTCACAAGTATAAACATGCATAGTAATACATTTTCATCACAAAAGCATTCAAGCCTGCTTCCGGGTACAGTCTTCAGTTCCAAGCATCAAATCAGTACAGTACAAACTTTCTACTTGCTGTAAATGAGTTTATATAACTTAAATCCTGCCCCTTGGTGCCAGGATGGATTGACACTTTGTCCAGTCAATGGAGCAGTTCCATTTGAATTCGACCAATCAGCGAGACTGTTTGGAGCAGGTCACAGGTCATTCAGGTGCCAGGTAGACTACACAGGCACAGACCCATTGTCTCAAACTGGCCTGTCCACTACTGCTTTACAAGGCAATTTTAGATATATCAAGCCCCTGTTACACCAACCAAACCTAGTTAAATAAAAATGCTTTTTCAATGTTTACAATTAAATTTATGCAGCCTGCGGTTCTAGTCAAAATACTATCTCTCTCTCTCTCTCTCTCTCTCTCTCTATATATATATATATATATATATAATATAGATAGATAGATATATATAGAGATATATATAGATATATATATATATATAGATATATATATATATATATATATATATATATATATATATATATATATATATAATATTGTTGGCGAGTGCAGCCAGCGGCTGGTGTTGATTCGCAGGGAAGCACGCAGAGCACAGAGAAGTTTGGTGTAAAACCAATTATTTTTATTTAAGAACAATAATTAAACAAAAAGCTAATTGAACCAAATATCAAACAATTTGAAGAAAGAAAAAGTGGAAACCAAAAATAACTATTTATAGTCACCTAGTCACAGGTACTGACTTCAATAACTGAGTCCAACCATAGAGCTGCAAAACTGCCCTCTGATCTACACAAAAGGAAGATCCTGACTGAACCAAATGACAGTCTTTATACCTTTCCAGGCCTACCCCTCCCCCCAGAATAAACCATTATGCAGGTGGTTATATAAGAATAAAACAGCAAACAGTTATCAATAATAAAGTATTCAAAAAGAAACAAATCAATGAATATGTATATATACTAACATTAATCTAACACATGCATTAATACTATGCTTTAAAACAAGCAGAGGGAAAAATAATTAAAATCAGCTATCCCCCCTTTCAATATCTTCTACAGGTACTGCCCTGCTACAGGAAGTCAGTACCCAGGGAAATCAATAAAAGCTTCCCTCACCAACATGGCTGGTTCCCCACTTCCTGTCAAGATGGAGGACCATACCACCACACCCAACTCAGGTTGCCTAAACCATTGCATATCAAAAACATGCACATTAAAATAACTGTTCATTTTATCTTAACAATAGTACTGCAATACATTGTTCTGGAAGTGTGCACCCTTCCAAACCAACTGTCTAAACAGTACTCTTGATTAACCTCTCTTGTTTTTCAGGACACTCCCAACCACAGGCCTCCAGTCCTGATACACCAGGTAAGTGAATTTAGTTTTTATTATTTTCCTTACTAGACCCAAGGTTCAGCAACACAATACAAAAACAGTTAAAAACAATTTGCAGAAAATGTCCAGATACATACTGAGACAAATGTGAGGGTCTCCTCCCTCACAAATATATATACAGTGGCTCTCAAAAGTATTCACCCCCCTTGGACTTTTCCACATTTTATTATGTTACAACATGGAATCAAAATGGATTTAATTAGGAGTTTTTGCCACTGATCAACACTAAAAAAAGTCCATAATGTCAAAGTGAAAAATAAAATCTACAAATTGTTCTAAATTAATTACAAATAATTGATTGCAAGTATTCACCCCCTTGAGTCAATAATCAATGAGTCAATTGGGTTGAGGTCCGGGCTTTGACTGGGCCACTCCAGGACATTGACCTTTTTGTTTTTAAGCCACTCCAGTGTGGCTTTGGCTGTATGTTTGGGGTCATTGTCCTGCTGGAAGATGAATCTTCTCCCAAGTCCCAGGTCTCTTGCAGACTTCAGCAGGTTTTCCTCCAGGATTTCTCTGTACTTTGCTGCATCCATTTTTCCCTCTATCTTCACAAGCTTTCCAGGCCTTGACGCATCCCCATAGCATGATGCTGCCTCAACCATGCTTCACGGTAGGGATGGTGTTCTCATGATGATGTGCGGTGTTAGGCTTGCGCCAAACATAGCGCTTAGCGTTGAGGCCAAAAAGCTCTATTTTGGTATCATCAGACCATAGAATCTTCTTCCACTTGGTCTCAGAGTCTCCCACATGCCTTCTGGCAAACTCTAGCTGAGATTTGATGTGAGTTTTTTTCAATAATGGCTTTCTTTTTGCCACTCTCCCAAAAAGGCCAGTTTTGGGAAACACCCGGGCTATTGTTGCCATATGCACAGTGTCTCCCAGCTCAGCCGTGGAAGACTGTAACTCCTTTAAAGAAGTTATTCACCAGTGAGAAGAATGGCACACTAAAAGCATCTAAGGTTGAGCTGGAGAGTTATTTGGAGGAAACACATACAGATTCAAAAAGGCAGGAGCCTATGTCAATTCCGTCAGACATCCCACCTATCAATCCACCAGAATACCAAATGGAGGACTGTGCACCTCAGTGGAAAGAAATAGAGCAAGCTGTGAAAAAAGCAAGGGCTTCATCATCTCCAGGGCCTAATGGAGTTCCGTACAGAGTGTACAAGAGTGCTTCAGGAGTTCTACGAATTCTGTGGAAATTGATGAAAGTGGCATGGGAAAAACAGGTTGTACCAAGAGCATGGCGCCGAGCAGGTGGAGTCTTTATACCTAAAGAAAAAGATTCTACAAGCATCAGTCAGTTTCGTCCCATTTCCCTATTAAACGTAGAAGGCAAGATTTTCTTCAGCATTATTGCTCAGAGATTGTCAGCTTACCTATTAAAGAACTGCTTCATTGACACTTCAATACAAAAAGCGGGCATTCCAGGTTTCCCAGGTTGCTTAGAACACATCAATGTGATCTGGCAACAAATTCAATCAGCTAAAAAGGAGAGGAAGGAGCTCCATGTGACATTCCTGGATTTGGCTAATGCATATGGTTCAGTGCCACATGAACTACTTTGGGCAGCATTTGATTTTTTCAGTGTACCGATGACAATAACAAATTTAGTGAAAGCCTATTTTGGAGATTTGCAATTCAGTTTTTCAACTTCAGAATTCAGCACTACATGGCAATGCCTAGAGGTTGGAATAATGGCAGGATGCACCATTTCTCCACTGGCTTTTACCATGGCAATGGAAGTAATCATTAGGGCATCAAAATGGGTAGTAGGAGGAGAGCGCTTGGCTTCTGGAATGCGACTACCACCAATTCGAGCATACATGGATGACATGACAACCATGACTACAACAGTAGCCTGCACTAATCGATTATTGGGCAAATTAACCAATAACATTGAATGGGCACGAATGCAATTCAAGCCCACTAAATCAAGGAGCATCTCTATAATTAAAGGCAAAGTAGTAGATAAAACATTCTTCATTAATGGTGAGGCAATACCAACAGTGTCTGAGAAGCCAGTGAAGAGTCTTGGGAGATGGTACGACGGGGATCTAAAGGACACAGTTTGTGTGGGAGAAGTTAGACAACAAGCAGTGGAAGGGTTGAAGAGCATAGACAGCTGCGCTCTACCAGGTAAACTAAAACTCTGGTGCTTTCAGTTTGGTCTACTGCCGAGGTTGCTGTGGCCACTGACTGTGTACGAGGTTTCTTTGACAACAGTAGAGAAGCTGGAAGCTTTAATCAGTTCATACATCAGGAAATGGTTGGGAGTTCCACGCTGCCTCAGCAGAGTGGGACTTTATGGTAAAGGAATACTGCAGCTACCAGTCTCTGCTCTAACCGAGGAGTTTAAGTGCGCCAAGGTCAGACTGGAAATGACATTAGTAGAGTCACGTGATAAATGTGTAAGGGAGGCAGCACCTGTGTTGAAAACTGGAAGAAAGTGGGCGGCAAAGAAAGCTGTGGAAGATGCAAAGGCTGCCCTTCGAATTGGTGATATCATGGGGCAAGTTCAGCATGGAAGAGGGGGTCTTGGTTTCAGTTCAACTCCTCCTACATGGCACAAGGCAGCCCCAGCTCAAAGAAGGAAGCTGGTAGTCAACGAGGTGCAAAAGCAGGAGGAGAGGATGAGGTGTATAAAGGCCATTTCCCAGGCCAAACAGGGAGAATGGATGAGATGGGAGAGTGTGGAACAACGCAAGATTGGCTGGCAAGACCTATGGTCAATGGAACAGAGCAGGATCAGTTTCCTCATCAGGTCAACATATGATGTTCTCCCATCACCACAGAACCTAAACCTCTGGGTAGGAGAGGATCCCTCATGTCCTTTGTGTTCATCACCTGCAACATTAAGGCACATTTTGACAGGATGTAAGGTGGCTCTTAGCCAAGGACGGTTTACTTGGCGCCATGACCAGGTGCTGCGATGTTTGGCCTTAGCATTGGAAGACAAGCGTAACATGACCAATAAGTTGCCACCTGTTCCATCAAAACATTACACACAAAAGACAACATTCCTCCGCCCAGGAGAGCAACCACCAAGAAAAGGTGTTAAAACCAATCCTCGCCCAGGACAACTGGAAGCTGCTAGAGACTGGAATATGCTGGCAGATGTTGGTCAACGGCTTATTTTTCCACCTGAGATTGCCACCACTAACCTTCGACCAGATATTGTCTTGTGGTCTGGATCAGCACGCCTTGTTCACCTGGTAGAGTTAACAGTGCCATGGGAGGATGCTGTAGATGAGGCGTATGAGAGGAAGAAACTGCGGTATGCTCAACTAGCCACTGAAGCGGAACAGCGAGGATGGAGAGTTCGGGTTTACCCAGTGGAAGTGGGTTGTCGAGGATTTGTGGCACATTCTACAACCCGGTTTCTCAGAGACGTCCGATTCAGTGGCCAAGAGTTGCGTCGCACAGTGAAGAACTTATCTGAAGCAGCAGAGAGGAGCAGCAACTGGCTGTGGTTGAGACGGAAAGATTCTGGCTGGGGACAGGTAAGTAAGCTGGGCTGAGTTGAGTGGGGGACGGAGGGGGGTGATGCTGGGACGCCAGAATCACCGTCGAGCCCTCTTGAGGTGTCGTGGGCTAGTCGACGAAACACTGAGGATGGAAGGTGCCCACTTGAAAACCCCAGAGATGTACCCTACTTAGCTCAATCCAGACGGTTGTCATGCTGATGCGCTGGGGAGGCCGCACTTTGGTTGATCCCCGGAGCCAGCATCGCAGCCGTTGTGTGTGCTGATGCGCCAGGGAGGCAAAATAAGCTGATCCCTGGAGCCAGCATTACACTTCAGCCATTAACACCAGACAGAAGGATATCTACATCATCATATGGAAGGAAACGTAAATGGATGGAGACGCATATGGATCACATTAGTTTACTGTAAAGCTACGTCTTAGTTGGTGCTTATCTTGGCGAGAGCCGAGTTCAAATCAGCATGAAGTTTTAACATCTATTCTCATGTAATGGAAATCAGAGTTGCCATAGGCCTCTTGCCGGCCTCCCTGACTAGTGCCCTTCTCGCCTGGATATTCAGTTTTTGAGGACGGCCTGTTCTAGACAGATTCACAGTTGTGCCATATTTTCTCCATTTCTTAATAATAGACTTTACTGTGCTCCGGGGGATATTCAATGCCTTGGAAATGTTCTTATATCCTAACCATGATTGGTGCTTTTGAAGAACCTTATTCCGGATTTGCTTTGAATGTTCCTTCGTCTTTATGATGTAGTTTTTGTTAGGAAATGTACTAACCAACTGTGGTACCACCCAGAGACAGGTGTATTTAACCTGAAATCATGTGGAACACCTTAATTGCACACAGGTGGACTCCATTCAACTAATTATGTGACTTCTAAAGACAATTGGTTGCACCAGAGCTTATTTAGGTGTGTCATAGCAAAGGGGGTGAATACTTATGCAATCAATTATTTTCTGTTTTATATTTGTAATTAATTTAGAACAATTTGTAGATTCTATTTTTCACTTTGACATTATGGACTTTTTTTGTGTTGATCAGTGGCAAAAACTCCTAATTAAATCCAATTTGATTCCATGTTGTAACACAATAAAATGTGGAAAAGTCAAAGGGGGGTAAATACTTTTGAGAGCCACTGTATATATAGTGCCTATAGAAAGTCTACACCCCCTTGAACTTTTTGCACATTTTGTTGTGTCATTGTCGCAGAGTTTCATGCATTTAAATGAGGATTTGTTCCACTTATCTACACACCATACTCCACACTTTTAAGGGGGAAAAGTTTTTATTGAGAAAACGATTATATATTAAAAATACAAAATTGAAAGATCATAATTGGATAAGTCTCCACCCCCCTGAGTTAATACTTGGTGGAAGCACCGTTGGCAGCAATTACAGCTGTGAGTCTGTTGGGATAGGTCTCTACCAACTTTGCACACCTAGATTTGGCAATATTTGACCATTCTTCTTTACAAAACTGTTCAAGCTCTGTCAAGTTCCTTGGGGAGCGTTGATGGACAGCAATCTTCAAGAAATGCCACAAATTTTCGATTGGATTTAGGTCGGGGCTCTGACTGGGCCACTCAAGGACATTTACCTTTTTGTTCCTTAGCCACTCCAGTGTAGATTTGGCTGTGGTGCTTTGGGTCATTGTCATGCTGAAAGGTGAACTTCCGTCCCAGTTTCAGCTTTCTTGCAGAGGGCAGGAGGTTTTCCTCAAGGACTTCACTGTACTTTGCTCCATTCATTTTCCCTTCTATCCTGACAAGTGCCCCCGTCCCTGCCGATGAGAAACATCCCCATAACATGATGCTGCCACCACCATACTTCACAGTAGGGATGGTGTTCTTTGGGTGATATGCTGTGTTGGGTTTGTGCCAAACATAACACTTTGAATTTCATTTTAGTTTCGTCAGACCACAAAACTTTTTGCCACATGGTTACACAATCTTCTGAGCGTTTTTTTTTTGCATACTTCAAACGGGATTCAAGGTGGTCTTTCTTGAGTTAAATACAGTCCAGGTTTGTGGAGTGCTTGGGATATTGTTGTCACGTGCACACTTTGACCAGTCTTGGCCATACAAGTCTGTAGCTCTTGCAAAGTTGCCATTGATCTCTTGGTAGCCTCTCTGATCAGTCTCCTTCTTGCTCGGTCATCCAGTTTGGAGGGACGGCCTGATCTAAGCAGGGTCTTGGTGGTGCCATACACCTTCCACTTCTTAATATCGTCTTGACCGTGCTCTAAGGGATATTCAAGGCCTTTAATATTTTTTTATACCCATCCCCTTATCTGTGCCTTTCAACAACTTTGTCGAGTTCTTTTGAGAGCTCCTTGGTGCTCATGGTTGAGTCTTTGCTTTGAAATGCACTACCCAGCAGAGGGAACCTACAGGAACTGCTGAATTTATCTTGAAATCATGTGAATTCCTACAATTTAACACAGGTTGAGGCCACTTAACTTGGTGTGTGATTTTGAAGGCGATTGGCTACACCTGAGCTAATTTAGGATTGCTTTTACAAGGGGGGTGGACACTTATCCAACCAAGCTATTTCAGTTTTTATTTTTAATTAATTTTCTACAAAATTTCTAGAATATTTATTTCACTTGGAAGTTGTGGGGTAGGATGTGTAGATAAATGAAAAAAAACTATTTTAATGCATTTTAATTCCAGGCTATAAGGCAACAAAAGGTGATAATTTTCAAAGTGGGTGTGACAGGGTGGTTTTTTAATTTATTTTTGTACCAGGGTATTTTTGTTGACTCCAAGAACCTTTCCTACTTCCCTTCATGTCTGAATGTGTGTGTGCTTGTGATATGCATGATTAATGAATTCTGACTTACCATTTCCCCTATTTTCCCCAAATCACTGCAGTGTATCCCCATTCTTGGAGAACAACACAAGCAAAGAGAAAATATAATTAAAAAACCAAAGTTTGTATTATTCATACCTGTGTATAAAAATCCTTGTTGCTGGTAGTAGCTGATCAGCAGTGTATAAAAGATGGCCGCCAGTGATACCTCAGCATATAAAGATGGCTGATAGTGCCACATCAGCAGAAACAAAATGGTTGCTGAGGTTAAAGGTCATAGCTAATATTTAAAAGTGCACTTTTCTTTATATTTTGTCTTATATATGTGTATGGTTAACCTTATGTGTGTGGATCTGGACAAAATATTTTTTTGATGATGCTAATGAAGCATTTTTGCATCTGTATTTATTTTTATTTTTTAAAAAAAAATGAGAGCTGTATCTTTAAATGAGTTGCCTTATGGGAAATTCATTCTATATATAAAGGCCTTGGAATGCTCATGGGGGGAGCTCTAACCTTGAAGGTGGATGCTGGAGAGACTCATGGTGTATTACTTTCTCTTGTTTTTCTTTTGTTTCATATAAATGAATAGTTTTTTTGCAATTTAATTCTGGTGTTTTTATCATCCTTTTTGGCAAGCCAAACCCAGTCACTCGGCCCGGTGACAGGGGGTGTAGACTTTCTATAGGCACTGTATATTACATACACATACACACACATAATCTAGTTATAATGCCAGACCACTTTATATTGAATGTAACATCCATAGTGTACAGAAGCTAGACACACTATCACTGAAAATTGCTTACATGCATAATAATTTGCATTATCAACCATCAATAAGTAGATGATAAATCAGGTATACATTTTAAAAAGCCTAAAAATGTATAAATAAATCAGTAACATACCATTTTGCTAATGTATTGGAACACCTCAAGATTTGTAATTTATATCCTTTATACCTACCTGCATGAAAATCTCAGGATGTGAGCATTCAGTAGTCAAATTTTAGACCACATTGTGCTTTAATTAGGCATCTTAAACAACTTCTAAAAAATCTAATACATTTTACCATTTATGGCTATGAGATGCTTTTCTCTTGCTATTTTAAATTAGACAATCATTAATTTGCCTATTTTCCAAGATTTTCAGTTACAGTGGTTTGATTTCATATGCAAAACAAATCAAAGGCACAGGAGAAATGTGGTGTTCTAATACATCTGCACACGGCTGTATAATAAAACATACCCTGAGGTCCAGTTGAGGCAGGAGTTTCAGCTTCAGGATCAGGTGGTTCCAGAAGCAAAAGTTTCATCACAGTCACTGTGCAATAACATGACTTGCAGACTGCAAACTCTCACTGTCAAAATCACTGCCACTCTCCACTACATCCCGAGGTAATTTCAGGTCATGAGAATGAAGTGTTTCATCAAAACGTTTCTTTTCTGCCTCCATCTGCAATCAACTGAGAAAGATTTTTGCTTACTTTGTCTTTCGGAATCAAGAACCTCTTCATGGTTTAGAGTTATGTTTTTTGCTATCCACCCACTCTTTTTCTCTCTCCCTTAACTTTAGTCTCTTTAATGACTGACTGTGGCAGAGCGGTTGCAGTACTGACGTCACGGACCAGGAAGAAGCAATACAAAACAAAGGCACAGGTAGGTAGGGGAAACGAGACGCGTTTGCGCTCGGGTTTTAATAATAAATCAAACAATAAACAAAACACTTTATACCAAACAAAAGGGCTCGATGGCCAAAAATACATACAGACAAATACCGAGTGGTACAGCGGTAGCAGTTGCTTCGGATGTATGATCTCGTTCCAAACCGTCCTCCCATCTCTAACTCAAAAGGAAAATCTCCCTCTATTAGCCTGGAGCTGGTTCTTTTAAGCTGTGGCTGGAGCCTTAATTAATTATAAATAAAACAATTACCTTATTGAGGCTCCAGCCACATTCACACAGGTTTTTTAAATTAATAAACAAAACAAACAATAAAAACACGGCTTTCCCACCGTCAAATACAAATATAATAATAATAATAATACGAAATATACAAATAATAATACAGGGACGAGGTGTACCCAATCACACTGACCTTTTCTTCTTTCCATTCCTTGATCCTCTTATTTCTTCCACCTTTACTTCCTTTTTAGCACTGGACTCCCAGCCAGCACCTAGAGGGAGGCTTTGAAACAAATCAGTACTCATTGGAATGCATGTCAATTCAAGAAAACTCAAGTTAACCTGCACAGAATTCTCTTCCATTTTATTAAAGATTACATATAGAAAACAATGTCACATAAAAGAGAGATGGGAGAAATGGGTATTATTTGGTACAATTTATGACAGTGCACAAACTGACTTACCCGGTAGAATGGTAAATAAATAAAGGTTGAAAATGTTTGTTTTTTGTTCATACAAAAGAAAATGACATGGTTTGACAGTGTTGGTATGAGTAAGATAATGAACTGTGACTTTATCTTTATTTTAAACATAGCCAAACAGGATTCTCTGTGTAATTATGGTTAATTTATTCAATTTAGCACTATGCGTTTATATGCATACCTAGAACAACCATGACCGATCAATTTGACGGCGTATTAAAAACAACAGATATTATAATGAAAGGAAAAACAATTGAATACAAGTTGTAGTTTTATTCAGGAACATCATATAAAGCATCTACATTGAAAATAAATTGACATTGGAACAGAAATACGTTTATATATAGACATATTACATAAAGAGCAACAATTTTAATAAACAAATATTTGAAAATAAATTTGTATATATACAGGTATAGCATTTACATATAAAACTGAAACAATGTAAATAAGTATATATATATATATTTAAACAAATGGGTTTATATTGCCTACATAACAAAGTGCATATACTTAACTGAAGCTATGCGTTTTTAAACAGACATACTATAATCAAAATTACATAAATAAATAAACATTTGAACAGAATGGGCTTCATTTACAAAGTCTAAGTGCTGGCACAAATCACACAGATCCTGCGCTTTTCAAAATAAGCAGTGCACTTACCTCAAACTGTCTTTGGGCATTTGGCACAGCTATCAACAGTAACCCAGGCTTCTGGCACCAAATGTGCCCCGTCCATATACTAGTGCAATAAAAGCTTCTAATTCCTCCAAGGGCATTGACCAGGAATCATCTTGTAGTTGTCGGTGGGCTTCTGCTTCAGTGCAAAGTTGTATGTGGTGAAGTGTATGCATCAATAGGCAAAAAGCACTTAATTACGCTCTCATCAATGTTGCGTTTTGCATATGCGGTGGGCCCTGGAACTTCCCTCAAAATATTATGTTAACCCTTCTACCTGCAGCTTCAACACCAGGATTTATAGTGTTCCAAACAGTGCCATCATTACCAGCCTCTTGAGTGCCAGGTGGTGCTGGCGTTACCTCTGAAGTAGCAGCTGGATCAGGTGCAGGGGCTTATCCAGGTGAAGTGGCTGGCATCCTTGCAGGGGTTGCCACAAGATTTCTTCTTCTCCCACGGGATCTCCTGCACCCTCTTCGCACACTTGGTCCTGGCACTTCGCTGGCATCCTCCTCACTGTCACTGCTGCTGGAAGATTCATCTTTGCGAACCCCATCTGCTTCAGAGCCAGATTCTTCATTGTCCATCTCTGCTGCATCAGAATTGTTGTCTGGTAAACATTGCAGTAATTCCAAACACTGCTTTGTTGTCCTGCATCTTCTGCGATCCATTTTCAATGTGTATTGTGGTAACAATGAATTTCTTAGAAAAACAACTGACTTGTATAGTAACCAGAGTACAGACAGACAGCCGGGTGATGTGAGCTGTCAAGGCTGATTGATGGGCTATGAGGAGGCTCACTGAAACAATAGAAATATCAGAAGACCGCTCACTTGAGGAATGCAGACTGATATAATCAAACTTCAATACATGGCAGCAAGTCCTGACTGATGAATACAAATAATAGCGCTCCTGGTCGGAATAGCTATGACAGTATTACAGTATTTTGTCTCCCTAATTTCTGCAGCTACGCGATTCTTTCTTTGTCAGGGTAATTAGTACATATATTTAGGAAAAGTCAGGAAAGCACAGCTCCTTATCGTAAACCCACCGCAATTTAAATTTACATTTCAAAAAAACTGTCAAAATGACCGCCTTGGTCATTCTAGTGTTAACAACAGGCCAGACAGGTTTTCCTCTGATTCCTTAAATAATATGTTTGGGAATATTCTTACCTTCTTTATCACACTAGAGTGTATTTAGTTTACAAGGCCATTCACAGCTTGTAAATGCAACACTGTGTTCACTGCAATCTCCCTGATTACACGTCAAACTATATTTTAGTCTAAAGACCCACTCCTATGATTAGAGAAATAGATAGATTTAAAAAAAATACAGACAAATCATATCCTAAGCGTAAGCGGTGAGCTGGTACAGTTCACTTTTTGTTTAGTGTTAGATAGTGTTAATAACACGTAGTCAAGGTATGATGAAATCATTATCCCACCCCACCCAGCAAAACTGCGATACAGTCCTACAATACTGTATCTTGTATTAGAACTAAAGACTAAAGCTAAAACTATATTCTCCTGATATCTTTACGGGGGGCAGAGCTCTCCCAAAGAGGGCGACGGTCGTGTCAATGGTAAGGCTTAGAGAATTAGATTTAATAGTTGAACCAAATGTTGGGAAGAGCATATCTGTAGCATGGCAGTGATCCCCAGTCTTTGTAGTTCTGCTCTTCTGAGCTTTGTTTCATTACCCTCTGATCAGCTTCAGACAAAAGAGCAGAGTCTTGGAATACTAAATACACCGAAAGCAAGTTCTTGGCTGCTTGCCTGGCCAGTTGTGATGTGCATGTGAAATGCATTACACTCATAATCTTAAGGATTTGGGATTTCTGACATCTTGCACTTGAATCCTGGAGATTTTTATTTAACATTTTGAACAGGCCAAGAAATCATGTTAATACGAATGATAAGGCAGTTTTTTTCTGTTACAGAAGGAGCTTTCTTAAGATTAATTTTGGAATAACTTTGCAATTCGACGGTAAATATTCATATACATGTATTTATTTTTTAATGACCTGTCCTAAAGAGCTTCTAATAGGCTGCATCTTTTAAGGTGTGTCTACAATTGTGTCAGTTAAGGATTCTTAGATTCTGTTGGAACAACTACAATAACCAAGCATTTCAGTTCAATTAGAAAAGTAAGCATACACAGACAAGTGTATAATGCATTTTCCTACGTAGGGTACAGGTCCTTGTCCCACACAGATGTTCAATTAACTTTGTTACTTGGGTCTGGTCCATTTTGGCACTATGTTGGTGTCCATATGCCATTCTGAATTTCAAGCAATGCTAAGCTGCATATGATACAAAGATGCAAACTAAAATTTCTCTGCCAGCAAGGGCAACCTGCACAGAAAATGTATTTGCTTGTTTGTGAACCTGTGTGCAAATTACTAAATGACATCCTGGTGCTTTTCAAATGAGCAGAACAATTTCTTGATGGATTTTGTACTGATTCTCTGGTCATTTTAGTATATGGGAGCCCCCATTTAGCCTATAGACTCTGGATTCATTGACTATAGATTTTATCATAAGAACCAGACATCTGTATTCACTTTTTAAGTGGTTTATATACACAACTTATTTGATGTAACTTGTATTTAACAAAAGGCTCTAATTACTTGGTTGTGCTCAGCATTTAATAATTAAACAGAAAATAAAAAGGTTGTAAACATACAAAAACACAGGACACGGCACTTTACGCCAAAATAAAACAGACAAACAAAACGCACTAACACTTAACAAACGGTGCACGGAGAGACAAACAAACATGGTGAATACAACACTATATTTACGTTTATTTATTTTAACTCCTCTCTCTCTCTCCCGTTCTCCACTCTCGAACACCCAACCCCCAGTGAAAGAAACGTGCATCTATATATACTATTGTGCTGGGATTCAATTACTAATTAATTATTCACTTGAATCCCAGCATGTGATTTAATTCTGTGCAACCCCGTGCTCACATACTACCTTTAACCAGCACGTGAAGTGATTTGTGCCCTCCTTGTGCCTAAATACAAATCTACATTTTTAAATACACGTGAAACACAGACCCGTTTATATCCCGTGTAACAATCTCTATACACCAACATTTACACACACAACATACAACACATAACACACAAATGCACACAGGAGCGGGGCACATTGCCACAGGTGTTTATTATTTTTCATATACATCTCCAGTTTAGTTAAAATAGTTGAGAAAATTATACATCCCGATCTGTGCCTAAAGGAGAAATAATCCTCTGATGTTTAAACCCTGTTTATTGAATCATCGCTGTTATACAGAGAAAGCCTTGAATTTAACATTTTAAAGCAAATTAAAAAGTTTTTTTAAAGGCCTGATGGATGAATAGGTATTGATGTCAGTTTCAAACTCTGGATTATAGTACTTTGGGGGTAATCTCCAGTTGTTTTAAAGCACTGATATGCTTACAAAAAAGCATGCTGTCTTCCTATATGCTTAATTGGACATATGCATAATGCAGTCTTCAGATCGCCTTCTGTTTTTCATGAGAAAGTGCCAAATTAACACAGTTCATTTAAAGGCAGAAAATTGTTTAGAAAAGCCAAGGTTTTGACAAAATAAATGTTTCTTTCATTTCAAACCTTGTGTATTCATTCCAGTGATTAAAAAATACATAAAGAATACAACAATCACATCAATTCATGAACAGAAAAAATATTTGCTGTAGAACAACACTAAACTATGGGGAAGAGTAGTAAATAATTAGCATTTACCCTGAAAGGGGCATAGTAAAAACACATTTATAGTTGTTTTAAACAGCACACAACAGTGTAATGTAAGGCTCCTCTGCCACTTTAACAACATCTTATAAAACACCATATCATGCCAAGACGCTTTATAAATATATCTGTACATTTAATCACATTACAAGGGAGATTATTTTCATTATTAATATCTACAGGTTGAGTTTCCATGACAACTGTGCTGCATAACCACTAAGAGCAACATCCCAGAGTAACACTTTTTTTCTACAAAGGGGACAAAGAAACCAACACTAGTTAACCTCAGCAAATGCCCAGGAAAGATTGTAGAAAAGATAGATAGGAGCATAAAGCACTTTATAGATTAGCAAAAGGACCTTATAACTAATGAGTCAATAATATAGAAAAGATAGATAGGACAATAAAGCACTTTATAGATTATCAAAAGGACCTTATACCATTTTCCTTCTCTGAGATGCTTGTATGCATATATTACATAGAAACACTTCTGCTTTTTATGATATGTGCTTGAACAAACAAAGAAAATCTGGCATTTTTTAATTAAACAAGAGTGTAATAAATCCACAAATTATCCTGTAATATTACAGCTGCATGTGCATTTATAATATTTATATGCTGACATGCTGAGTGCAGGACAATAGCTTGTAATTAGAAGTGTACTTTCCCATTAGCGGTTCCAATGGGGAAGTATGTAAACCTATATGTAGTGAATTAGGTATACAATTTATTTAAAAATAAATAAGTCTCTAGTCACCCACCCTGGGACACAAAAATGTAGTGATATATATATATATATATATATATATATATATATATATATATATATATATATATATATA
The DNA here is from genome assembly GCF_902713425.1 of Acipenser ruthenus. Classification (NCBI taxonomy): domain Eukaryota; kingdom Metazoa; phylum Chordata; class Actinopteri; order Acipenseriformes; family Acipenseridae; genus Acipenser; species Acipenser ruthenus. The sequence continues at coordinate 11,424,691 of NC_081207.1, read as the reverse complement.
TATATATATATATACCTTATGAGTTCCGCATCATGAGGAACCAGAATTCCCTTGACAATAATCGACATTCACACAACGTGTCAGAAATATAAAACAAGATTTTACTTAAGAATAAAAAGTGTGCACAACTAATCTAATATTACAGAAAGGAAAGGCGTTTGGTTAACCTCCTTGTGCTCCGTCTTTCGGGTGAGACTGATGCATAGTTCACACACCCTAGTCTCTGTAAGTCGCCTTGGATAAAGTCTCTGCTAAATAAACAAATAATAATAATAATAATAATAATCAGAGGAGCACAGGTTTGCATCCTGGCTGTGTGAAGTCGCCGATCTTCACTGGGAATTCCAAAGGGAGCATTGCATTGGGTCTGGCACTCCCGTGGCATAGGAAGGTATGGTTTTCATTCCAACTGAGTTCTCAATTACTTAATCAAACCCTTAATTGAACCAATAATGTGCTTAATTAGACCTTTTAATTGTTCTCAACTCCTAAAAAGTTGCATATAAAATTGTAGTTAACTTGAAATCTCCAACTGTTTAAAAGCTAAAAACAATTAAAAGGATCTAATTAAGCTAATGAATAGTTCAATTAAGGGTTTAATTAAGTAATTGAGGACTCAGTTGGAATGAAAACCATCAGACACAGGGGTCCCCCAGGACCAGGATTGGGAAACCCTGCTGTAATATACATTAAAGTAAAGTGCCCATAATCTATGGGCACTTTATATATGTGCTTTACTGACAAAAAACAACTTTGGACATACATTATTGTGACAATACTTTTGCTTATGTTACTTATTCTATGTTAAAAAAAGATAGGTAAGCGTTTTGAGGGTGGCAATGGCTGGCACCATAAACCAGCAAATGCCTCTTTGGTTCTCGGCAACTTGGACCGGATTAGCATAATTGTGATAATATTTTTTATGCTTATCAGGGGTTAATTTGTAAACAAAAAGGTACTAGAACTTAATTAACCTCCGCTCCTGCTACAGTTTATATCCCTGCTCTTCATAAATATAATGACTGTTGTTAGTAGTCGTAGTATACTTTATTACAACAGTACCTATGGGTTTGTGTGAGACCTGGGTCCGGTTGCATAAAACTATATTAGACTAGTCTAAACCATTAGACAAGTCTTAGTTTGACAATTAGACTAGTCTAATGCAAGTTAGTCAGTTGCATAAAAATTAAGACTGACTAAGACTTAGCCTAAAAAGTTAGCCTCTTCACACCCAGGCTAACTTAGAATTTAAGTCTATCTTCCATGGAAACCATTAACTGTCAGAAAGAAATCATGGCCTCCCACCACAATCTCTGGCTATATGCGCGCTGTTTGAGGAGAGAAAGAGTATTCAAAGACAGAAACAATCCACTGGAAGTGTACTCGGAACATGAGGTAATTGAAAGGCTTCGCTTACCAAGGCAAGCCATTATAAAATTAGCAGAAGATCTAAAGGATAAATTGAGGCCTGCCACAGGCAGAAACCATAGTGTCCCTGTTTTGTTACAGGTCTGCTTCGCACTCAGATTTTATGCAATGGGTTGTTTTTTAAATTCTGTGGGAGATTTCATAGGGCTGCATAAATCCACTGCCTCACGGATAGTCTTCAGAGTTTCAAAGGAACTTGCAACAAGACTGCCAATGTTTCCTGTTGAGTCCACTGTTCTCAACAGAATGAAGTGACTTTTTTCAGTTGCTGGTTTTCCTAATGTTGTGGGAGCAGTTGATGGGACTCATGTCAAGATATAAGCTCCTTCAGCTGATGAACACCTGTATGTCAACAGGAAGGGATACCACACCATAAATGTTCAAATGATCTGTGATGCTAACCTGAGCATCATCAACTGTGTGGCACGCTGGCCTTGCTCAACCCATGATTCTCGCATCCTGAGTCTGTTGTACATGAAGCTTTTGAAGGTGGCGCAATACCTGGTATACTGCTCGGAGACAGTGGATGTCAGCTGAAACCATGGTTACTTACACCTTTCATCAACCCAACCAATGAAGCCCATACCCGCTATAACAACACTCACACAAAATCAAGGAATGTGATAGAGGTGTTTTGGTGTGCTGAAGAGACAGTTCCACTGTCTACATGGAGAACTGAGGATGGTGCCTGAGCAAGCCTGTAATATCATCTGTGCTGCTGTAGTCCTGTATAATATTGCAAGGTAAGAGCAAATGTGCCTTCATGTTAATTCTCTCTTCATAACGAGTGTAATCCAATTTAAATGTATATTTATGTTTCTCTTAAGTTAACTTTTTATAGATACTGAAATAAATATAAAGATATAATTAAAATACATTGTGGAAAATAAAATATTTACTTGATGCAATTAAATTATTGTTGTTTATATAATGACAGGGAACTTGCACTGCCAGACCCGGAGGGACCAAATGGTGCAGCTGTGTATGAAGAGGAGGAAGCAGGAGTGGATGAAGATGGCTCAGGAAGATACATTCGCCAAATGATTGTGGAAAATTGTTTCTCCAATTAATGTTTTAGTATTTACAATGTCACATGAAATCCCCCAGAGAATTTAAAACCACAACCTGTTGTATAAAATCCAAGTGCAAAACAAACCTGTAGCCCCTCAGGGACACTGGTTTTGGCATGCAGCAGGCCTCAAAATATACTTTTGATCTGCTGCTAATTTATTAATGGTTTGCTTTGCTGTAAAAGCCTTTCAATTACCTTGATAATTGTAATAATAATAATAAACGTAGTGTGTAACAATTTGTTTATTTATTTCTCATTAGGTCTTTTTATTTAAAACAAACATTTAAAATTAAAGTTGCATTTAATACTTTAGTACTTTTTTCTGAAAAAATATTTAAATAAAGATCCATTGTACTATAATTTGTTGCAGTTTACTGTTCAGACATTTTTGCTATTTCCAGTTTTAGTTAAATTTTTTCTAACTTTTCTATTTCTAAGTGTAGCTTCCTTTCCTCAAGAATCAAATTGTGGTGGTGTTGTTCCATGATCATAGCCATGGTGATCTCTCTCTCTCTCTCTCTCTCTCTCTCTCTCTCTCTCTCTCTCCCTCTCTCTCAGGTAGGTTGTTACAAATTGTCTGATTTCATGTGATCGTTTTGTTGTTACCGTGTCAACATACCGTCGCTATTTGATAAACTTTCAGTTTCAACACTGCTTGCCTGAGACACAGTTGCTTAAATATAAAATATTTCTTTTTTAGCGTCCTGTACCATATTCTTCCATGGTTTCTGCACGTCTTTTACAGACTGCACACATACCGGGTTGACGCTGTTAACTTTTTTTGTAATTTTATCCCACGCCTTGTGTTTGTGTACGTTAGTGCAATTATCGGAAAATTTCCCCAAAAGTATTTCTTTTTCTGCATTATACTCCTCTAACGAGCACAGATTTTCAGTTACTGTGAACTGTGAACATCGCTGTTTGAGAAAAGCGTCAGCCATGTTTTTTTTTTCCAAGTGTCTTCAAATTCCCAGAATGCGTTGCGTAATTGACTAGTAAGACCAGTCTAACGAAAGACTGTTTTATGCAACCGTTTTAACTGAGTGTCTGTCGTTAGTATGGCTTATAATTATATTAAGACAAAGACTTAGTCTATGTTTATGCAACCGGCCCCAGATCTACTCCGTTATCCTCTACAAAAAAGAAGTGTCACACAGGGCTGAGGAAACAGGCTGGGGTTTCATTATTGCTTGCCTTAGGTAGCAAAGGGACCAGAGTTCAAATATGTGGAGTTTATTCCTTCCTGGGCCGAAACCCAATTATAGGTAATTCCTTTCTCACTGCCTGATATTACATGTAACCCAATTGTTGGTACAGATTGGATATATCATTGGAAATAGATAAATAATAAGGACACAGGATGGCATCCTGTCACTCATCAAGCACATGTTGCCATATCATATCTTGCGTGAATCGGTTTGAACTAGTTTATGCTCCAATGCAGCAGCCTAATGAAAAATTTAGAGCAACTCATCATGCATTGGTTTAGGATCTCAGAGAAGATATATTTTAGAAGGATATCACATGGATTTCACTTCACTAAGACAACCAATTCTTAAGGCTATAGTAACATTAAATAATCCATAGAAATTAACAAACATGAGATATATTACACATCAGTGCTTCATTATGAAATACATTTCATGTTAATTTTACTGAGATAGGATTACAGTCATTTTGCTGCTTGAAAATAGAATGCAAAAACACAGCACATAACCTTTTCAAGTAAGCTACAATTGTTCATAATTGAGAAAGAATACATGTACAACACTACATTGTCAAGCTGAAACATGGACTTTTTTGCATACAGTAGAAGACAAGGTTGCTTGTGGGCTTGATTTGCCATGTCAAAATACTTTTTAAAATGTTATTTTATTACAAATAAAACACTAAAAAACATATACAGCAATATTACTTATTCGTTTCATTGTGCATAAATAGAGTTTTTGAGTTTGAGTTTTAAGTAACATAATATTTGAAGATATTGAAAAATAAATGGGGAGGGGGCAATCTGAAGAGCGTGGGCGCTTATCAATCTATTGCCTGTAAAATGGCGTAAATATGAATAACGGCATACAATCGAGTCTTGGTGCAATTTCTAGCACATACTGTATTTACCTCTATGTAGCTCATTGAAAAGCCATTGTGTATGGTTGATGAGCTCATTGCATATAATCATGCTATTGGAATGTATTTAGTATTTTAATTCATAATTGCTCATTCAATAATAGCCATGGACGGATCCTAATATATATATATATATATATATATATATATATATATTATTTTTTGCATGGTACATACAAATAATTGAGGTTTTGGTATTTTCAAATGTGTCACTATAACAGAAAAGTTCCACACGCAAGTTCATAACCCCATGTGAGTTATTTTGGCCTAAATTTGGTAGAAATACAAAAAATTCAAATTTCAGAGGGAATTAATGACCAGTGGGGGGACAAAATTTGTTTCACAAAATTTGGAAGAGTAGACCCTAAGGTTCTTACAGCAATACTAACATTTTATGACCCACATCCCCTACAGGGTAAAGGGTTGGGCTGAAGTTCGAATAAAACTCGTCACTTACCCCTCGTCTGGCAACTTGCCAAAAGTGAGTTAGGTGCTCCTGGTATTTTTTTTCTCGCAGGCCCTATTCGAACAAGGTGCTGCGCATGATGGTACCCCAGGGTGATATAAATCACTTGTTTTTCTAAGAAATTAATTGTTACACCAATACACATTGAAAATTGATCACGGAATCCGCATTACAGCAAAGCAGTGTTTGGAATTACTGCAAAGTTCACCAAACAACGATTCTGATGCAGCAGAGATGGACAATGACGAATCTGGCTCTGATAGAGACAAGGTTTGCGAATATGAAATTTTCCAGCAGCAGTGACAGTAAGGAGGAATGCCAGCAAAGTGCCTGGACCGAGTGCGCGAAGAGGGCGCAGGTGATCCCGTGGGAGAAGAAGCAAATCTGTGGCAACCCCTGCAAGGATGCCAGCCACTTCACCTGTATCAGCCCCTGCACCTGATCCAGCCGCTACTTCACCTGAGGCAGCCGCTTCTCCAGCAGTAGCGCCAGCACCACCTGGCACTTAAGAGGCTGGTAATGATGGCACTGTTTGAAACACTATAAATCCTGGTGTTGAAGCTGCAGGTAGAAGGGGTGAACATAATATTTTGAGGGACGTTCCAGGGCCCACGGCATATGCAAAATGCAACACTGATGAGAGCGTAATTGAGTGCTTTTCGCCTGTTGATTGACACTCATACGCTTCACCACATACAACGGTGCACTGAAGCAGACGCCCACCATGAACTACAAGATGATTCCTGGTCAATATCCTTGGAGGAATTAGAAGCTTTCATTGCACTAGTATATGCCCATGGAGCATTTGGTGCCAGAAACCTGGGTTACTGTTGATAGCTGTACCAAATGCTCAGTTGATAGCTGTAAGTGCACTGCATATGTTGAAAAGCGCGGTATTTGTGCCAACACTTAGACTTTTTAAACGATTGTAAATTAAGCCCATACTGTTCAAATGTTTATTTATTCATGTAATTTCGATTACAGTATGTCTGTGTACAAACGCATAGCTTCGGTTGTGTATATGCACTTTGTTATGTAGGCAATATAAACCCATTTATTAAAAAAAAAGACAGTTATTTACATTGTTTCAGTGGTACAGTTGTGTGTGTACATGCTATACCTGTATATACACACATTTATTTTCAAATATTTGTTTATTAAATTTACCGTTTTTTTGAGGTTGCGCTTTATGTAATACGTCTGTATATAAACACAATTATGTTCCAATGTCCGTTTATTTACAATGCTTCGGTTGTGTAGATGCTTGCTTTGGTTGTGTAGATGCTTTATATGATGTTCTTGAATAAAACTACGACTTATATTCAATTGTTTGTCCTTTCATTATAATATTTTGTTGTTTTTAATATGCCGGTCAAATTGACCACTCATGGTTGTTCTAGGAATGCATATAAACGCGGTCATTTTTGCAACTATATCTGTTGTAAGCACAGGTGATGACAATTAGGTATGTCAAATTGAATGTTTCTGTAGCCTAATACCATTCTAAAAGTCATTTACAACCCTTTTAACTCAATATGTGTTCAATGCATATTATCATAAAATTCCTTTCACTGGCAAAGCACTTTTAATTTGGTTGTAAACTCATGTGGTGGTAAAAAAAAAATTTTAAAAAAAAACAGGGTCAAGGGAATTGTTTTCAGGAATAATATATTTATCACAGTTTGTTATTAATTATAATTTTACAACACATCAGTTTGCAAGTGCAAATCAAATATTTGAAATGCATTCTTGCCTTTACCCGGCATGTTGTGCCAAGGAGATCCTACACTGCACACAAAATGACTTTGCAATGCAATAGAAACCTGGAAATCCCCACTGGAAAGTCAGTGGCATGATTTCTGAGCTGTGAACATGACAACTCATTTCATGTAATTTAGTTCACTTTTCATGAATTCAGGAAATGTCAAGCCCCATAAATATGATATAAATGAGACTGTTTAAATATGGCCTCCTGTTGAAGCTTCTTAATATCTGACACATGTATTGGTTACAAATCCAATAAAGTGGTCGTGTGATGTTACCAGCGATGGTAACGCACAGAGGATACATACAGCAAGCTGTACAAAATGCAAAATAAAACACAGTACAAAAACTAGAAATAAAAAGGTGCCACACAGGGTGAGCGCTAGCCTTATAAAACAAGCCTTATAAAGCCAGGAACCGGCTACACTACGTAACCCTTGTGTAACAGGGCGAGGTGCCCTGTACATTGTTTTGTTTATTTATTTTTAGAGCTGGGTCCCCCTCCGCCCCTGTGTTATTTTGTATTGTTTATTTGTTTTATTGTATTTACATGACAACGAGTGTCGTATGTTTTGGTATTGTTTTGTATTTTGACGGCGTAGCCGTTTTTTATTATTTAGTAACGTGGATGGGAAGCCCCATCCACATGGTATTTTAAAAACTCGTGCAGATTGTGGCCACGATATAAAAAGCCTGCAGCACTCTCAGTTCGAGGTGGGAGTTCAGAGGAGGAACGAGAGAGCAGAGAGACGGCGAGTAAAAACGAAAACAAAACTTAATAATTAATAGACATAGGAACAGTGAAGGCAATCTGCCCAGCCTGACCTTTGTTTATGTATTTTTGTGTTTGTGATTTTGTTTTGTTTAAACCTTTTATTTTGCTCTGTGAGCACGTGTTCTTTTTGTTTAAATATTTTTTATTTTTGTTATTAATAAAAACGGCAGCCAGCCAATTCTTACTTTGAACTGCAGTACTGCCTTGGTGTCAGTATTTTTCCTTCCTGCTTCTGCCTGACGTCAGACCACCAGGCACCCTGTCACACCTTGCCATACATTACTTGGGATCACTATCCCCTAAACTAACCTACTTATGAGCCGGTATTCATACAACGACTCCTGCTGCTTCATACGACCCTGGCTGGGCATTGCCTTCACAAGTACCGCGTAGCAGTTTCAGGGTTGCGTAGCTGTCGTTCTTGCAGAGTGGACACTCTCCTGAGTATACGTAGCTCCCCTCTGTAGAATGGCGTTGCAGTCGCCCCGAGCGATCTCCACCGGATGTTTTTAAACTGACGAACGCTCGGTCGAGACCCACCCACCTGCTGATTGAGGACCGGCACAGCCAATCATCCACTGCCCCGCCTCTCAACCAAACCCAGCAGGCAGCAAAGTCTCAAACGAGCGCTCGTTTGTAAACAATCAATTAATCAAACAAATAAATTCCAAAATGCACACACAATAAACCCATTTCCCCATATAAAATTACACCAACACTAATTTATACATGTGCAGGACAATCACCCTGCTACATATCCCTGTGCATTTTAATGAATTGTTCTACTACCCTGCCATAGGAGAATAAAGTAACATTATTAGAATATACAGAGCAGGTGGAACAGTGATGGAATGCCTCTTTGAAAGGTTTTGGTGGTCTCGGCCAAACTCCTTAGGGGAGTGAGTTCTACCTCATCCATTTCTACAAAAATCATTAATAAAAATGCAGTTCTGGTTTACAATGATGTTTTTTTATGAGCATTCATCAGAATGACACATTTATTGATTCAGTGTAAATCAGTAACTTGTATGAACAGTTTATGTTATGCCTGTTATTTTTGAATATGTAAAAAGGTAGTAATGAAATTTCCTGTTTAGAATTAACAACAAATGAACAAAGTAAAATGTGGTGTTGTGGCAAAGTGGCTGCTGATTAAGACCAGATGCAGAGGTGATGCAGTGCAGAAACAATCACATGTGAAAACTGTAATCCAATTTGGAAAATGTTCTTTTTATTTTAACAGAAATCCTGGTCTGACGACCAAACAATAATCCAATACATCCCTGGTGTAAAGCTCGGCAGGAAAATAATAACGATTTGTAAACACAAACAAATAATAACACGTTATCCGCTCCCACAATACTACTAACACAAATCACCAGTCCGGGTGCGTGCAGTAGTGCTCAAGGTGGGTGATAACAAATGACAGTGACTGTGGTGTTGTTGTTCCGGGTAGTGCTGGCCCAAGGCGACAGCTCCGGAGACGTGTTAGCTGTCTAGTGAATTCACAAAACAAAAGACAATTACTAACAGTGCTACAAACAAACAAAACACTCACGAATATTTATTATTTAGTTTTGGGAACTCTCCAGGTCCTTCCAGTTCCGTACGTCTCTGAAACCAAGCGAAGGAAAATTTACAATACTCCAGCCCCTTTTATGCGATTATGCATGACCCCTTGGTAAACTATTGCAGCTGCTACCTCGTTTACTTTCCAGGTCAATACATTCTCGCACTGGAGTCTCGTCTTTTTCCAGGCTGATTGACTTCCCGACCCAGGGAATGAAATGTCAGGACAACCTGTCCAAAGCCTTTCCCTTTCGCTACTTTGTATCCTCACAGGTCGAGAGGGAGATTTACAACCAGAACTCATTATATTTCCATCACATATCCCACCGCTCAGAGTGGAGCCGAAGGAACACTCTGCTGAATCTATCTTTCCCATTACTCCCCCCTCCCGGGAAAAATAATCCACATTTTGATGGTCTTTCCCTGCACGGTGTACCATATGGTACATGAAGGGCTGCAACGCCAGATACCACAGAGTTATCCGGGCATTGCTGTCCTTCATTGTGCTTAACCACTTGAGTGGGGCGTGGTCTGTGACAAGATCAAATGAGTGTCCCAGCAGGTAGTATCGTAAAGAGTGAGTAGCCCATTTTATGGCCAAACACTCCTTTTCGACTACGGAGTAGTTGCGTTCCCGAGGTAGCATTTTTTTTACTGATGTACAGTATCGGGTGTTCTACTCCATCTACCTTTTGAGACAAGACAGCACCCAAACCCACATCCGAGGTGTCGGTGTGGAGGATGAATCTTTTGGTGAAATCTGGTATGATAAGAGTGGGGGCCTGGCAAAGTATACGCTTAATAGTATCAAACGCCCCCTGACACTCAGCTGACCACTTAATTAAATTTGGAGCACTCTTTTTGGTGAGGTCAACTAAAGGGTTAACCACTGTGGCATACTCGGGGATGAAGCGGCGGTAATAACCGGCTAATCCCAGCAGTGACCTCACCTGAGTCTTGGTTTTGGGGATTGCTGCATCAACCAAAGCCTGGATTTTAGTGACTACAGGTCTCACCCTTCCATTCCCCATTAAAAATCCCAAATATTGAGTCTCTGTCTTGGCAAACGCACATTTTCTCAAGTTAGCTGTCAGCCGGACTACCCTTAGAGACTGAAGGACGGCTGCAATCCTAGCCAAATGCTCTCGCCAGGTGGAGCTGTAAATGACCACGTCATCAATATACGCTGCTGCATATTCATGATGTGGGCGTAAAACCTGATCCATCAGTCTCTGAAAAGCAGCGGGCGCACCATGTAACCCAAACGGCATGGTTTTAAAGTGAAACAGCCCCTCTGGTGTTGAAAATGCGGTTTTCTCTCTAGAACTGTGGGTTAAAGGGATCTGCCAGTATCCCTTTGTCAGGTCCAAAGTGGAGATAAACCTTGCCTTATCCAGTCTGTATAAAAGTTTGTCGACCCGAGGCATAGGGTACGCATCGAACTTGGCAGTAGCGTTTACCTTCCTGAAATCCACGCAGAAGCGGTTGGTGCCGTCCTTCTTAGCCACTATGACAATAGGACTGCACCACTCGCTCCTGGAAGGTTCAATCACCCCAAGTTCGAGCATGTCCCATACCTCTTTGCGAACGCCACTTTGTCGACTTTCTGGGATCCGGTAAGGTCTCTCCCGCACGATGACACCTGGTGGAGAGATAATGTCATATTCAACCAAATTAGTTCTGCCGGCCAAGTCAGAAAAAACATCGCTGAATTCCTCAATAAGCTTACGCAGCTCCCGTTGCTGGTCTGGAACCAATTGTTCCCCCATCTGAATGATTTTTGTGCTAGGAGTCTCTGGACAGGGGCCTAAATCATCCTCTATGTTGCCTGGGGCTATAAACAAGACCTCCCTTGCCTGCCAGGGCTTTAATAAATTGACATGATAAATTTCACGTTCATTACGGCGATCGGGCTAATTTCATAATTCACCTTTCCTATAGCCCGAATCACTTCATATGGCCCCTGCCATTTAGCACATAACTTGGATTCTGAGGAGGGAAGCAGCAGCATTACCTTGGCTCCTGGTCGAAAGGTTCGAATTAGTGCATTTTTGTTGGAATGCTGCTGTTGTCAGTGCTGAGCCGATCTGAGGTTGTCCTGGGCCAAACGACCGACCAAATCTAGGCGATCTCTTAGTAGAAGCACATGCTTCACTACATTTTTGGAGGAGCCTTTGTGCTCCTCCCACCCTCTCTCAACAGATCGAGGATGCCGTGAGGCTGTCGGCCGTACAAGAGCTTGAAGGGGGAGAACCCTGTCGAACTCTGCGGCACCTCTCTCACTGCAAAAAGGAGGTAGGGAAGGAGCGTTGCCCAATGTTTTTGCTCTTGCGTTACAAACCGTCTCAGCATCGACTTCAAGGTCTGATTAAAACATTCCACCAAACCGTCCGTCTGTGGATGATAAACAGACGTCCTGATGGGACGTATTTTTAATATTTTATATAACTGCTGTAACGTTAGACAGAAAATTGGTTCCATGATCAGTCAAGATCTCTTTGGGGATCCCTACTCTCACCATAATCTGTACTAACTCGGTGGCTATTGCAGTAGCACTAGTGGACTTCAATGGAACTGCCTCTGGATATCGCGTTGCATAATCTATCACTACTAATATATGCGTATACCCAGAGTCAGAAGGTAGCAGAGGAGAGATATGGGACTTGGGTTCTTCTTCTCACTGTTGTCTAATATTAGATATTAGATATTGGGGTGTAAGGACTATATGCAAATCTATAGATACATGTTGAAGTATGTAATGCTCTGCTCTTAATACAAAAGTATGCGTAGATGCTGAGTTAACTGAAAAAATATGTCAATGTCTGGATTTGTGTAAACAAAAATATATATAGTGTGATGCCTAACTGCATGACTATGTACAATGAAAAATCTTACTAGGAATTATATACAATATTAAAGTTTTAAATATTCTTGCCCAGTACCCTTCACACTATACTTTAAATGAGGTCAGAGGCAATCTCAGAGAAAATGGCTGGTGTACAGTGCATTGCCCCTGGCTGTATAAATCATTTTTATATAAATTTGGATGTACATTACCATCACCTACCAAAACTAAAAGACCGGTTAAAAAAGTGGCTACAGGTACTAAAAAGAAAAACTGTTCCTGATATAAAATATTCACAAGTTTGTAGTACTCTGTGACAGAAAGATAATGATTCTTGGCTGTAAATCTCCCTCCCGACCTGTGAGGGCGCTAAGCAGCGAGAACAGAGTTCTTTCCCGGGGTCGGGAAGTTGGCCAGTCTGGATGAAGGCAAGACTCTGTTGCAAGAACGCATTGACCCAGAAGGTAAACAATGTGACAGCCGCAGATTGGAGAGGTGGTTGCACTTGTTTACCAAGGGGTCATGTGTGACCGCATAAAAGGGGACGGAGAATCGTAACCTGTTCCTTCGTTTTTGGTTATTAATAAGTGACCCGGAAGGACCTGTGTTTGGTGAAATAATCGTGAGTGTTTGTTTTGTTCTGTCTATTTGTTTGTTTGTATTCACTAGACAGCTAACACGTTCCAGAGCTGTTGCCAGAGGCCAGCACAAACCCGGAACAGCACGGCACTCGTATTACTATAGCTGTATTTGCACCACTAGCACTAATTCACGCACTAACAGATTTGTGTATGTGTTTTGTGTGGGTGTATATAAAAAACAAGACTATTATTTGCGGGGCAAACCCGGGGATTATAAATGAAGTAATACATGCTGCTGTATTGCTTACCTTCATTATTGTTTACTGTTTGTTTCGCCGTCAGACACTGGACAAAAACAAATAAAACAAACCTTTGCACCTGGATTACAATTGTCTGTCTGTACTTTAATCACCTGTACCTGCACACTATTAACCACTTCGCCACATACACACTTTGTTGACAGCGACTATATTTTTAAAGGACATTTCACTGATGATGGCACATGTCAAGATGGGAGATTTAAAAGATACGGCTTTCCCCTCTGTATTTAACTTTAAAGTTGTACGATCACAAAAGCTGCGACTGTCAGACACCAACAACAATTGAAAAAAAAGCGATCAGAGATCCTTTAGAGGAAGATGACAAGAGCAGTCCAAGGTAGCTACCCGTAGTTAAGCCTACCGTGTCTTGACATTCTGTTTATGTTTGTACATATCTATAGCTGGGTACTTTGGGATTTGGCTGTGGAGATTTGTGAAAATATGAAATCATATCTAACTGACTGTACATATTTTTTTAATACTGGTAAACTCATACATAAGCACCAATCAGAAATAACACAAACATTTTAATGCCCAAAACACTGATGTTTTTAAAAAGTGGGACAATGATCAAAAAACAGGATGTTGAATTTAATACTGTCCTATATAATAAAGTTTTGTACTTACCCCCTCGCAATTTTGTCGCATTTATAAATCATCATGCAGCTGAATTTTCTTTTCATGCGATGCAGTTTGCTGCACGATCGAACATTTTCTTTTTTCCCCCATACAAAAAACATACTGTACGTAATGTAATAACTGATGTATAACTTAAAAAACAAAGATAGCGAGTTTGATCTAAATCCCTCACAAGTCCACAACTTCACACTCAGCTCCAGTGATTTTACATATAGTTATTGGGGTAGGTCAACCTCACAGATTTGGTCAGTTGACCAAAAGAAAAGAAAAATAAGTCTATATTACTGTAATAAATATATATTTTAAATGTTATGATTAATGCCAATATAAATCCATTCAGTAGTAATTTTTAGAGTCTATTCCTAATTTTCATTGCAGCCTGAAGAAAGTTTGACAGGATGCAAAGAGACGATTCAACGAAGGAGTTGTTGAGGTATGCAACATTGCCTCTTTTGGTGAAAATAAATTTAATTAAAAGCATAACAAATTAGACAATTAGGCATTTCCACAGGTTTCACCTGGTTAATAATGCCACTGATTATGACCATATTTTAGTTTGGTGCTAATAACATAAAATCTTATGTTTTTTTGTTTTTTTAAAGCATCATGATTAAATTAAATTAAATTATATATATATATATATATATATATATATATATATATATATATATATATATAACTATAATGTAATTGACTTTTAACAGGTAACGCAGTGCATACAGACAGGTGAACTGGAAAGCATACATGCTCTCTGCACCAAATATGTCCCTAAACGAAATAAGTTTAGCAAAGAAGGAATGCAATCAAGGTCGAGAGTAGCAGCTCTGGATCACAAATTTAGTGCAAATCTAACCGGGAGCAAGCTCACACCCAAGATGGGTTACTGCAGTTCAAGCAGGAATACTCAAAAGCATATGTTATCAAGCCTAACAGAGTCCAAAAAGACTGGTCATTCAGAAAGGAATTGATAGCCGGCACCAGAGATAGATGTTCCAAAGGTTTGTGAGACTAACAAAAACTATATTGTGCCAGTAGAAGTATAAATTATTTTTAATCTAATATGTTTTTAACATTAGCATTTTATAAATGATTATTCAGAAGAATTGTTAGTAAAGTTTATTTCAAAACTATATAACTTTATTTTTTTTAATACATTGTTTTAATCAGTAGGTCACAACTGCGCATACTCAAATCCGTGATACGTGCCACTTCCCTCTGGATAATGCCTACGGATTTCCATTACCGCACAGGGATGACACACCTCACATGCCTTCCGAGTCTTCTCTGAGACAACATTGTGAACAGTTGGTAGGCAGTCAGTCTGTACGTTCTGATGGAGAGGGAGGGGGGAGGAGAGGGGGAGAGGGGATTTTAATAGGTGACTAATAGGTGTTTAAAAATCCTATTTTGTATTTTAAAATGCATTCAAGCAAAGCAATAGAAGCAAGCACCAAAAAGATTTACTTATGTCAAATATTATATATATATATATATATATATATATATATATATATATATATTGTAAAAGATCTCACCCACTCGGGTTCGTTGCCCCTTTAAAAATACTGACCCAACACACAGAAATGGATTTTTAAGTGCGGTTGCACGATTTTTAATAAACACAAAAATAAACAAAATACAAAAACAAACACCTAGCTCTTTACGAGCGCTAACTAAACAAACAGGAACCTAAACTATAAATCAGGACAGCTAAGCTGTTTACCTGGAACACAAAACAAAATCTTCACCATGAAACAAACCACACAGGTTTACACTACCTTTCTTCACCCGACTGCTCGGAAGCAGAGCACCTATCCTGCTTCCTTCTCTCTCAGCAGCCATGGGCAGACTATCTGCCACTCTTAAATACCCTGCACCTGGTACTAATTTGACAATGGCTACCAGGTGCAGGGGATAATTAATACTACAACAATTAACAAAATCAATTAAACAATAAAGCAATACAATCAAACAAAACAAACCCACACAATTTACTGCGGGGATGACTCCAATCCCATCCCCACTGTGTTACTATATATATATATATATATATATATATATATATATATATATATATATATACACAGTACTGTGCAAAAGTTTTAGGCAGGTGTGAAAAAATGCTGTAAAGTAAGAATGCTTTCAAAAATAGACATGTTAATAGTTTATATTTATCAATTAACAAAATGCAAAGTGAGTGAACAGAAGGAAAATCTACATCAAATCAATATTTGGTGTGACCATCCTTTGCCTTCAAAACAGCATCAGCAGGTAGGTTGACCCAAACATCTTGGAAAACTAACCACAGTTCTTCTGTGAATTTAGGCAGCCTCAGTTGCTTCTCTCTCTTCATGTAATCCCAGACAGACTCGATGATGTTGAGATCAGGGCTCTGTGGGGGCCATACCATCACTTCCAGGACTCCTTGTTCTTCTTTACGCTGAAGATAGTTCTTAATGACTTTCGCTGTATGTTTGGGGTCGTTGTCATGTTGCAGAATAAATTTGGGGCCAATCAGATGCCTCCCTGATGGTATTGCATGATGGATAAGTATCTGCCTGTACTTCTCAGCATTGAGGAGACCATTAATTCTGACCAAATCCCCAACTCCATTTGCAGAAATGCAGCCCCAAACTTGCAAGGAACCTCCACCATGCTTCACTGTTGCCTGCAGACACTCATTCGTGTACCGCTCTCCAGCCCTTCGGCGAACAAACTGCCTTCTGCTACAGCCAAATATTTCAAATCTTGACTCATCAGTCCAGAGCACCTGATGCCATTTTTCTGCACCCCAGTTCCTGTGTTTTCGTGCATAGTTGAGTCGCTTGGCCTTGTTTCCACGTCGGAGGTATGGCTTTTTGGCCGCAAGTCTTCCATGAAGGCCACTTCTGACCAGACTTCTCCGGACAGTAGATGGGTGTACCAGGGTCCCAATGTTTTCTGCCAATTCTGAACTGATGGCACTGCTGGACATCTTCCGATTGCGAAGGGAAGTAAGCATGATGTGTCTTTCATCTGCTGCAGTAAGTTTCCTTGGCCGACCACTGCGTCTACGGTCCTCAACGTTGCCCGTTTCTTTGTGCCTCTTCAAAAGAGCTTGGACAGCACATCTGGAAACCCCTGTCTGCCTTGAAATCTCTGCCTGGGAGAGACCTTGCTGATGCAGTATAACTACCTTGTGTCTTGTTGCTGTGCTCAGTCTTGCCATGGTGTATGACTTGACAGTAAACTGTCTTCAGCAACCTCACCTTGTTAGCTGAGTTTGGCTGTTCCTCACCCAGTTTTATTCCTCCTACACAGCTGTTTCTGTTTCAGTTAATGATTGTGTTTCAACCTACATATTTAATTGACGATCATTAGCACCTGTTTGGTATAATTGTTTAATCATACACCTGACTATATGCCTACAAAATCCCTGACTTTGTGCAAGTGTACCTAGAAGAATTGATGCTGTTTTGAAGGCAAAGGGTGGTCACACCAAATATAGATTTGATTTAGATTTTTCTTCTGTTCACTCACTTTGCATTTAGTTAATTGATAAATATAATCTATTAACATGTCTATTTTTGAAAGCATTCTTACTTTACAGCATTTTTTCACACCTGCCTAAAACTTTTGCACAGTACTATATATATATATATATATATATATATATATAGTGGTCATGTAGATAAGAATAAAAAAGAACTGCATTGTAACTGTGGCATCACTCGTGTTTGAAGTTGGAGGGAGGGAGGAAGCGAGCGAGCAGTCTAGTGTAAGTTACGTCTTTTAATGGTGCAACAACCATATACGCAAAACTCCACAATCACATGATCACAGAAAGTTTATTAGAATACTTAAAATGAGAGCTGATGCACATTATTAGTATAGCTTTTTTAGTAATCAATAAGTAGCCTAGATTATTTTAACTACAAATAATACAATACAACTCACATGCAGAAATTACTACTATTCAGTAGGATACAATTGAAAAAAAATGTATAGAAAACCTAATATTTATGCTATTTTTGAAAGAAGAATAAAAACAGCACTAATTATATCCACATAATCGTAGGCCATGTTTTGAAAGGTAAAAACAGGTTTTTCAGTTGGACAGAAATGAAAACACTATGGCAAAAATCTAGTTTCCCCCTCCGTGGAATGGCGTTGCTAGGGAGTACGTCATCCTATGACGCAGACGCTGCATCTACCTACTGACAACCATAGATATAGAATATTATATACGCTGACAACTACATCCACAAGGCGTAAGCATGTGCATGACTTGTCCTGCCTCACCTGCAAGTGGTTACGAGGATCTCCGTTTCTTTCGCCTTCCCCGCCTCCCGCTGCTCCCACCACCATGCTGTGAAAAATTCCTGGTGAGAACCCTGAGCCCCCCAGAGTATTAACAGAGTGCACAGTAACAGTATCAGCTAACGTAACTCAAGGAATACATGTCTCTGCCAGTGCTAAGATACTAGAGATAATCTGAATAGCCAATACAGTTGACAAACATACTAACATCAAATATAACAACCTCTCCTTTACAGAAAGAAATAAATGCAGACATTATACACCATCACAACCTTTCCAACCAATCAGATCTCCCTATTGCTGTCAGGTATGTCGCTCCCACTACAGATTTTGGCTGTGTTCCAATTCATGAAAATGCACCCTATGAAGTGAAGATCGAAGGGCGGAAGTGGGCGGCGGCCATGTTAAGGGGTGTTCCAACCCGTAGTGAACATAAAATGCTCCCTTCGAAGGGGCCTTCAAGTGGGCGTTCCCGAAGTGTACAAGCACTGTACACTTCTGCGGAAGAGATTTTCTATTTTTAGAAAATACCCACCGAGCATTGCGTGCTTAAAGAAGATGGAGCTGGTCAACGAATATATTTACAAATGTAATTATCAATCATTTAATATATAACAATATTATAATGTTTATTGTGTCATATAAATAACTCTTATTTGATAAATAAATTAATGTTCTAGGTTAAATTGTCTTCTGGTTATAATTTTAAGTACATTTTTAATATTTATATTCACTTTTAATTATTTGATTTGTATATTTACATATCTCAGTTGTATTGGTTAGTATTTATGCATACTTTGCTGTTATTGAATGCAGAAGGTAACTGCCGCCTTGTCCGAGTCTCCCTTAAGAAAAGGAATAATTTGAATAATTTTAATTGGAATTACATTTTTCACTCTACGTCAATTAACTCCACCTGGTTTTACTGTTTTCACTTTATTATGTTTATCTTAAATGACTAATATTAACCAGTACAACTGAGATATGTATATTTACATATCTCAGTTGTACTAGTTAATATTAGTAATTAGTATTTTGTTCAGCGTGTATGTTGGTATTGACGCCTTCTTGGAAGGCGTCAATACCAAAAAAAAAAAAATTCTTAAAAAAAAGGAATACTAATCGGAATTACATTTTGAACTCTTTATACGCGGGTTAATTCCGCCTGGAATTTCTCTTTTATTATGTATATCTTCCGACTGGTTTAATAGACAGTATTATACATAGCATTTATTTACCATATAACAATACTCATTATTATGATTATTACTTTATGATTTATTGGTATATTTTTTTGGAGTGAAGATCCAAACTAGATGGATAGATACTATCTCCCCTATGAAACATGTACCATGGTACTTGTACCACTGGATTTTTGGAACAAGGTACAATGGTATCATGGTATCAGTGTGAAAATACAATGGTTTAATTTACATCTGTATCATTTATGTATATATCCTATATCATCAATGTAACCTATTATGGTACTATAATACAGTCCAACCATAATAATACAATGGTATATATATATATATATATATAGCTACACTATACTAGAGACAGTACAGTGTTGCAATTAGATACCATCTTATCTTAGAACTAAAAAGTAGGCTACAATGCTAATGTATTATGGTGGTACTGCAGGATAGTACCAATACAACATTGTACATTGATGGTATAGGATATATACATATATTATACAGTACCATTGTACTTTCACACGGATAACATTATATCGTATTAGCTTGTTTTCAAAATCCAGTGGTACACAAGTACCAAGCCATGGCACATTTGTATATAGGGCTGCCTCAGGTTCATAAATAATAATAATAATAATAATAATAATAATAATAATAATAATAATAATAATAATAATAATAATAATAAACACTTCATAAAATCACACTTAATTAATTTATTAACTTTACAACTTACTTCTCTGGCCAACCTCATTAATGCCCCTGCACGACGACGATGATGGGCTCTCCTTCTGATTGCAGATCCCATCTTCCGATTTTCATTTATTATTAAAAATATAGCGATGTCTATTGCGGCTACAGCAATTATCTCCATTTTTTCTCTGCTCTCCAGTCTCGGCGCTCACATTTCATTTTGAGTGCCAAGACTCTGGAGAGCAGAGGACATTAAAATAAAAATAACTTAATTGATAAATAACTAGCTAACGTTTTTTTTTTTTATTGTAGTTCTGCTAATAATCAAGTACCCCCCCCCCCCCCCCCCCCCAAAAAAAAACACACACACACTTTGCCATCCCCAGAAAAAGACACATGCACGCATATTACAGACAACGCGAAAAGTCAATGTTTTATTAGTATGCGCTTTAAAATGGATAGC
Organism: Acipenser ruthenus; assembly: GCF_902713425.1. NCBI lineage: Eukaryota > Metazoa > Chordata > Actinopteri > Acipenseriformes > Acipenseridae > Acipenser > Acipenser ruthenus. The sequence continues at coordinate 11,404,451 of NC_081207.1, read as the reverse complement.
TACTTTAACAATAGCAATATTTAACAGCTACTCTCTTACACATATATAAACAAACAAAAATGACAATGACCTCTCGAGTTCACATCTTCTTTTTGTCTGTACACATTTCCAGTGCTGATTAATGATGACGCCTTTTCCTGGCTGTGAATGATGACGCTGAAGTGTGTTTCAACTGAAACACTTTTGCGACCTCTGCACCCTATTCCCCTTCGAAGTGATCACTCCTGGAAGTGATCACTTTGAAGGGAAGTAGAGTGTAGGGGCGAGATTTTGAAATGGAACACAGCCTTTGATTCCTGTAGTGTATGAAGTGGAACTAATTTAAGCTTACCATTCTATCGCTACAGTAACGATGGAGACAACCGCAGAGAGAAAAGTAAACTACATTTATTCACGTATCTGAGAATAAAATTATTTGTTACAGTGAAATTATATATATATATATATATATATATATATATATATATATATATATATATATATATATATATATATATTAGTCTGTAATGTTTACCTCCATATACACTACCAGGCAATTTCCACTATTCACCTCTTCACCGCCACGATAAAAAAAGAATGATAAACCTTCTGGTATGTCACATCCAAAAAGTTATATTTCTGAGGTGCATAGAACTAAAATACTGTTTGCAAAAAAACAGATAACGTGTACTATTTAACATAATTACAAGGTTCACTGGAATAAGTACATTTCACAAGGATGGCCATTTCTAATGAAATCCCAGGATTCATGTAAGGATGTATTTCAAGTGAAATTGCATTTCCTCAAAAGTCTATCAGAGAGAACTGTAGATTGCTGGTCTCCCTGCTAAAAAGTAAACTGCACCACAACAGTCTGTGAAACAGATTGATGAGGGATATAGGGATATAGAGGACGGATTTTCTAAGTATTTAGGGAATTAAAAAAAAAACTCTAATCTGCCTATTTTAAGGGATAGACATGTATTTTATGTCTCTCTAAAGGGAAGATTTCAGGGCAGCATAAGTTTGTTTGGTATAGCCCAAATGATTCCCTTAAAATCATTTTTAATTGTAGGGTGACAGGACGGCCGAGTAGTGACGTCCCCAGACCAGACCCGGAAGCTGACATAGAGACACACAGGTACTTGCAGGTGAAAAGCACTAGTAGGCCGTTTTTATTTAAACAACAATAAATAAAAAGTGTTGACAAAAACACTGCTCACGAGCAAAAATAAAAGTTCAAACAAAACAAAATCACGAACACTGACACCAAATAAACAAGTACCATGCTGGTGCTTCCAGCACGTGTAGCAATTGTTATATTTTTTACTTTCTGTTTAGTTTTTCTCGCTCTCACTCTGTACACCCCCATGACCAGCAAAAGATGCAGGGTTTTTATACATGTGACCATCTCAGAATTGCCAAATAATAACACAAAACACTTTTTTTTATATAAACAATACATTCAAATCATAGCAAAACAACATTATTTTAAATACACACAAAACAATACATTAAATCACCCATTCTTAAACCCCCATATAATACAGTATATGGTTAAACCATGGACAAAAATGGTTTAACATGGTGCAAATATATGTATATAATGTCAAACACTGTTTGTTATTGTGTGGGTGTGTGTTGGGTGAAAGAAAAATCTATGTGGTTTAGATGTCCCATGAACCCATTGACTAGAGATTCAACCTTTGAAGCTGCTGAATTCCTTTTGAACCAAGAGCTATGCAGACAGCCCCTTAAGGAATATTATTTTATCATTCTGACTAGCACAACTATCTTTCAGTTGTAGGAAAGTACTTCAGACTGTTCTGCAAATTAAAATGTCAGATACAAACAGGATGAGGGACTTCAGTTTTGAGATTAATATACATGACATGCAAAAAATACCAATATACAGGTAAACTGGCATTCTAAATATATGGAGTGGTTTTTAATGTGATAATTTGTCTACATTAACTACCATCCATTTAGAATAATAGCACAATGTTCATGCTACCCAGTGGTTATATTCAATTAGAACCTTTCAACTTTTGATTTTAGGTTTCAGTGTTTAGGGTCACTAATCACAGCAGGACGAGGTTATTCATTGCACTGCCTATGGCTAGATTCTGTTCATTAAAAAATAACAGGGATATTAGCTACACACAGAGCAAAACTCACGAATCACTGCTTGATACTGTGCAGTTATATGGGAAGTGTTTCATCTTTCTAATATGTTGAGGGATCTGATTGAGTATCCCACTGTAGAACAGTCTCTATTAAGGAGCTTTTGCTGCACTGTGGATTCATTTTTTAACTTTTAATTTCATTTTTTATTCCATTTATCAAAAAACTATGTATTCCTTCTATGTAAGCTTTCATGGAGGACTTACAATACAATATATTAATTCAACTAGCTGATTCAACACAACAGCGGGACGCAGCTGAGCTGGGTCTCGGTGGAGGAATCACGCTTTTTTTTTTTTTTAAGGCAGTAAAGAAAAAACACACACACACACAGACAACAGTAAGTTGTGAGGGTAAAATAGCAGTCACCACGGCAACGCAGTTAACTGTTTTTTTTTTTGACCAGCGCGCTGAGTAGGGGGGCTGTAACAAGCTGGCGGATGCAACTCAACAGCGGGGTGCAGCAGAGCTGGGTCCCACTGGAGAAATCGCGTTTCTTTTTACTGCAAGGCAGGTTAGAAAAGCAGACTACAATCCCAAAGCAATGTAGGGTGTTGAAAAGAAAAAGAGTAAACACAGCGCAGTTTTACAGCGTTTATAGCTGAGTTCACAGAAACAGAGTTTCTGATTCCAGGGAAATGGCAAGCCGACTTCCAGCAATGAAATTGCAGGGGAACTCCAGAAAACTCTCGAGAGAGAGCTGTTTCACACAGTCTCGATCACAGCACCTGGACAAGGGTGTCTAGCCTGGACTACGTGCAGACACACAAATGGGGTAGCGTGTAGCCTACAGCGGAGTGGAGCACCGTCTACAGGCAGAGGGCTTCGAGCGACTGCGTGCACAGAGGGCACTATGTGCACCGAGGTACTGGACACCTACTGTACGTACCGAGCACCGTGTTTGCACCAAGCACTACGTGCATTAAGTATCGCTTGCACCAGGCACTGTGTGCTCAGGGTGTACCGCACAGTGTGCACAGAGGGTGCTATGCGCACCAAGGTACTAAACAATGATTGCACCGAGCGCACTGAGTGCACCGAGCACCGTGTGCACCGAGCACTGTGGGCACCGAGGTACCGAAGCACTGGGGGGCAGCTAAAGCATCGGTGCCTGCCCTGACTGAGTATAATCACACACCTGGTCAGCGCGTAGCATAAACCAGGGAGACACACAGGCTAAAGCCACGGTGGGCAAATTGAAAAACAATAGGGGGAGAAACACACTTTTTTTTTTTTTTCTTTTTGAAGGCCCGACACACTGGGGTGGGCAGGCCAAGGCAGTCGGCGAGGTCCACTCTACAATGGGGCAGGTAACAACACAGCCCCGGAGGAGGAAAAACACGGCTGATTAGCTATTGGTTTTTTTTTTGTTTTTTTTTAACTGCACTGCAGCTAATTTTCACAGCACAACACAGGCAAAGCGGGGTTGTGTGGCGGGGTCAACACACAGGTGGACGCACAACAACAACAGTTACAATAAAATATTATTTATTTCACCCAGAATCGCTCAATGGCACGGCAGAATCGCTCAATGGCAGGGGTACAACAGAGCCTAAACCTGGCGGAGAAACTGCGTTCTCCCCAAGAGTGTTTAGGCTTGAAAAGACACACACACACACTCCTTTAAATCAATACTGCACAGGCAGTTGCTCACATAAGACAGGCAGTAAAGAAAAGGCAGCCTGCAACGCAAGCGAGGCAGGCTGCTGAAGAAAGGAGAATAAGAGGCTTTATTTTAGAGCCACTGATTCCACGAAAGCGGCAAGCCAGCTTTCAGCACGAATGGAGGGGAACTGCAGTCAACTTTACGCTCAGTTGCTAAACACAGGTCTTACCTTACCATCTTGAAAAAAGGCGAAAAAAGAAATGGCTTCTGTGGGCTGACTATTTTGATCCCTCGGTAAGTGGGACCGAGGACATCACCCCAGGAAGGGGCCTATCGATAGCTCTGATATAAAGAGCTCAATAGATTGGCAGGCATATCCCATAAGTATGTTGTTGGAAGTCTTCAGATTGAAAGGGAACCATAGATTTAGCCTTGCAAAATATGATTGGGAAATACTGAAACCAAACAGCCTACTTTTTCTTTCAAATCTGATGAAAATACATTTTAAAATAACACAGAGACATTTTTATAAATTATCTAAAAAATAAACTGGAAAGAGTGCAAATCAAATTCAGCTACTAAGCATCTCCTTAGATGTGTGTTATCTAGTGTGTAGCCACAACGACATTCCATTCAGCCACATACTTATTTAGCAAAGATTTTACTCACTGTCTTTCTAGTGCATATTATAATATCATTTACTGCTGTTTGCTGGCAGCGTTGAACAAGGTTCGTACGGGTGATTGAAAACCTGGAATATCCTGGAAAACTGGTATTTTATTATAGGGTCATGGAAAGTCATGGAATTAAAAAAAGGTACTTTTATTTTATTTACTTGAGCCACATTCCACATTTTTAAAGTCCGGCCCCCACAAATATATTGGATATGACCTTACGCGATTTTGCACTGTTCTTGCTTTTTGATTGGTTCACCGCCTTGTCACTCAAGTGTTTTCTCATATGTGTTGTGTTCGACAGAGCTAGCGGGAGAAATTATAACGGTTTAGTAGGCTAAACTGAATAGCTGTATGTAGTTTTTGAGTGCCATTGTCAAAACGCAGTAAATAATGCCTGGATAGTGACATTTTAATGAAGCGTGGATTGAAAACAAGATCTACAGTGACTGGCTGCAGAAAGACAAACGTGATCAACATAAAACCCGATGTCGGTATTGTATGAAAAGCTTCGATATCAGCAACATGGGCGAATCGGCGCTAAAAAGCCACATGCAAGGTCAAAAACATTGTGATCTAAAAGCCAGCAAACAGGGTAGTGCAGTGAACATTAAAGATTACTTTGGCTCATCAGTAAAATTGTCGAGTGTAGCCGCATCCTGAAGAAGCAGTCGCAGTACGCCTTCTACTAGTACTTCAGGTTCGAGTGCTTCTGGGACAGTGTCGTCTTTTCTAACCAAAGCAGGTACCTTCCCATCTAACACAAAACGTTTTCCTAACATTCCTGGAAGGTTCCCATTTGGTTGTGACAAACACAACGTCGCTACAACGTTCTTAGAACGTTTTTGGTTAGGCGTAACGTAGGAATGTTACAGTTAAGTGAAAAGGAAACATTCTGTACATGTTGTATCTCAACCAATACACAACGTTGTGGCAATGTTCTAAAAACGTAATATTTATAAAGGTCTTGAAGTAATTATTTTCCAAATTAGGGTGAATGTGTTTTTTTTTTTTTTTTTTTTTTTTTTTGTTTTTTTTTAAATGTGTACGCAATTATTTAATGAAAAAAATCGGATAAATTCTTACCGACACCAGTTTTCTGTATGCATAGCACTTGAATCACAGACAATTCTGCTAATTTTGGGTAATGCAGGGTTAAGCTTTCGGGGAGGGGTAGGGACGGGGGGTGGGAGTTACCCCTATTAATGCGCTGCAAACTCACAGCAGCACTCTTAATATTTGCTCCTAAAAAAATAAATAAATAAATCTCCTGCAACGCTCTGTTTATGTGACATAATATGTCCTCGAGGACTGAATGTGCTCGAGCGATGTTCTGAGAAGGTGACAGTGACAGGAAAGCGAAAGGAAGATAGAGAGAGAAATATTTGTGTATGTGTGTGTTTTAGTCATTTTAAGGTCGCTAGTTTATAGTTAGTTAGTTGTTAGTTAGGTTAATTTTATTTCTTTATTTAGCCAGCTACATCTAACAATTTTAAGGTAAGCTTCACATAAAAAAATTTTTTTAAATGTAATGTAGAGCTTAAACTTTAAGATTAAAGTACGTAAAAGAAAAAGTAGATGAAACAGTTGTTTTACCAATCGTTTTGAAAGTGAATGTGTCTTCTATGGAAAAAAAGGTGTAGAAATTAAAAAATATAAAAGTATAAATATTTATGTAATCAAATAATATGACATGTTTTATAAACGCTGGTGTTTTTATTAATTCATTTATATTTACTCTGAATTTGTACTTTTCTGACAATATGGAAATATGATTGCCATCATTTTGTCAGACAGGAGGAATGTCACTTTGGCGCTTTTCCCCTGTTCTCTTTCAACCGCTTTCTCTCATGCCCTCTCCCTGGCTGTGTGTGTCGCTTTCCCATTACTGTTTCAAGCACCCGCCTATTCGTATACTTGCCTAGACATTTTTTTTACTTATTATTTTTGTGCTTGAATTTGATTTGATTCATGATTTGTTCTTATTTTTAATTTTGTTTTATATCAAATAAGAATCTGAAACTGGGGGCACCGAGGCCCCCCATAGGCCGGGGCAATGCGATCATATTTGCTTGCCTCTTCTTTGAACGCTTGAACAACAAGCTTTTTGTATGTTTTCAGATGGAGCACCAAGAGGATGTAGTGAATGAAGATTTCATCAACTCAAGTGCCTTATAGAATTATAAATAAACTGTATAATTATTATAAATAAAAAAATACATAACTATACAACCTTTTATGTTCGCCCTGGATAAGGGCGTCTGTGAAGAAATAAATAATTAATAATAATAATAATAATAATAATAATAATGTTCGTTATTTTTCCACTTTCAGTTAACTAGGCCTAGCCTACAAAAAATAAATAACAAACTATAATTCATTTGTTTTCGTAGACATTATTTTGAATGTTGCTGCTAATTGTGAAGTTATTAAAGTAACATCTGATGACGCAATAGAGTGCACCAAAAGTTTTTTTTTGGTATTGATAAGACGCTGCTCCAGCGCTTTCTATTTCTGTGTGCCCAGTAACTCTGCAGATATGCGCCAAAGACTCCGTAACCCTGTTCAAACCCCATGCGTCTCCCCCAAGAGAGAAGAGGAAAGGAAAGGATCAAGGACAGGTTTTAATGGTTGCAATAATAAAAATAACAAATATTCTTTACTTGTATGGTGGTGATTAATTACACATGTCTAAATTTAAAATGCAAAACGGTAATTCATATTCTTAATTTCATGTGATAAGTGGGTACACATTATTTGTGTAATATCTGATAATATAATGTTTTGAAAATGTATTAATATTAAGTAATTCTAATCAAAATAATGTTCTAAGCACGGGAAAGTTTTCACCTAACTTTACCACAACCTACAACTAACGTTCTAATAACGTCTGGAAAACTCTCCTGAAAAACGTTCTGGGAATGTTCTTTCCTAACGTTCCTGTAACTTAAAACAAACGTTCATGGAACGTTCTGGGAACTTAAAATTGTTAGCTGGGTTAAAGTCTGAAATATTATGGGCTTTGAACATTACTAAAAAACCACTACTCATACAAATCATGTGAAGGATCTAATAGTCTGTTTCAGCAAAGGTTCCTCAGACAGTTAAATTGCTAAATCTTTTTCTTGTAGAGAACGGAAATGTGCTTACCTTTGTTGTTATGGTATTGCTCCCTATTTCAAGTCAATGTTATTGGAGCAAATCGGCAAAGTAGATCAGTTTGTCTTGTTATTTGGTGAGAGTCTGAATCATAAGTGTCAATCCAAGCAAATGGATATACATATTCACCTGTGAAAATGGCAAAGTAGTCACACGATATTATGGGACCCAATTTTTAGGCCACGCCGACGCCAACACAATGCTTGAGAAGTTTAGTGAGTGTTGAAAAAATAAATCTACACAACCGCCTTCAGTTGTCGATGGATGGTCCAAATGTAAACTGTAAAGTTTTTTGATTTGCTTCAAAATAAATTAAAAACTGACTGAGATACAGCGTTGTTAAACATTGGGAGCTGTGGTCTGCATTGTTAATGGAGCTTTTAGGGATGGTTTTAATGCGTGTAATTGGGTAATTACCAAACTGCTATCCAGTCTCTAATGGATGTTCAAGGATACCCCAGCTTGGAGGGAAGACTATACCACAGTCACAAGTAGTGAACGTTTTCCTTTGAAATTTTGTCAGCATAGGTGGTTAGAAAATGTTCCGGTTGCAGAGAGAGCACTTGAAGTTTGGCCAAATGTCATTAAGTATGTTAAACAGGTGAACGAAAAGAAGTGTGCTGATCCGAAAACAAAATCCTTTGAAACTGTTAAGGTGATGTGCAGTGACAACCTGGCTACTGCTAAAATCAGTTTTTTTTTTCTGTGTGTCGCTAAACAAATTGCACCATTCCTTACTGCTTACCAGACTGATAAGCCTATGCTGCCTTTCCTTTGCGATGACATGCAACGTGTTATCAAAGGGTTCATGCAAAGATGTGTCAGATCTGATGCTCTTAAAGAAGCCACAACGGTTGTTAAGCTTATGAAAGTGGATGAGAAGAGAAAATTGGTGCGACCTCAAAAAGGTAGAAGTGGGCTTTGTTGCAGAAAGCATTTTAAAAGATTTGTCAACGGCCAAAAAAGTCAGTGAACTTAGAGTGCTTGAATTTAAAATGGAATGCAAAACTGCTCTGGTCAAGATTGTGGCTAAATTATTGGAGAAATCACCTATCAAATATGCTCTTGTGAGAAGGATGTCTGCCCTAGAGCCAAGGCTTATGTTCTCTTCTAGAGATAAGTGCCGCGAAAATATGAAGAACATTTTGAAGAGCTTAGTGGATGCCAATACAGTAAGTGTGACGATGTACTTTGGCAGTTCGGAGAGTTTATGGAAGTGACAGTGACTGCCTCACCTGCAAGATTCAGAGATTATGAAATGAATGACAAAGTTTGTGCCCTTCTGTACACATGGCCAATAATAAGTCTGTTACAGATGTGTGGAACATTATTCAAAACTTACTGCTTTTTTCACATGGCCAGGCAAGTGTTGAGCGAGGGTTTTCGGTGAATAAAGAAATTGAAGTTGAAAATCGGCACAAGGAATCATTAGTATCGCAACGTATTATCCTTGATCACATTCAGTCAGTTAGTGGAATACTTAACGTGCAAATCAGAAAACAGCTTTTGGACTTTGCGTCTGCTGCTAGAGTACAAGGTACATCTTGAAGAAGAAAAGAAAAAAAAGGAACAGCTATGTCAGAAACGAAAATCGTTGCTGGATGAGGTAGAGGATCTCAGAAAAAAGAAAAGAAGAAATTAAACAGACATTGATAGTCTAATGAATTTGCTGAGAAAGCAGAATCAACTGGACATTTAACGTGGATTAGCAAATCCAACAACATGTGGAGAACTGCTAAAAAAGAGCAAGAGATCACTTCCCTTCAAGCTAAAATCGACGAACTTCTGACATTAAAAAATGCCAATTAAACAGCCAGGTAAGATTCCCCGTTATTTGTTTCAATCGAATCTGCTTCTTTAATTACAGTACTGAAATAGTATGAGCTGTATTTATTCATATTACTGAATTACAAATGGTACATTGAAATTTCGTTCTGTTTGATATTTGATTTTAAAACACTGAAACTCAAAATCAATTATTGTAAGGTGACATTGGTTTTATGTTGGGAAATATTTTTAAGAAAAATAAAAAACTGAAATATCTTGCTTGCATAAGTATTCAACCCCTGTGCTGTGGAAGCTCCCAGTTTACACCGATGAAAGAAATTGCCCTAACGAGGACACAATTACCTTACCATTGGCCTCCACCTGTGAACCATTAAAGTTGCTGTCACATTTTCTGGATAAAACCCCCACTGTTGAAGGATCATTGGTCAGGCTGTGAATCTGAAGGAAAATTAAGACCAAAGAGCATTCTACAGAAGTTAGAGATAAAGTAATACAAATGCATAGATTAGGGAAAGGGCACAAAATAATATCCAAGTGTTTGGATATCCCAGTGAGCACAGTTGGATCAATAATCAGGAGGCTGTGTGGTCGAGTGGTTAAAGAAACGGGCTTGTAACCTAAGGTCCCCGGTTCAAATCCCACCTCAGCCACTGACTCATTGTGTGACCCTGAGCAAGTCACTTAACCTCCTTGTGCTCCATCTTTCGGGTGAGACGTAATTGTAAGTGACTCTGCAGCTGATGCATAGTTCACACACCCTAGTCTCTGTAAGTCGCCTTGGATAAAGGCGTCTGCTAAATAAACAAATAATAATAATAATAATCAGGAAGTGGAAGCTTCATCACACCACCCAGGCACTGCCAAGAAAAGGCCGTCCCTCAAAACTCAGCGCTCAAACAAGAAGGATACTTGTGAAAGAAGCCACAGAGAGGCCAACAATCACTTTGAAGGAGCTACAGAGTTCAGTGGCTGGGAGTACCATCTGAAAGCACGTCTGGAGTTTGCCAGAAAGCATGAGAGTGACCCAGCTGCGATGTGGGAAAAGGTTTTGTAGTCAGATGAGACCAAGACAGAGCTTTTTGGCCAATATGCCTCAAGACACACCATTCCTACAGTGAAGTATGGTGGTGGCAGCATCATGCTGTGGGGATGCTTCTCATCAGCAGGGACTGGGCATCTTGTTAAAATTGAAGGAAGAATGGATGGAGCAAAATACAGGGAAATACTGCAAGAGAACCTGCTTCAGTCCGGTAAAAAACTGAAGCTTGGGAAGAAATTCACCTTTCAGCAGGACAATGATCCCAAGCACAAGGCCAAAGCAACATTGGAGTGGCTCAAGAACAAAAAGGTGAATGTCCTACAGTGGCCCAGTCAAAGTCCTGATCTCAATCCCATTGAGAATCTGTGGCACTATTTGAAAATTGCGGTCCACAAGCGTCGTCCAACCAGCCTGAACAACCTGGAGCAAATCTGCCAAGAAGAATGGGCCAAAATCACTCCGACACTGTGTGCAAAGCTGGTACAAACTTACCCCAAAAGACTTAAAGCTGTTATTGCAGCGAAAGGTGGCTCTACCAAATATTAATGTGTGGGGGTTGAATACTTATGCAAGCAAGATATTTCAGTTTTTTATTTTTCTTAAAAATATTTCCCAACATAAAACCAATGTCACCTTACAATAATTGATTTTGAGTTTCAGTGTTTTAAAATAAAATATCAAACAGAATGAAATTTCAATGTACCATTTGTAATTCAGTAATATGAGAGAATTGGTCAGGGGTCTGAATACTTTTGCAAGGCACTGTGTATATATATATATATATATATATATATATATATATATATATATATATATATATATATATATATTCTTAATATTATGTGTTTATATATAAAATATATGTGTTTCTGTGGCTGGCAGCGAGAAGACATTAATAAATGTTTAGGTTTTTAGAGAGAGAGGGAGAGAGCAGCGTGTATAGTTTAGTGAAGGTGTGACTAAGCCTGAACTTCACCTTAAAATTCAAGTTTGTTTTTGGAAAGTGTTTGTTAAGCCAATGTGCTCATGTTTATTTTGAATGAATGAATAACACATTCATTAATACATGGAAAATCCAGCCACAAAAACACTGAAGTAGGCTTCAAAATATAAATTTGGCCTAAAACATACCTTACCTTTGCCAAAGTCGTAATACTTTTTCTTAATCAGGATATCTGCCCATTTAAATAATAATTAAATAATATAAAATGTTTAAAAATACTCTGATAACCCAGTTAGCCACTTCTAGTCAAAGTACAAAACAAATCTAAGGAATTTAGTTGGCATTTCATCTTAATTCAACAAGCACTGTTAATTGGCACCTTGTATAACAGGGCAGTAGCTTGGTACGAACTGGCGACCATGCATACCACATGTGAGAGTCCTCACCTCTATATAAAAGGCTTGTCAGCATGCATAGTTATAGAGTTATAGGAGTCAGAACCTGTTACAGCTGTGCATCACACAATTGCACATGGCATGCTAGCTGCAATTTTAGGTAATTATTTTTGATGTGTTATTACACACGTACATACACAACAACATCAATCTTTGTGACAACATCACCGCAACAAGTTTAAAATACAAATAATAAGTATGATATTTTGACAGGACCATGACCCTATAAAAAATGCTTCAGGCACTTTTGGTAAAATTCTTGCTATTTCCTTATCTCTCCCTGCAAGATAGTTAGGCTGACTAAAACAAACTCGTTACCAGAGGTGCTGGGATCCAGCCACAAGGAAATGAGGAATCCTGTGCTAAATAATCATGGATTTCTCCAGGGGATAAATTGGCACCTGTGGAAGTTTAGTTATTCATTAAGGAGTAACTAGCCTAGCTGATCAGACAGCCCTTGTTCAATAGGGGGGAAAGAAACTATTGTGTTCAGTGTAAACCCTTGCAGGTATTTTCTGTTTAGGCTATTTTTTGGAGGGATTGAGTGCACTATAAACCACTCACAGCGATAGACTTCGAACAAAGACATCTTTGAAGACTTTTAAAGAGTACCTCTGTCGTGTTCTCTTTTACTGTGCCAAATAGGCAAAATAATAACAACCTCTTTTAGTTGAATTTCTGTTGCAAAACATTTCAATTCCATCATTTCAATTCAATTAAATACCCCTCAAAAAAATTAAAAATTAAAGCTAAAGAAAGGTTAATATAGCAAGTCTTTAAATGATAAGGGATTTTTAACAAATGGTTGGAGAGTTATCTGTATCTGCCCAAAACACATAACTGGGTGAAACGGTACTCTACCCTGGAAATATTAACTGGTTTACACAGGGAGATACAACCTGTACATGTTGCACAAAACCCATGTGTGGTAGATTAATGTTTTGCACTGTTGGCATAATGAACAGAGTCATACAAAGGATGGACAGGGCTCGTTTGGTGATTCACAGGTAAAGGTGAAGTCCATTTAGGCAATTGAATTACAGTCTTTACTAATCTCAAATATCTGATTTAAGAAACAAACTCCTTATGCAGTCAACTTGCATTTACAATTAATGTTTTTTTCCTTTATAATACTGTTTTATATAAGTTATTTTCCATCATTCAAAAATAAAACAAATCATTGTTTAAACCCAACAAGAAAATGCTGTTCAATTTTTAAGCTACCAGCCATAAATCTTGGAACTGTAAAGGATTAGTTATTGAATTATGTGCGGTCAAGAATAAATGTTGGAAGACTGTGTAAAATGATTTTCTAATCAGTGTTCAACTTGAAGTCCATATCTCACATAGAAAATATTTTTTTGGCTTTGGGGGTCGTACTTTCATGACACTGAGAGACGTAAAACTATCAATAATTCAGGAAAATACCGACAACACACCGATGATGCACGAAGTTGGCGTGACTTCACTAGGGGAACACATACCAGCAACAGAGGAGAGATATATGGCTTCAGACTGTGAAAGCGATCATTACGAATTTCTTTGACATTTTGAGTAGTCTGTATTACAATAAGGACAGTGGGAGGGTGTTGTGTAATGAAAGAAACTGTGGGGAGGAAAAATAAGTGGTTTGAGGCCCGATTCCGAAATAACCACGCAGGCATGAGGAATTCGAGCGACACGCCCCCTTGTCTGCAGGTCGGCAATTCTGAATGTTGTTCTTGTATACAGTTAACCCCGGCTAGCAGTTCATTTATTGTAATAAAAAAAATTGGTATTTCTATATTTGGTTTGTTGTACCATTTATATCTTGCAAGTAGTGTTTACCGTTTCCCATCCACTTCAATAATAAAGCATTGTTTATATTACAGGGCCGAGATGACTTGCATGGTCATGTTTATTTTCTTTGGGTATAGTTTTGGGCCACAGAGTTTATTTGATAACAGTATATTGTATAATAATAATTGTGATAATAATAATAATATCTGACATCTGAAAAAACAAATGCAACACTTGCAGAGAAATGATTATGCACAGTGGATAGTCTAGTAGTATTGAGCACTAGTGCACAGGGTAAGAAAAAAAAATCTATGGTAATATTTTTTATATCTGTATGAAGTGTCTTATAGATGCAGCTATTTAAAAATGTATTTTTGATATAAAAGGAAACCGTACGAAATTGTTTAATTAAGGCTGGTAAAAAAAAAAAAAAGAAGTATTGCAGTTTCTAAATGGTTCCGCTGTTGTCAGGGGAAAATGAATAAATGGTCACTTATTTGATGATTGTCTTTGTGAACAGCTGTCTTTGTAAAGGTCTGCATGTGTTTGTGAACTTGTGTACCAGTGTCTTACAAAAGAGAAAAAAATGATTTTGTACCTACCAGAAACCAACAAACAAAAGCTTTAGTCTCTGTGCTCTGTGTTGTACGAAGTGATCATTGCATTGTGCACTGACGAACTCGTTGATTTTACTTTCACGGAATACAGTACTTTCTTTTCTCTTGCAATGCATTCCCTTGCGCCTATCTGAGGTTAAATGTATTTTTGACACTGTTTAACTATTGCAAAATAGGCCTGTATGTATGATCATTTTGTTTATGCCATAGACATGCATGCACGTTTATGGTTATGGTTTGTGTTTTCTCCTAGTGACGTCACAGATGTCAAGATTCGAAAGGGCTTTTTGGCGGAAGCACTCAAAACAAGCTTTATGATTGTGAATTTCTTACATTTACAGCGCAAAAGTATAAATAACTATATATATATATATATATATATATATATATATATATATATATATATATATATTAGAACACTATTATATGTATTTGCTTTCGTTTGTAAGTCACCCTGGATAAGGGCGTCTGCTAAGAAATAAATAATAATAATAATAATAATAACACTATGTAACACAATTTTTGTTCCTGGGTAGTAAGTGTTATTTCCTAATTGCTTATGCCTCCAAAGTATAGAAAATGGCTATTATTCCCCACAAACTTTGCTTTTGTGACCAGGACAGTGATATTTTGAAATGTACCTATTTCCAATGAGAAAACGGGCGAATTTGTGTCTTTTCGTTCACATAAAGTCAGAAAAAAAACAACATATGAATCCAAATTAACATGTATTTATACTAAAGTAATACAAAAATGACTACAAAAGATTTAGAAGTGAGTAGTTTTTCGAGATTTACGATTATACTGTAAATCACTTTCACGAATCAGCCCCCAAATGTAGTCTCCCATCATGTTCTCGTTATACTGTCCTTGGTAGCGGCGTTCAAAGTCCAGTATATCCTGGTGGAAGCGCTCGCCTTGCTCCTCCGAGTACGCTCCCATGTTCTCCTTGAATTTATCAAGATGAGCATCAAGGATATGGACTTTGAGGGACATCCTACAGCCCATTGTGCCGTAGTTCTTCACCAGAGTCTCAACCAGCTCCACATAGTTTTCGGCTTTGTGATTGCCCAGGAAGCCCCGAACCACTGCGACAAAGCCGTTCCAAGCCGCTTTCTCCTTACTAGTGAGCTTCTTGGGGAATTCGTTGCACTCCAGGATCTTCTTTATCTGTGGTCCGACGAAGACACCGGCTTTGACCTTTGCCTCAGACAGCTTAGGGAAGAAGTCTTGAAGGTACTTGAAGGCTGCCGACTCCTTATCTAGAGCTCTGACAAATTGTTTCATAAGGCCCAATTTGATGTGAAGTGGTGGCATCAGCACCTTCCGGGGGTCCACCAGTGGCTCCCACTTGACGTTGTTCCTCCCCACAGAGAACTCGGTCCGCTGTGGCCAGTCCCGCCTGTGGTAGTGCGCCTTGGTGTCCCAAAGGCAAAGATAGCAGGGAAACTTGGTAAAACCGCCTTGGAGACCCATCAGGAATGCCACCATTTTGAAGTCTCCTATGACCTTGATGCCATCTCAGAAAAATGCAGATATGTATCCACTTAGGCAGCTGGAACTAAACTGAACTGGTGGGCTTAAGGCCCCTGTATTTATACTACTATTTATATTACTGGAAAGTTCTAGAAAGTTCTAGAAGTTACTCCAAGTTTACTCAGCACTGAATCTATCTGGAATGTTCTGGAAAATAGGTAAATTTCAAAATATCACTGTCCTGGTCACAAAAGCAAAGTTTGTGGGGAATAATAACCATTTTCTATACTTTTGAGGCATAAGCAATTAGGAAATAACACTTACTACCCAGGAACAAAAAAAAAAAAAAAAAAATTGTTATACGGTGTAATTATAGTGTAATGTGAAATAGGTGACATATGGACTTTAAAAGTGGCGATGTGTGAGTTCCTCCCTGTGCGCTATATTTTTGTATCGCAAAATGGGCTGTAAAAAGAAGATTAATGCTGGATTAGTGTGCTTTATATCTCACGGAACAGTCAATACAATCCCTTCTTGGTATGCATAGCTTCAGGGAGCATGTCTTGCAGTGTAAACAGATGAGCACAGGCCAACAAAGTAAGGGGGCTTTTGCTTGAATTAATCTTTCTTTGGTCTTCTTTCAAGACATGGAAATAGACACGTGCTGGAGGTGAAATATGGATACTCATGGGAAATGGTCCAATAATCAGACTTGTTGCTATGGAACCGAGAACTCTTATGTACAGTGCAGTGGAAATTAACTATGCTCATGCACTCTTGATTTGGGGCCTTGGTTTAAATATTGATATTTGATAACAAATATTTATTAAAGTACTGGTATGTTATACTGGATAATTTTGAATAGGGACTCCCAACTGAAAACTGAGGAGAAGGCAAATCACAAACAGGAAAGATGCACTGTACTGCATTTAAGTATAATACTGTCTGTAAGTATCATAAGGCCTGTCTCTCACCACATCAGTAACTCAAAGATAAACCCACAATTCAAGTATATTGTGTGAATCACAAGGTCTCTCGCTTAGCACAACATTGAAATCTCATATGTCTCTACATTAAATATGTATGTTGTTTTACAAAAGAGTTTCCAGAATTTCCTGGGGACCCACTGGGCAACCTTTGCAGAACCAGAGGGGGCCCCAGACCCCAATCTGAAAAACACCCATTGGCAGCAAGTCGTGCTATCTGGAAACTAATGCCACTCACCTATGCTGCCCTAGGTGCCCTCTGCTATCTATGCCAGTGTCCTCCAGGAATAATGTAAAAGCGAATACTGTTTTCTACTACAAATCTATACACAATATTGCATTGACTTCTAGTTTAAACAATCATCAAGTATCCGGTTTGACTTTAATAATTTAAAGACTGGACTGGCGTGCTTCAACACAGATCGTTATCCCTTTTATATTTCACTAATAAAATAGGATTTATGTTAGCAATAAAATTACAACAAACTGGTCTTATTTAAAAATATATATAAAAACGGTAGCTCTGGTAACGCAACATCTCAACTTGATTATATTCTTAAAGTATATTGCTTTCAAACTTTACAGCAGCAACACAATACTGTATCTCTCTTTTTTGGTATTATTATTGGTGTATTGAATATATCCCCTTGGACTGATTGATGTTTATAAAACCAGCACAACTGCAGATCGGATATTGTTGTATGTTCTACTTTTAGGAACAGAGAAAAAACTCTCATAAATAAGAATTGATGCAACTGCATAAAACTTCCCTACTGGGAAAGGCCCATACAGTACCTATTTTATGGATTGTTTCTGGTAAAAGGAGCAGTCCTATAGGCCATTTGTGTTTTGAATTGATTCTCAGATAGAATATGGCCTGAAGGAATAATGACCCTATTTGAACTTTTGAAGTGATAAATATAGCTGAATTTCATATACCAAGAACCACATGTTATCCAAAACTTGCATATGAAGAGAGGCAATTCTGCATTAAGTACCATGACTGTAAAATGTCATTACAAGTCGGCATTAGGAAGGATAATGTCTAATATGACAGGAATAGCTGTGAGTCAACATACAACTAATTTAGGCACTGCAACTTAGTTAAGTAGCCTTGAGTCTGGATGTGATGATACAAGTATAAAATTATTATTATTATTATTATTATTATTATTTATTTCTTAGCAGACGCCCTTATCCAGGGCGACTTACAATCGTAAGCAAAAACATTTCAAGCGTTACAATACAGTAATACAATAAGAGCAAGAAATACAATAACTTTTGTTCAAGTAAAGTACAAGTTTGACAAACCACAATTCAATAATACAGCAGGTAATAGTGATAGTTACATCAGGATATGATTAAATAGTGATAGTTACATCAGGATGTGATTAAATACAAAGTACTACAGGTTAAAAACTTGGCAGATTACAGTATTCTGAAGTACAGGATTAAATGCAGTAAAATAGGGGCTGATAAGAGCAAAATAAAGCACATTTACATGAAGGGTGATAGTGTCCCAGGATACAAATAGAGGAGTTCTACAGGTGCTCTTTGAAGAGGTGAGTCTTAAGGAGGCGCCGGAATGTGGTCAGGGAAGTACAGTCAGTACAGTAGGATTTGTATCTTATAGCAGTTGTGACTCCAACCAGGTTAGAAAAAGGATGGTGGCTTTATACACAGAACCAAAAGTGCACAATTATTTTATCCCCATTTCTCCCCAATTTTAGAATGTCATATTATGTTCCCTCACTGACGGAATACCCCACAGCAACTTGGGGGATGGCGGTGAGCTACAGGCCCCTGGAGGACAAAAGCCAACCTTCAGGTGCCTGCTATTGTGGAGTGTTGAGGTAACTCGGTCTCTGTCCATTTTGCCCCCTCAACCTATGGGAGTGCACAGCCAGTACGTGAACCTGCACACCACGCAGTTGTGCCTTTACCAGAAAAGCAACTTGGGTCAAGTCTATATAGGGTATTGCCGTAGCTGTTCCAAATGTTGGAATGCTGTTTTTAAAATGTTTCTGAACAGGTGTGGACACTCCAACATCTCCAAAGAATCACTGAGTATCTGTCAGAACAGATTATGAGAGATAAGCAGACCTTGTTGAAGAAGCAAACCCTACAGGCATCGATTCACAATGATTACAATTTAAATCTGTAAAATGAATACACCTTCATACCTACAGTATACAGAATTAATCACAATTATAAACTATTGTATTTATCACTTACCCATAAGCCAGCCATATACCAGCTATTTGCATCAATATGCTATTTGAGTGTCATATAAGTATAGTTCATATTACATTGGAAATACATGCAACTGTATAAAAATCAATACTCAACTTGCATTTAATTCAAACTTCGTAGTGTCTTATAATATGTTGTTGTGTGAGAACACTTTGTAATGGATTTTAATTCAAGAAAGATTGAAGAACACTGGTGAAAATACATAGGTGGGCCAAATAAAACCAGAAGAAGAGAGGAGGAGATTTTTTATGTTTCATTCCACAGAAAAAAAAACAATATTTGAAATTGCTTTGTTTAAACAAAATTGGCAGACAAATTGAATCAGTTTGGATTCTGTTATTTCTACAACAACAAATGGGCTCCAGCTATGGTGTGAAAAGAAAGGGCGCTGATGCAGTGTTTGAAAGTACAACATCCCAATTTGATCTCCTACCATTGAATCATTCAGCAGCTAACATTAACATATTCCAAGGTCATAGAGGTCATGATGAAGCTGGTGAACAATGCCATATAGAGTTTCTTACTGAAGCTGATACATCACAAAGAGCTGGAAGTGTGTTCAGCAGTGCAAAAGGAACAAAAAGCAAAAGCATTTCTACTGTTGTTGTGTGACCAAGATTAAATGGGTATTGTGGCTTTCCAGACAGATATTATAATCTGTTTAAATGATTAACTCCTAGGAAGAATGCAAATTACCTGCAAGTGTGATGTGATGAAAGCTGTGATGCTTTTCAGAAGAAACTGGAGGTTAGACGGGCCACTGCTTCCCTTTTCAAGGTTTTATAATCATGCAAGTCTGGGACTGACAAACTGCTGAGACAGAAAACCAAACAGTAGGCTTCATTCTTAAAACTTAATTACATGTCTTTGGATGCATCGAATTAATTGATAGTATTTAGGAATATTTGGAAACACTTGTCTTTGCTTTCTATTGGGCAAAGTCATTATAAATAATACAAAATAGTCTGCACTGTAAATGTTTATCATGTTACTATTTACTTCCCACCTCAGCATAATTGTGTGCCATTTAAAATGTTTACAGTACCAACAACATTAACCTCACGATAAAACTATAATTACTAACAATAATACACTTTTTTTTTAAATTAAAGACAGCATAAAAATTATCCAGTGGGACTCTGCAAAAAACTGTCGCTTTGCACTTTTTGTACTCTTATGTTTTTTCCTTCATGTTTCCATTTCAAACACTGAAAACATATTCAACCAGCCGCTGTATTGCTGTGACTAAAATACAGCCGCGGTAATAAATAAAACAAAAACTGGCAAAGTATGAGTATTGTGATTACTATTTATGTTTACCAGTACATTTGTACTTCTAAAATACGCAGAAACATTGTGCTTCACTGATACGACAAGTTGAAAACAGCAAAGATCATGAGCAGCACAGAGCGCTCTCCATAGGTACAATCGCCAGGCTGTGTGAAGCTAGCAACAATAAGCAACTTCCGGCAGGAGCAGCGCACATTAACTTCAAAATAAAAGCGCCTTGTGGAAAGCAATTGTACATACATTAAACAGTAAAATATATACAAATAGCTTAGGTATGTGACTATAATATGGACAGTGTTTTTAAGTACTTTCTCATCCACTCAAAAATAATCAACACAATTCTATTTGTTTTAAATATATCACAAATAACTCCCTGAATAAAACTACGAAAGACTAATGCAGCATACACATTGCCCATTAATTAAAAATCTAAGAATTATAACTCAATAAAAGGGGGTGAAATGTCAACTAGAGACATGTTGATTTTTATATCAGATTTACGTCATTGTAAATGTTGCTGGGCTTTTAGTATGGAGTAAGGAGCACAAAACAGTCAAAATTTGCCTATGCAGCATACATACTGACCATTTCTGAAAAATCTAAGGATTGTAACGCACTCAAATGAAATGTAGAGACCCAAACAGATTAGGAAATAATATGGGTTGTATCACTGTTATGTCACTGCAGAAAATATACCACCATTTATACTGTTGGTGAATAGCTAAAACCATACATTTTTACATGAGTCAAGACAAGTTTCAACATCCAAAATATTTTTTAATTGTAAATAAAAATGTTTCCAATGGCATTCTACATACATAAATAAATAAAATAATGTGTCAGGGAATGCTCATCAAGAATGAAATAATTTTAAAACAATATAATATATAAGCAGATGAAACACAATTAGATTTATTCCAGGCCAGAGAATACAAGACTATCTTGGTGCAAAGGTCAATCTAGAAGAGGGCATTCCTGTCTTCCTCTTGGTCGGGCAGACCTTGGAAGTGGAAAAGACCTAAAAAACAATTTGTCAGATATTAACAATGGAATTCAAACCAGTATGTCAGGTCACAGACTGCAAACTTTATACACGTTCTCAATGAACTCGACTATCTCCTCTCCTCTCTCCTCTCTGTCTACCCCAACTGTCCTGTTGGGTGATTTCAATATCCATCTCTCCAACCCCATCCACTCTGCCAGATTCCTTCCTCTACTTCACTCCTTCAGCTTCTCTCTCTCTCTATTCCCTCCTACTCACAAAGCTGGTCGTCAACTGGACCTCACCTTCTTCAGGGCCTGCTGCCCCTCCGCCCTCTCTGTCACCCCTGATCACTATTTCTCTTTTTCTCTGTCTCTCCCCTCTTTCCATACACCACCAACTCCCACTGTCACCTCCTGCTATAACCTCTGCTCTCTCTCACCTCCATCCTATCGACTCCTTTTCCCAACTCTATAAACTCTTTTGTCTGATCACTCTATTCTACTATCCTCTCTTGCTGACCTAGGAATCTCCGGCACTGTTTTGGCCGGGTTCTCCTCCTACCTCTCCAACCGCACTTACCAGGTAACCTGGCGCAGCTCAACCTCCACACCTCACCCTCTCTCAACAGGAGTCCCCCAAGGATCAGTCTTGATTCCTCTCCTGTTCTCTCTATACACCCGCTCCCTGGGACCCCTCATCGCATCCTATGGTTTCTCATACCATTTCTATGCTGATGATGCTCAGATCTTCCTCTCCTTCCCCCCCTCTGCCCCACCATCCCCTCCTGTATCTCTACCTGTCTGTCTGCTATCTCCTCCTGGATGCCCTCGCATCACCTCAAACTCAACCTCTCTAAATCTGACCTTCTCTTCTTCCCCTCCTCATCTTCCTCCTCTGATCCCTCTATCTCCATTCCTCTAGAATCTACCACGCTGTCTCCCTCTGCCAGACCAGCACTGCTGGAGGGGTTCTTCAGCCGGTTTGGGGTCCCTCAGGAGCTGCATTCTGACCAGGGATGCAACTTTGAGTTCCGGGTCTTTGCTGGTATGTGCCGGTGCCTGGGCATCAAGAAGACACGCACCACCCCCCTGTACCCACAGAGTGACGGACTGGTGGAGAGGTTCAATTGCACGCTGGCCATCCACCAGTGGGACTGGGACACCCACCTTCCTGTTGTGCTGTTGGCCTGCCGCTCTGCCGTCCAGGATTCCACAGCCTGCACACCTGCCCTGCTCATGCTGGGGCATGAGCTGCACACGCCTGCAGAGCTAGCCATAGGTTGCCCCCCAGATGCTCCCAGTGTACCTGTAATGGAATTTTTGTAACTTCGCACTTGCTTAGTTTGCTCAATAGCAAACAAATAGGTTAAGATAACAAAGCTTGCTCAATAGATCGCAAATAGGTTTTAAGATGACAATGTAGATTGTAACGTTCAGTTTAAGTTGAAGCCTGTCCCAAGTCAATAGGACTAGCAGGACATGTAATAAGGAAAATAATGATTTTGTGTGTAACAAAATATAAAAGTATAATTTGTTTTAAACTAAACTGGCTGTTCCTTGGAACTCACGGGGGGGACCTACCCCCCACCGACAGGGGTAGCAACAACCAATCAGAGACTTATTATTAACATCTCTATTCAGACGAACCAATGAGAATCTAAAGTAAACAAACTTTGCGGGTAACAAGGAGCAACCAGCTTAATCTAATTTTAGCTGTCATGTCTAGCGTGTACTTGTCTTATGACTGTTTTATGATTCTCCGAAATGGAGATAATTTCTTGTTCTATAACCTGACTGTGACCCTATATGGTCTCCACTTCCTTTAAGTTTTATAACCAATCCTTATATGGTTACACTGTTTAGTTTCCTTCTTCTGTATGATGTTCCAGAAAACTATATAAGCTGCATTTAAAATTAGCTCGGGGTGCGATTCTGCCTATTGCCTATTGCCAGTTTGCAAACTTATTAAAGGTAAACTTTTGTTTGACTCATTTTGTCTCTTGGCACATTCTTTTCGGGTCTAAAAGGAGATATTGAAATTTCCACTACATACCCCCGGGCCCTGAGTATGCCAAGAGGCTAAGGGACCAACTGGAATCTGCCCACCACTTCCAGAAGTTAGTAGCACCAACCGGAAGTGAAATTTTTGCTAGTTTCACACAGCCCAATTGTCAGATGCCTGCATCACCTATATATCAGAGTGGAAATCCACTCAATTAAAATTGTGCATGTGTACAAGTGGGAAATGTGGACGTGATAGATTCTGTGTTTTTTTTTTCATATGCGGTTCACTTTGAGCTGCTAAACAAAGATTACACAGTGTATACACAGTGGTTTAGAGAATAAATACTGGTAAAAAAATCAATTCAATATCATTGTTTTCTCTTACTTTCATTCTTATTTGTGAGTCATCTTGCCTAGCCCCTATGACCCTTAGAAGTACCCCCGGTTGAAAACCGCTGATCTACATAACCAAAACATTGTAAATAAACGGACATTTGAACAGAAATGTGTTTATATACAAACATATTACATAACGCACATCCTCAAAAAACGGTAAAAAATGAAATAAACAAATATTTGAAAATACATGTGTGTATATACAGGTATATCATATACATACAAAACTGTACAACTGAAATTATGTAAATAAGTATCATTATTTTTTTTTTAAATAAATGGGTTTATATTGCCTACATAACAAAGCACATATACGCAACGGAAGCTGCGTTTATATACAGACATACTATAATCTAAATTACATGAATAAATAAATATTTGAACAGAAGGGGGTTCATTTACAATCGTTTATAAAATCTAATCTGTGTATATACAGTTATATAATGTGCATACCAAACTAGAACTAAAACAATGTAAATAAATATTAAAAAAATTAAATAAATGAGTTTATATTGCCTACATATCAAAGCGCATATACGCAAACAAAGCTATGCGTTTGTACAGACATACTATAATCGAAATGACATGAATAAATAAACATTTGAAAAGAATGGGCTTCATTTACAATTGTTTACAAAGTCTAAATGCTGGCACAAATCACACAGATACTGACTTTTTAAAATATACAGTGCACTTACTGCATTGTCCGTCTTTGCTGCATCCGAATCTTGTTTGACAAACCAGTACAGACAGACTGCTTGGCGCCGTGAGCTGTCAAGACTGATTGATATTCTATCAAAGGCTCATTGAAACAATAGCAATGTCAACAGACAGCTCACTTGAAGAATGCAGACTGATATAATCAAACTTCAATATGGCTACAAGTCCCGACTGATAAACACAAATAACACTGCAACATTATAGGAGGCTGTGTGGTCCAGTGGTTAAAGAAAAGGGCTTGTAACCAGGAGGTCCCCGGTTCAAATCCCATCTCAGCCACTGACTCATTGTGTGACCCTGAGCAAGTCACTTAACCTCCTTGTGCTCCGTCTTTCGGGTGAGACGTAGTTGTAAGTGACTCTGCAGCTGATGCATAGTTCACACACCCTAGTCTCTGTAAGTCGCCTTGGATAAAGGCGTCTGCTAAATAAACAAATAATAATAATAACATTTAATTGTTATAATATATTTGATATGTAATTTGTCAATTTGACCACTCCTGGTCAGAATAGGTATGACGGTATTTTATCTCGCTAATTTTTGCAGCTATGCAATTCTTTCTTTGTCAGGGTAATTAGTACATATATTTAGGAAAAGTCATAAAAGCACAGCTCCTTATCTTAAATACATGTTCAGCAATTTAAATTTAAACTCCAAAAACGGTCAAAATTACCACCTTGGTCGTTCTAGTGTTAAGAAAACATGATAGTGTAAAAATATTTTCTGCTATACAAGAAGTTTCTTAAATAGGAGCTGTTCATTTCATCTGTTAAAAATGTTCAACAACTTTCACCCAACACAGAACCCTGGTAAGTGGACCTTTATTCAATATGAATATATAATATAGTGTAACATGCTATCACCCCCATTGGGTCAAAAGGGGAAACAGGATTAGGGACCCGCCTGTTCCCAGGGCAGTTCACCGATGTGTTGTGGACTGCCTATAGCACGTTATGGGGGTCTTGATTGACAAGTGGGGGTCCCATGGGTGTTTTTCGCTGGTTTAATTTGGGGTTATGATAGGAGGTTGACTCTCGTGTGGGCGGGATAAGGGAATGATATAGGGGGACTCGGGGTTAGCCCGGGCAGAGCTGAACTAGTTGCAAGCTTTCCGGTACGCTATTAGAGTGTGCCTGTACAGTGTAAACATTTAAAGGAAACAAATACTTCTTTGTACCTGAGCAATGTGGTCCGGAGTGTCTGTGGGGGGTCAGCCGATGGGGAACGCTACAATATCATTTAACACAACTGCCATGGATAGTGAAGATATTTATCATATTAGCGAAAATAATTGTTTTTTCATCATAATATTGAAACAATACCCTCCTTGACTTGGCTGAATTTATTAAAAACCTCCACTTCCCATCAAATCATGTGGTTTTACATTTCTCTCAGATCACAGTAGGAACACTGACACACTAATAGAGTAGTTATTTCTGTGATTTAGCATTACAATGTCATTTACTTGTCACTGAAATGCTTACACCGGTACACTGAATCAAGAGGGGTGCAGATTTCTGTGCCTTTCTGTGGAAAATGGGTTATCAAATAACAATTCACATACAATTCACATGTAACAACGGTGATACTGATGTTTATATTTAAAGTTTCTTGTAGATGCAGGCAATGTGGCGTATTAGGGTATTTGTAAACTGATGTTAAGCGAAACTGTATTCCTTGAAAGTCACATCAAGAAATGTAGCTCATGAAAATCCCAGGTTAGCATTACATCATCCAAGGAATCTAAATGGACTACTAACAATGAACATCATATGTGACAGTCTGGCTCGCAGTGGTGTGGTGGATGACGTCACGGACCAGGAAGTAACTGACTCCAAAACAGTGGATGGGCGGGTGAAACTGAGTGCAAAAGCACTCAGCGTATTTAATAATAAACAAACAAAATATTTAAACAAAATACAAACAAAAGGGCACGAGGGCCAAACGAATAAATAAACAAACAAGTAAGTGCCGTGCTGGATTATCCAGCACGTATTAGCAATTGTTTTTTTAAATATTATTCCTTCTCTCCGCTCCCCGTACTCTCTACTCCAACACCCCAACCTCAAGTGCAGAGAGCTGCAGGTTTATATACTCTGGCCGAGGGATTAACTAGTTGGTAATTATCTTATTATCCCCCGGCCAGAGTCTGCACGCGTTTGGTAAGGATGCATGACTGTCAGCTATTTAAATAATCAGTAGCTGATCAGCCATGCATCCTCACGGGGTTTTTAAATAATAATATAAGACGCGGCGCTTTTACCCGCGCCGCAAACAAAAATACAAATAATAATAAATAGGGGCGGGACACTCCGCCACATCATATCACTGTGGAGTTTGGGGCAGCATCTATCAATATTGAGTTGTGTTCCACTACTCTACTTGGGAGGAGCTGGAGGGCCACTCTAAGACAGGTTGCATTGGTTTAGGCTATTTTCACAGACTAAATACCACTAGAGGGTGGACTACCTTGACTAAGGTAACATTGGGTTGACCAGTGTTAATCCGGATCTGTGAAACCAACCAGTAAAAGGTGGGTTTAGTTCAATTAAACAATGTATGGAGGATGGTTGGAACAGAGACCTACAGAAGATGCAATTGAGCATGTCTATTCCATAAGGGTAACGAACCAGGATGTCTTGAATAGACTGGATAACGGCATACACACCTGTTAAGAACATAAGAAAGTTTACAAACAAGAGGAGGCCATTCGGCCCTTGCTCGTTTTGTTGTAAGTAGCTTATTGAACCCAGAATCTCATCAAGCAGCTTCTTGAAGGATCCCAGGGTGTCAGCTTCAACAACATTACTGGGGAGTTGGTTCCAGACCCTCACAGTTCTCTGTGTAAAAAAGTGCCTCCTATTTTCTGTTCTGAATGCCCCTTTATCTAATCTCCATTTGTGAACCCTGGTCCTTGCTTCTTTTTTCAGGTCGAAAAAGTCCTGTGGGTTGACATTGTCAATACCTTTTAGAATTCCGAATACTTGAATCAGATCGCCGCATAGTCTTCTTTGTTCAAGACTGAATAGATTCAATTATTTTAGCCTGTCTGTATATGACATGCCTTTTAAACCTGGAATAATTCTGGTCGCTCTTCTTTGTACTCTTTCTACAGCAGAAATATCCTTTTTGTAGCGAGGTGACCAGAACTGAACACAATATTCTAAATGAGGTCTTACTAATACATTGTACAGTTTTAACATTACTTCCCCTGATTTAAATTCAACAGTTTTCACTATATATACGAGCATCTTGTTGGCCTTTTTATAGCTTCCCCACATTGTCTAGATGAAGACATTTCTGAGTCAACATAAACTCCTAGGTCCTTTTCATTCCATCTTCAATTTCAGTATCTCCCATATGATATTTATAATGCACATTTTTTTTGCCTGCATGCAATACTTTACACTTTTCTCTATTAAATGTCATTTGTCATGTGTCTGCCCAGTTCTGAATGCTGTCTAGATCATTTTGAATGAACTTTACTGCTGCAACAGTGTTTCCCATTTTTGTGTCGTCTGCAAATTTAACAAGTTTGCTTACTATACCAGAATCTAAATCATTAATGTAGATTAGGAATAGCAGAGGACCTAATACTGATCCCTGTGATACACCACTGGTTACCTCGCTCCATTTTGAGGTTTCTCCTCTAATCAGTACTTTCTGTTTTCTACATGTTAACCACTCCCTAATCCATGTGCATGCATTTCCTTGGATCCCTACTGCATTCAGTTTGAGAATTAATCTTCGATGCAGGACTTTGTCAAAGGCTTTCTGGAAATCTAAATAAACCATGTCATATGCTTTGCAGTTATCCATTGTCAATGTTGCATCCTCAAAAACTTCAAGCAGGTTAGTTAGACACAATCTCCCTTTCCTAAAACCATGCCGACTGTCTCCCAGGATACTGTTATCATATATGTAATTTTCCATTTTGTATCTTATTATAGTTTCCATAAGTTTACATATAATAGAAGTCAGGCTTATTGGTCTGTAGTTACCTGGTTCAGCTTTGTCTCCCTTTTTGTGTATCGGTATTACGTTTGCAATACTCCAGTCTGTCGGTACAACCCCTGTTCAAGAGCCTTTTGCATGATCGTGGTTAGCGGTTTGTAGTACTATTGGGGGAACCTCATCCGGCCCAGCGGATTTGTTTATTTTAAGTACTCCTAGTCCCTTTAACACTTCTGCCTCTGTTATGCTAAAGTTATTTAAAACTGGATAGGAACAGGTTGACATATGGGGCATGTTGCCCATATCCTCCTTTACAAAAACTTGTGAAAAGTAATCCTTTAATATATTTTCTATTTTTTTCTCTTCATCTATGCCGTTTGTATCTCTTAGACATTTTACCTTCTCTTTGAATGTTCTTTTGCTGTTATAATATTGGAAAAACTTTTTATAATTTGTTTTATCCCTCTTAGCAATGCTCATTTCTATCTCTCTCTTGGCCTTTCTAACTTCCTTTTTGACTTGTGTTTGCAGTTCCAAGTACTCTTTCTGTGTACTTTGTTCTTGGTCCCTTTTAAACGCTGTGTAAAGTGCCTTTTTTCTCTGAATATTTTTTTTTAATTGATGTATTAAACCATTTTGGCAATTTTGTTTTAGATTTAGATTTGTCTACTTTTGGGATGTAATTGTTTTGCGCCTCTAGTACTACATTTTTAAAAGACAGCCATCCTTTTTCCATGGATGTTTTCTCTATTTTACTCCAATCTACTTCTGTTAGTCTCTGTTTCATTCCTTCATAGTTTGTCTTCCTAAAATTGTAAACCTTAGCTTTAGTCATTACTTTTGGGTTTTAAAAAGCACTTCAAAGGAAACCATGTTGTGGTCTGAGTTTGCCAATGGTTCTCTGACCTCTGTTTTAGTTATTCTGTCTCCCCTCTAGTCGGTGCCTTGACAAATTGCGTTAGGAAGCAGTCATTTGTCATTTCCACCATTTCAATTTCGTGCGTCATGCTCCCCACTTTATATGGTGGAAATTGTAATCCCCCCATTAATCTGGTTTCTCCTTTGCTGCACGCATTTCTAATCTCATTGTATAACAGATTATTTTGCTCGGTGCCTCAATTTGGCGGTCTATAGCATGCTCATATTATTATGCCCTTTGAATTTTTGTCCATTATTCTGACCCATATTGATTCTGCATTGTTTTTTTCTTCCAGATTTAACACCTGGCTTCAAGACTATTTTTGATGTATAGCGCTACCCGTCTGCCTCTTTTGTCCTGCCTGTCTTTCCTGTACAGTGTATACCCACTAATATTATATTCATCTCCATCAGTCTCGGATAACCAAGTTTCTGTAACACCTATCACATCATAGTTACCTGTTAGTGCAGTAGCTTCAAGTTCTAACATTTAGTTTCTGAGACTTCTAGCATATAGATAAATACATTTAATGGCTGTCTTACCAGGGTTGTTGCCCTTGTTTTGATGTAGTCTCCCTTCTGTTTTTTTGTTGATTTCTCCCCCCTTCCTTTCTAGTTTAAATGCTTCTGAATCTCCTCGAGCATCCTTTCTCCAAGTAGATTGGTTCCCTTTATATTTAAGTGCAGTCCATCCCGCCTATATAGATAGTCCTTGTTGTAGAATGTGGTCCAATGTTCAAGGAAGGTGAAGCCTTCCTGTGTGCACCACGTTTTCAGCCATGTGTTTAGATTAATTATTTCCAGCTGCCCATATGCTCCTTTGCAAGGTGCCGGCAGTACCCCTGAAAATACCACATTTTTGGTTTTGTCTTTTAATTTCCTTCCTAGGTCTCTGAATTTGTTTTGCAGGGATTTTGGTCTCTTCCAATGTTGTTTGTACCAATGTGGACGAATACTACCGGGTTGTCTCCTGTTCGTTCTAGGAGCCTGTCCATGTTCTCAGTGATGTGTGTGACAAAGGCTCCTGGAAGGCAGCACACTGTTGTAGTAAGGGTGTCCAGACTGCAAACTGAACTTGCTGTGTTTCTCAATATGGAGTCCCCAACAATCATGACCTCCCTTCTTTTTGCTGGCTGGCCACCACTGTTAATAGGGTCCTGGATGTTGTTCCTTTCGTTCTCTTGATGTTGGTTTTGATCATCTAAATTTTGAAGTGGCTCAAATTTGTTGGATTTTGGATTTCTGGTGGTTGTGTTTGACGAAGTTTCTTTTTTTCCCTGCTTCTGCCTATCTGAACCCAGCTGTTTTGACCCTCTTCTATCTCTCTGGTGGCTTTCAGTCTGTTAGGGGTGCAAACTTCCATGAATTGTGGGTGTGCCAGCTCCTCAAGCTCCTGTTGCTGTCTCATTTCCTGCAGCTCCTTTTCTAGCCTACTTACTAGTTTAAGCAAGTCCTGCATCGTGTGGCACTTAACACACACTTTGTTTAGCTCTGTTGGGCTTTCTCGGATTTCCCACATCATGCAGGTGTCACAGACTACTGGCTTGAAGGCCATGTTATTATTATAAATATATATATATATTTTTTGTAACTTTAAGTTTAGTTTCTGCAGCTGTCAACCTGCTTTCAAACTGCTTCTAACTGCTCTCACTTTTAAAACAAAACACTTCTCACACAATGTCGCTCCCACGCTGTCGATGGAAGAACTGCCTTGCTTTGTTGTGTTCTGTTGTGCTGGTAGCTCCGCCCCTTCCCCTTGTCTCAGAACATTGCAGTCAGTATTGATTTAATAGGTAGTGGGCATAAGTACTGTACGAGTGCAAAAGGAAAGATTGATTTTGTGTCTAAGCTGGACAGAATGGTTTACATTAATGGCAAAGGGAGTCAAACTTAATAGGAAAAAGAGGATACAATCTAAAATATTCAACAGGGAAAAGGCTTTACATGCTCAGATAAAATAAGCATTAAATGTATGCAACCTCAGTGGCCCATTCATTTTAAAACCAATTATATTTCAGGAAACGGTTCAATTTGCATTTATGCTTTCTGAATACTGTTTTTTAAAGAGGTTTTAACTCTTTATTAGGCTAGCCACTTTTGTACATCTATGTGGTTGTCAGCATTCTGATAAATATTCATTTTATATGTGGTTATGCCTGGGGGTTTCGAAAAACAATATCAAATAAATGTAAGTTTCATTTCATATTTGTTCGAAACAAGTGTAGAGGTTGTCGTTATGGTTACTAGAGAGGGAAGATGGAGGGGGTGGATTTTATGAGAATTATCTTATTTGTAAATTCAAGGGATGGAACAAGATGCAATAGTCAGAGGAGTGTCTAGATGAATGGAAACAGTAACTGGAGAGCAGGATTAGCAGGAGCTTAGGCTTACTTGTTCTGTTTGGTTAATTGTAAACAACAATTACAGCTTTCATGGAGGAAGTAGTTAATAGTCACCAATACAATTTTCACACTGAAGCCTAACAAACTATGTCTCTGATTTGTATGTGTTTCAGGGTCCTCAATCAAAAATTGGTACCCTTAAGTACTGATTGTACATCAGTCAGTCTGTCTGTCTTGAATGCTAAACGTGAGTTTTAAACTTTTTGCCTTTGGTTATAATCTGATAAACGTAATTATATATATATATATATATATATATATATATATATATATATATATATATATATATATATATATAGTGAATGAACTCACCCACTCGCGGGTTCGTTGCCCCTTTAAAAATTGACCCAGCACACAAGAAATTGATTTTTAAGCGCTGGTGCGCTATTTTTAATAAACACCAAAATAAACAAAATACAAAATGAACACCTAGCTCTTATACAAGCACTAACTAAACATACAGGAACACCCTGACTACGAGTGGGACAGCTAAGCTGTTTCCCCACCAAACAGAAAACAAAACCCACAGGTTTAATCCAACACACTTAACCTCACGACTGCTGGGAAGCAGAATACCTCTTTCTGCGTCCTCCTACTCAGCAGCTCTGAGCAAACTAGATGCCTCTCTTAAATACCCTGCACCTGGTACTAATTTAACAATAGCTACCAGGTGCAGGGGATAATTAATAATAAAACAATTAACAAATCAAATAAATCAGGACAAATGTGCATTCCGCACATGTTTTTACTGCAGAGAGGTTTTAACCCCCTCCCTGCTGTCTCACAATATATATATTGTGAGACAGCAATACTTTGTGGTACTACATGATTATGCATGTGTGTGCATTTGTTGTATTTATATTTATTGAATGCATTTGTTTTGACTAACCAAACCAAAAATAATAATGATATACACTGTAATGTCAAGAGCAATTTACCATTATTCCATTTTTACTATTTTAGCTATGATTAGATTTATTTAAACCAAAACTAACCTGTGAAATAAAGAAACCGAGACAGTTATGCTTTCTCTTCCTGAGCCAGATTCTTTACTAATGAAAAGAAAGTTTGAGTTCCAGATATCTCATACCCCAGTGACTTACTACACTGCCACCTACTGGACAGTAGTGGTATAACAGGCTAACAGTTTTAATAGCAGTATAGCTTTTAAGTGAAGGTGTGTGATAAACACAACTCCATTCGTTTTTAGACATCAGACAATTCTCTGTCTGTCACACATGTCACAGTCAGGTATTTCTATTATTTAACCAGCTAGTTAACCCACATTATTCCAGATACATCCAAAACACATCTATACCCAGTAGGTAGCGCTAAATAATTATGTTTTGAGGGTAAAGACAATTAGTAAATGAAAATATAAAAATAGGTATTTCAAAATATATCCTGAGTAAACATAATACTTATTAAACCAAAAAAAAAAATACAAATAATATAGCGTTGTCCCATTCAAAATTGATAATTTTCTTAAGAAATGTTCCTAAGTATGTAAATGGTAAATTGTAGAATATTTTTTCTTTTTTTATGTCAGCCTTTTAAAGACAATCTATTTTCACCAGTGAATTATCAAACAAAACTAGATGGTAACTTTACAAGTAAAGTTGTGGGGCTTGCTTTATTGGGAAAGTGGTCAAAGTAGTTGATTTGTGTCAAAAGTCACATTGTTTACTAATTGTCTCATGCTTAGAATGTGCTATAATTTGAAATTTATGTCAAAAGTTCTATGACAGTTAATTCAACAGTGAGAAGTAGCCTACTGAAAGAAGTTGATGCGGTTACTAAAACAGCTGTACCTCTTGATTGGTAGACGCCATTCCTGTTTTGATTTCATATTTGAATAGCTGAGAAGTAGAGGAAGATTTCATTTCCACTAAGTAGTTGTCTAACTTGTTGGGAAAGTGGTCAAAATTGTGTGGTTACTAAAACAGGTGTACCTCTTGATTGGTAAAAGTTATTTCTGTTTTGATTTCAGATTTGAATAGCAGAGAAGTAGAGGAAGATGTCATACCCTCTTTTTGTCTTACTTGTTGGGAAAGTGGTCAAAGTAGCTGATTTGTGTCAAAAGTTACATCGTTTACAGTAAACAGAATGTTGGAAGTCTGGGAGTTTTTAAACAATGGAGAGCTTTAGAATGTTGAAAAAAGTCCCATTAAAGTGAATGAAGATGGACAAAAAAAGGACAAAAAGCTTAATAGTTTAAAAAGTATAAAAGATATCAAAAAGTTGTACACAAGCACACTATTCCAGACCGGTCTACATGTTTGAACAGCGTTTGTAGCTTAAACGGTGTTAGAGGAGTAGCGTGCCAAAGAATAATAATAATAATAATAATAAGTATGTCGAAGATTTAAAGTGGGGACTCTTGCTTTGCAAGCCCCACTAATGAAAACAAATAAATGCAATAATAACAACAGATATGTGAAATTTGCTCTTCTTGTACTGGATAGATCTTTAGCATAACTATTTCCAATCTTTGATGCAGCTGGTGTCTTTTTCATTGACATTTTTTTTTTTTAAAGTGCTATGCAATGTGTTCAATCATTTACCAGAAGCAAACTAAACCGGCTGCCAGGTTCCTAATAGCAGTGTAACTGGTAGTGGGTCATTAAGACAAATGTTTGCTGTGTTTATTTTTAAGTGATAAATCATATGTATATTTACACATCTTACAGGGAACTTCATATTACATGGCAATGCGTAAATTTTACAGAAATCGCGAAATCCGTGATACAAGAAAATACAGCCTTAATCATTATACATGGCTCATAATACATAATGATAATGCATTGTGGTAACAATACCTGTAAGTAGTAGACATATAGAGGTCATCGCTTCCCATGTTTTGTAATTATGTTTTGCTGTAAGTTGCTTGTATTTGAGGGCAATAGTGGATATTTATTTGCCTTATAAATTTGGCAACTGTCAGAGAAAAATATTTTGCAATTACTGGTGTATTTAGCTGCAGCATCTGGAAAGGGTAACAGGTAGTTCTATCTATCTGCTTAATGTGAAGTGTTGACAAGTTAGTTTGGATAATATTAATCACCATTTGTACAATTCAAGTGCACGCCTCCTTAGAGAAATGGACATTAGTCTGATCCAGCTAATGGTCATTTGCCATATTCCTGTTTATTTTTATTTTGTGTTACCGTAGTAGTAATAATAATGAAAACACTGCCATGCGGAAGTAGATTTTTTGAATAAATTCAGTCACAATCTGTTTTTATAGCTGGCCATTAGGGCTGTAAAGGTCAATTTCAGTCTGTCTAAAACTCCTCACTGCCATTGTTCCTACCACACTCTTGTAGAGAGTGTGAGTGAGTCTAATACAGGATGTTAAATTGTCCCAGGACAGGTAGATTGTCTTTTCTGAAGATGTTGAGTGCAGAACTTAAAATCTCCTAACAGTTAAAGTACAAAACTAGAGATAAGAGCTCAATGCTAATATGAGATTTAAGAAAAATATTTTAAAGCCCCTCCTTTTAAATGATTCTCTATGTGAAAAGCAGCGTTAAGTCCGATAATTGCAATAACCTTTACAATATTGTGGGCCCCCACAAAAACAGTGAGTGACAACAGTATATGTTGTAATACATAATATTGTGCTGTGTTGCAATACATAATACTACTCCAACTACGACTATTCTTCTTCTTCTTCTTCTTCTTCTTCTTCTTCTTCTTAATAATAATAATAATAATAATAGTAATAATAATAATTATAATAATAATATGTTTTGTATAAACTACAACTGTACAGCTTTATACTTTAAAACGCATCCTCTAACTTAAGTGGAAAAAAAGGCATAACTTGATTTTTTTCTCAATATTGGAACTGTATCCTGCACATGCTTCAATTTGTTGTACAGCAGGCGAACTCTAGGCTACTACATACTACGACTATTTCCCATTCTATACTTCCTTTACAGAAGCATGATTGCATTTTTCTCAGAACAGTTAACATAGATTTCTACAGGAAATTGGTTCTGTTTGAAAAGCTAGTATCACTTAATCAAGTCAATTTCTTTACTGTCACACAAGACATGTTTGTGGAGGCAGGTTTCAACAGTAATCTCTTTCATGTAAACTGATCGATTTATCTAAGTCTGAAGAGGTTTAGAAAACCGCAAACAACAACTAGCTAAAAGGTGAACCTTCATTCAAAGTATGACTGATTATTTACTGTTGATTTTATTATTTTTATTGAATGTATAAATGTTTGTTTATTTTAAATGTGTGCTGACAGATGAACAGGTGAATTCATAAAAGTAGAATTACAGTGGCTCTCAAACGTATTCACCCCCCTTGAACTTTTCCACATTCTATTGTGTTACAGTATGGAATCAAAATGGATTTAATTAGGAGTTTTTGCCACTGATCAACACAAAAATCCCATAATGTCGAAGTGAAAAATAAAATCTACAAATTGTTCTAAATTAATTACAAATATAAAACAGAAAATAATTGATTGCATAAGTATTCACCCCTTTTGCTATGACACACCTAAACAAGCTATGGTGCAACCAATTGTCTTTAGACGTCACATAATAAGTTGAATGGAGTCCACCTGTGTGCAATTAAGGTGTTTCACATGATTTCAGGTTAAATACACCTGTCTCTGGGAGTTCCCACAGTTGGTTAGTACATTTCCTAACAAAAACTACATCATGAAGACGAAGGAACATTCAAAGTAAATCCGGAATAAGGTTCTTCAAAAGCACCAATCAGGGGTAGGATATAAGAACATTTCCAAGGCATTGAATATCCCCCAGAGCACAGTAAAGTCCATTATTAAGAAATTGAGAGAATATGGCACAACTGTGAATCTGTCTATGCATACGGCAACAATAGCCTGGGTGCTTCACAAAACTGGCCTTTATGGGAGAGTGGCAAAAAGAAAGCCATTGTTGAAAAAAATTCACATCAAATCTTGGCTAGAGTTTGCCAGAAGGCATGTGGGAGACTCTGAGACCTAGTGGAAGAAGATTCTATGGTCTGATGAGACCAAAATAGAGCTTTTTGGCCTCAACGCTAAGCGATGTGTTTGGCGCAAGCCTAACACCGCACATCATCCTGAGAACACCATCCCTACCGTGAAGCATGGTGGTGGCAGCATCTTGCTATGGGGATGCTTCTCTGCGTCAAGGCCTGGAAAGCTTGTGAAGATAGAGGGCAAAATGGATGCAGCAAAGTACAGAGAAATCCTGGAGGAAAACCTGCTGAAGTCTGCAAGAGACCTGGGACTTGGGAGAAGATTAATCTTCCAGCAGGACAATGACCCCAAACATACAGCCAAAGCCACACTGGAGTGGCTTAAAAACAAAAAGGTCAATGTCCTGGAGTGGCCCAGTCAAAGCCCGGACCTCAATCCAATTGACAATATGTGGAAAGAGTTGAAAATTGCTGTTAACCAAAGGTCCCCATCCAACTTGACGGAGCTTGATCAATTTTGCAAAGAAGAATGGGCAAAAATTGCAGTGTCCAGATGAGCAAAGCTGGTAGAGACTTATCCAAATAGACTCATGGCTGTAATTGCTGCCAAAGGTGCCTCTACGAAATATTGACTCAAGGGGGTGAATACTTATGCAATCAATTATTTTCTGTTTTCTATTTGTAATTAATTTAGAACAATTTGTAGATTTTATTTTTCACTTTGACATTATGGACTTTTTTGTGTTGATCAGTGGCAAAAGTCCAAGGGGGGTGAATACTTTTGAGAGCCACTGTACTGTCATATTTCCCCTCTGCATCCAGTATTTTTGCTGCGTTGCTGTGACCAGGCCCTATTTAAGACAGTCTTCCACTTGTATGAAGTCTCATGAAGCGCAATGGTTAAATTGAATATTACTTGACGATATATACTTTGTTTGGGATAATGGGATGAACCCACACTTCTGTTTGGCTGATCTTTAGTAACCCTACTAAGCTATCCTCTGCATAGTAGTAGTTTATTTTTAAACTATTAAAATCATAAAAGTGAGCCGTATTATTGCATAAACAGTGTGGATGCAATCTTACAGCAAACTTACTTGTTTTTTCAGGGTAAAGTGGCCAAGCGTCCCGTTTTGAACGGGACAGTCCCACTTTTGGAACTTTTCTTGCTTATTTCATCCCATTTTTTCCCCACAGCATTACCGTGCTGGTAACAGAATACTGTATTTTCAAGCAGGCTGCTGTGTTACTACAATATATAAGTTATTGTGACTAAAGGGAAGGTTGAATAACGAGTAGCATTAAACAGCGACTCTACAGACGATGCGTTCAGGCTGTACAAAGAGGCCGAACTTTGCTGGGGACCCCGAGGGGGGCGTCACATTGGCTCTTACGCTCCCTTGGTGGGGGATGGGAAACCGGCAGGGACTTATTCTCTTCATCGTGCAAAACAGTGAATCCTACTGGCCAGACACCGAGCATATTCAGAGTAGATAAGAAGCAGGGTAGATCTATGTCTTCCGGGATCGGTAGCCCGCCCACTTCTGCTCTGGATTGCGAGATCGGAGGACACTCATATGCCCTCAGAAGGTCCATGCTATGTGAGGACTCGCTGCGGTGAGCAGAAAAAGCATAATTGGACATTTCAAATTGGGGGAAAATAAATAAAAAAGAATAATTGGTCACTCTAAATTAAAAAAAAATAAAACCCAGCTGCTCTACAGCGCCATGCAAATCTGTAGAATTACGGAACAGTCAACATTCATATTTGCAACCAATCACAGAGAATTGGGTGGATTTATCCACTGACTGTTGTTAAAATGAACTAGCAGCTATCCTTGTCTGAATCATCACTCTCGCTGCCTGAAAAGGTTAGACTAGGATAGTCTAACATTAACAGCTCATACAGGTACCATTGTACTGTGTAGTAATTATTCTCTTCATCCATGACATTTGTATATCTGTGTGCAAACGACTTTGTTTCGTGTGTAGCTATAGGCGACAACTGCATAAATCAATGCTGTCATGTCACATCACCGTGCCATGTTTACAACGCAGTGCACTGAAGCTTGTCATGGTGTGAATGCTTTGTGCATCAAAATAGCCCATCACAACAATAGGAGGGGCTCTAAAATGTATTTAGAAACATATTTTCAATTGCATTAAGTCTGTATTCACTTTCACCACAGGTACCATCTAAGAAACTTTTGTTAGTGAATAACAAAAAATTATTTGTGATCTAGTTAAATAATTAAATATTTTAAAAGCTTTAGAAAATGTTTTTATTTCTTTTAAGTATAGATTTATGCTGTTTTTTTAGCAATAATACAATAGTTTCAGGTGTGTTCATTTAATTTCTTTAAAACATTGATTTACATTGATAGTTGAGTACTGTATGATACAAATAGTTAAAAACAATTACAAAAAAAGAATCACGTCCTCATTTAATTTGATCTTTTTTCTTTAAAAATATCTAAATAAGCTGCCTTAGAGGCAAGATAAATCTGTTTTTCATTTGGTCACCCCTTATTTTTTATTAAATGTATTGTAACGATCTTCGTGTTGTTCAGTGAAGTAAGACTCGGAGAGACCAGATGGGATTCCAAATTGACCAGTTTATTTCCTTTTTAAAATAGTAGAACAGCGAATCCCTGTTTGGGGCCGGGGTTTACGGCACAATTATTATTATTATTATTATTATTATTATTATTTGTTTATTTAGCAGACGCCTTTATCCAAGGCGACTTACAGAGACTCGGGTGTGTGAACTATGCATGAGCTGCGGAGTCACTTACAATTACGTCTCACCCGAAAGACAGAGCACAAGGAGGTTAAGTGACTTGCTCAGGGTCACACAGTGAGTCAGTGGCTGAGCCGGGATTTGAACCGGGGACCTTCTGGTTACAAGCCCTTTTCTTTAACCACTGGACCACACAGCCTCCTATAATAAAAGGTTCCTAGTCCCTCACTTCTCAGTCATTCTCTCACTCTCCCTCACTCCTGCTATCCTCTTTCCCTCACATGCACTTTGCACTCTCCTTTCTTCTCATGCACTCTTGTTCTCTGCTCTTCAGACTCGCTCTGGGTTCTTTCACTGCTTCACAGCTAAAGGCTTTCTCTCGTGCCTCCCTGTCACAGGATGATGTGTGTGGTGATGTCAGATCAGGAAGTAATTGCAGCATAACACAGCAGACTGGGGTTTAAACTGAGCTGCTACGGCGCTCGACTTTTTATTAACAAAAATAATTAAAGATAAAACAGTGCGGTGGCCAAAAAAATAGACAGACAAACAGACGAAATGAAACAAACAAGTACTGTGCTGGTTCTCCAGCACGAAGTAGCAATTGTTATATTAAAATTATGTTCTACTCTCTTTCTCTCTCTCTCTCTCCCGTACCTCCTCACTGTACACCCAACCCTGAGTGAGTGAAACGTGCACCTATAATACAGTTGTGCCGGGATTCAATTACCAATTAATTACTCATTTGAAACCCAGCACGTGAACTAATTTGTGAAATCCCTGTGATCACATACTAATACACATTTTATCTGCACATAAAGTGATTGTGCAATCCCCGTGCCTAAATACATTTTACAACACTTGTGCTAAATATCCCACATTATATCCTGGGCACCAATATATATATACACCAACATTAACACACCACATGCAACATAAAACACAAAATACACACAGGGGCAGGGCACACTGCCACACTTTCTCACTGTCTCTCACAGTCTCACAGCTTCGTAGTCTTTCTTTCTTTCTTTTCTTTCTCTCTTTACTCTTCTCTCTCACTTTCCACACTCACTCTCTATCCTGTCACTTCTACCATTCGTGCCAAGAACGGGGGTCGATGCGGCCTCTATTTATGCCCTCGCTCGACCCCTGTTCCACTCAAATCACTCGCATCCATTCCTCCCTACACTCCGTCTCCCGCTCCTAGCATGCACTCACAATCAGTCACCCCTCAACCACATTTCCCCTACCCCTCAACCACTCACACAAGTTAACCCCTGAGGGACCCACACCCTCCCAGGGATCGTCACAATATGTTATTCCTTGAGGACTGGGGGGTGAGGTGAGGTTGATCTCTTTAAGTTTCTCCAAATAGTTTTATTTCCAAATTTCCTTTTTAACATGTTTTAAGCTGACAGGTGTCACTTAAAACAAAAAGGAACATGTTAAAAACATGTTAACTGTATGACATTTCCTGCCTTGTCTATGCAGTTTTTCAGTA
This sequence comes from Acipenser ruthenus, assembly GCF_902713425.1. NCBI lineage: Eukaryota > Metazoa > Chordata > Actinopteri > Acipenseriformes > Acipenseridae > Acipenser > Acipenser ruthenus. Next base: position 11,363,657 of record NC_081207.1, on the reverse strand, counting down.
CCAATCAATGATAAGTGAAAGTGCCTCCTGACAATCTGAAAATTTCTCTGCACATTTTAAATAGGCTAATGCTTATGCTAATATTAAGGAAGTGTATGTCCTAGATCCCTGTTAATAAACACAGTTAAACTAAAATCATGACTGGTGTATTTTAACATGACAACCCCTTTGTGGGCTGAAAGTATAAAAAGGTTGGATCAATGTGCAGGTGATTCTTTATTATTACTACAGCAGTAAAAGTGGGTAAAAATCATCTAATACAGTCTATTAATATGGAACTGTCAATGTGAACTCTGAAATGTGAACTCTGAAAATGGATAATATGCAGCCTCTTGTAACAGCATTGGAACAACAAGCAGCATTGAGGGTGGGGGCGTCAATACAATAAAACCCAGGTGATTTTAATACCAGATTGTCATAAAGACGGCCGGAGTGGGTGGCGTCAGACCAGAAGCAGGGAGTAAACAGACAGAGACTTGGGGTTTTGGTGGAGCTGAGCGAATGGTTTCGCTCAGCATTTAATAAAACAGCACAGAAAATAAAAGGTTTGAACAGACAAAAACACGGGACACGGCACTTGCGCCAAAATAAACAGACATACAAAACGACTAAACACTAACACACAGGTGAAACGGAGACGAACAAACACGGTGAGTACAAGCAAAACACTTATTATATTTACGATTACGATTTTAACTCTCCTTCTCTCTCACCCGTTCTCCACTCTCTGAACACCTAACCCTGACTGAATGAAATGTGCGTCTATATATACTATTGTGCTGGGATTCAATTACTAATTAATTATTCACTTGAATCCCAGCACGTGAATTAATTCTGTGCAACCCCGTGCTCACATATTACATTTAACCAGCACGTGAAGTGATTTGTGCTCTCCTCGTGCCTAAATACAAATCTACACTTTTTAAATACACGTGAAACACAGACCCGTTTATATCCCGTGTACCAATGACTATACACCAACATTAACATACGCACGCAACACACAAATGCACACAGGGACGGGGCACATTGCCACATATACCCCCCCTTGTGCGCAGCACACATGGCCTCAACGGCCACCTCCCCCCTTAAAAATCCAGCAGTCCAGGACAAAGTCTCGGGCTGGGAAGGGAGGCTTCAGTGGGCCCTTGGCTGGCAATGCTGTCAGCACCCCTGCCGGTAGTGGCACGGCTGACAGCCTGCTAGTCCATGCTTGCAGCGAACTTGCTGCAGGGGATGCTGGTCTCCTGACCTCACCCCCTTCCTTCGTAGCCGGTAGCTCCCCTTGGTGGGGCTCCGACCACAGTACTGCCGACAGCGAAGAAGCTGCAGTGGGAGCAGGTCTCCGGACCTCCCCCACGATCTCTGGCAGCGAAACTGCTGCTGGGGTTGGTGGTCTCCAGACCTCCTCCCCCTTCTTTGTGGCCGACAGCTCCCCTTTCTGGGGCTCCGGCCACCGTACTCCCCGTGGTGGAAGTACGGGAAGCAGAGACAGCTCCTGCTGTTCTGCTTCTGGCGGTGGTGGAGGCAGAGGCAGCTCCTGCTCCTCTGCTCCTGGAAGTGGCAGAGGCAGCTCCTGCTCCTCTGCTCCTTCCGGTGGTGGTGGCGGAGGCAGAGGCAGCTCCTGCTCCTCTGCTCCTTGTGGTGGTGGTGGCGGAGGCAGAGGCAGCTCCAGCTCCTCTGCTCCTGGTGGAGGTGGAACCAGCAGGTATTCACCCTCTGCTGGTGGAGGTGGGAGGGGCAAGCAGTCCTCCCACTGCGGTGGAGGTGGAACCAGCAGGCATTCACCCTCTGCTGGTGGAGGTGGGACCAGCAGGTATTCACCCTCTGCTGGTGGAGGTGGGAGGGGCAAGCAGTCCTCCCACTGCGGTGGAGGTGGAACCAGCAGGGATTCTCCCTCTGCTGGCAGCTTGGGTCCTAGGGCTGTGGAAGCCCCGACTTCCCTCTCTTCGGGCTGTGGACGCACCGACTCCTCCCTTTTGGGCTGTGGACGCCCCGACTCCTCCCTGTTGGGCTGTGGACGCACCGACTCCTCCCTGTTGGGCTGTGGACGCACCGACTCCTCCCTGTTGGGCTGTGGACGCACCGACTCCTCCCTTTTGGGCTGTGGACGTTCGGGCTCCCCCCACTCAGGCGTAGGACGTTCGGGCTCCTCCCACTCAGGCGTAGGACGTTCGGGCTCCTCCCACTCAGGCGTAGGACGTTCGGGCTCCTCCCACTCAGGCGTAGGACGTTCGGGCTCCTCCCACTCAGGCGTAGGACGTTCGGGCTCCTCCCACTCAGGCGTAGGACGTTCGGGCTCCTCCCGCTTGGGCTGTGGACGCTCTGGCTCCTCCCGCTTGGGCTGTGGACGCTCGGGCTCCTCCCACTTGGGCTGTGGAGGCAAAACCAGCAGGCATTCTTCCTCTGCTGGTGGAGACGGGGACAGCAGGCATTCTTCCTCTGCTGGTGGACCTGCTACCTGGGCTGCTGTTCCACTTATAACTGCCTCCAGGTAGCTGAGGACCAACCCCACACCTTCCTCCCAGGTGTTTACGGTCTGTTCCCTCGCATATGCCTCCCATCGCTCCCTATCCATAAATCGCAGGAACTGGACGACTACTGGGATAGACTGGGCCTCCAGCCCAGCATTTTCCAGCATCCAGTCCCGCACTTTGATGGCGTCTTCTGCCATTTTTTTTTTTTCTTCTTTTTTAAATCCAAACTGCGGTTCCTGCTCTGGCCTGAGTCCTGGAGGCGCTGTCGATCCCACGCAGGACACCACGTGTCACAAAGACGGCCGGAGTGGGTGGCGTCAGACCAGAAGCAGGGAGTAAACAGACAGAGACTTGGGGTTTTGGTGGAGCTGAGCGAATGGTTTCGCTCAGCATTTAATAAAACAGCACAGAAAATAAAAGGTTTGAACAGACAAAAACACGGGACACGGCACTTGCGCCATAATAAACAGACATACAAAACGACTAAACACTAACACACAGGTGAAACGGAGACGAACAAACACGGTGAGTACAAGCAAAACACTTATTATATTTACGATTACGATTTTAACTCTCCTTCTCTCTCACCCGTTCTCCACTCTCTGAACACCTAACCCTGACTGAATGAAATGTGCATCTATATATACTATTGTGCTGGGATTCAATTACTAATTAATTATTCACTTGAATCCCAGCACGTGAATTAATTCTGTGCAACCCCGTGCTCACATATTACATTTAACCAGCACGTGAAGTGATTTGTGCTCTCCTCGTGCCTAAATACAAATCTACACTTTTTAAATACACGTGAAACACAGACCCGTTTATATCCCGTGTACCAATGACTATACACCAACATTAACATACGCACGCAACACACAAATGCACACAGGGACGGGGCACATTGCCACACAGATACATGCAGAATGATTGAAATTCTGCCACAAAACTTTCGTAGGATTTAAAATTAAATACTATAACCTTTGTATGCTACCACTAAGCAATATTTTACACATGTTCCTGAAATGAGAGCACTGCATCATAAAAAAGTATTTACTGTTTGTTCATTTCTAATTAAAGTGCAACCAGCTAATGGTTTTCAGTCCAATAATTTCCATTTGTTTTATCATATTTGTTAAACTGCCTATAAATTAAAGTGAGAAACACTTTGCACCATTGGGTAAGCAAACACTGCTGGAAAGAGTAGTCCATATGCGTTCAAGTCGTTTGCTATTTATTTATAATGGCTGTGAAGTGTAGAATTCTATTTCAGAAGCAAGGCTAATGTCATTGCACAGTAGCAGATCTCTGTGGGCACAAATTCCTTTGAGGAATTATCTTTTAACAACACAAGGAAAAATGGCTTGACCCTAAGCACATTTCCCCTTACAGGCATGTAATACTATTTACAAATGTTGCATGCATGATACTATAATTAAACATTAAAGACAAACTGGATTAAATAGTGTGTAACTGTAGGCCACAAACTCGGTGATACTGTAAAGCGATACATATTTGCGACCAAAATATTTGGTGAATCACACCGATAAAACTTATTTTGCACCAGAAATGTTGGCGACCTGTTGCAATATAGGAAGTATGTATTGTTAGTGGAATGTTCGTGCTAAAAATGTTTGAGTTTTTCTTTCATACACGAAAAATGCATAATAAAAGGCTTGCAAATATTTTTAGCTTTACAGTATTGTTAAAAAAAAAACCTAAAAAAATAACAAAAAAAAAATACTCCAGAGTAATTTGTTGGAATGGAGGTCCACCACTTTCTTCAGTTCTCCTAATAATTTAGAAACGACTTAGTCAAGTAAACCAAAATTCAACAAAGGTTTTTTTTTTCACTGTGTGTTGCGTGTTTTTCTGAGAACTATTGGAATTGGTGTGTCTAAATCTCCACCCACTCAACCACTGAGGTGGCCTCGGAAGCTAGTGCACCACTGCTATCGAGCTCGATGTCAGCACTGATGGGATGCGCTGCAACTTTCTTGCAGGTCCCCTGGACGACAGCGGCCGAACCACGCCGGTCCGTGTTCCGGACACAGGCTGTGGCTTCTCGCCAGCAGCCTTTCCCAGCCTTCCCGGACTTTATGGAGGAGATGACTTGCAGACAACTGTGGCTGTCGCAAGCGAGGGTCCTGACGCAGATAAGGTTGCGCTGCTAGATGCGCCGATATCCCCGGGGCATACTTTTGGGCCAGCTGTGGAGGAGATCCTGCAGCGATCCCACCGAGAATGCAAGGTGTCTTGGCAAGTGGCTGCACTACTCCCTCCTTGCGCTCCGGCGCGGGGCAGGTCGAACTGTTGGCAGGCTCCTCCGGCACGGACTATCACCAGAATGGTTCCAGTTCCCATGGCTCTACTGAGTGACCTGAGTCGCCACCTACAGGCCACAGCAGCAGTGAGCAACCGGCCCCTCCCGCAAGGCAAGGGGAAAGCAGGACGTGGCGAGTCCACAGAGCAGCGCTGAAGGAGGCAATTCCAGGGCCACCGCCCTAGGCAGCCACCTCAAATGGCCCTGCCCCAACCTTTGCAGCCCTAGCAGGGGCCCTGAAGGCCTCAGACCCGCCCCTTTTCTTGCATCTCAGACACCTGGGTGCTCGCCACTGTGCACAACGGTTTTGCACTTCAGTTCCGCTTGCGACCTCCTCCCTTCTGAGGAGTCACAAATACTTTCGTGACAGACCTTCTCCAGAGAGGGGTTCTACTTGAGGTATTTTCTGATGCCCAAGAAGGATGGTGGCCTTCGCCCCATCCTAGACCTGAGGTTCCCAGGAGTGGCCGTCCTGCCAAAATCTCTCCAAGAGCAAGGCGTAAAATCGTCCAGGAAGTCACAAAGAACCCTATAACAACATCTAGGGATCTGCAGGCCTCTCTTGCCTCGGCTAAGGTCAGTGTTCATGGCTCCACCATCAGAATAATGGGCCCCATTATGTCTGGCGAAAACCAAACACTGCATTCCACAGTAAGAACCTCATACCAACGGTCAAGCATGGTGGTGGTAGTGTCATGGTTTGGGGATGCTTTGCTGTTCAGGACCTGGACGCCTTGCCATCATTGAAGGAACCATGAATTCTGCTCTGTATCAGAGAATTCTACAGGAGAATGTCAGGCCATCTGTCCGTGAGCTAAAGCTGAAGCGCAGCTGGGTCATGCAGCAAGACAATGATCCGAAACACACAAGCAAGTCTAAATCAGCATGGTTGAAGAACAAGAAATTTAAAGTTTTGGAATGGCCTAGTCAAAGTCCAGACCTAAACCCCATTGAGATGTTGTGGCAGGACCTGAAACGAGCAGTTCATGCTCGAAAACCCACAAATGTCACTGAGTTGAAGCAGTTCTGCATGGAGGAGTGGGCCAAAATTCCTCCACGGCGCTGTGAGAGACTAATCAATAACTACAGGAAGCGTTTGGTTGCAGTTATTGCTGCTAAAGGTGGCGATTACTTTTTCACACGGTGGCATTGGGTGTTGCATAACTTTCTTTAATAAATAAATGAAATATGTATCAAATGTTTGTGTTATTTGTTCTCAGGGTCCCTTTTATCTAATATTAGGTTTTGGTTGAAGATCTGATAACATTCAGTGTCCAAAATATGCAAAAATGCAGAAAATCAGACAGGGGGCAAATACTTTTTCATGGCACTGTATTCCTGGAGTGGTGAACTGGGCAGCGGACCTCGTCTCAAGGGAGGGTGCGCATCCGTCAGAGTGGTGGCTCCGCCCTCAGGTGGTGGAGCGCATTTGAGACCTGTTCGGGAAGGCGCAGGTCAATCTATTTGCCTCGGCGGAGACAACACACTGCCCCCTGTTGTACTCCCTCCACTGCTTAGGTGGCCCACTCGGCGTCGACGCCCTAGCCCACAAGTGGCCCAGAGCACTCCTATACGCATACCCACTGATACCTTTGCTCCCAGCCTTTCTAGAAAAGGTCCGGTTAGAGAAGGTGACATTTATCCTAGTGGCCCCCAGGTGGCCCAGGAGAATCTGGTTCTCGGCCCTATGCCAGCTCTTACAAGGCCAGTCCTGGGAGATCACGCTTTGCATGGATTTCCTCAGTCAGGTGAGAGGCACCGTCTGGCACCCAAAAACAGGCAGATTCCAGCTATGGGTCTTGTCCCTAAACGGGACCGCTGGACAGCCCTAGGGCTATCAGACATGCTGGTGGGTACATTGCAGAATGCTAGGGCGAATTCCACTAGGTTCTTGTATGCCTACAAGTGGAAGTATTTTCAGAATTGGTGTTTGACTAGTCATGCCCCTCTTTTGCCCCATGCCAGTTATCTTACAGTTTCTGCAAGAACTGCTTGATGCTGGTAGGCCAACTTCCACATTAAAGGTGTATTTAGTGGCTATTTCTGTGTGCGCTTTTTTTGGCTAACCAGTTTCTTAAAGGTGCTTGTTGGTTACGCTCTCTCAGGATGGCTGTTCTCCCCTAATGGAGCCTTGATATTGTACTGGAGGCTCTCACGAAGGCCCCGTTTGAGCCCATATACTCCATAGACTTGAAGTATCTGTCTATGAAGACAGCCTTCTTCGTGGCTATCACCTCTGCTAAGCAGGTCAGTGAGCTGCAGGCGCTCAGTCCACAGCTCCTGTATGCATATTTGGGACGATGGCAGCAGGGTGTCACTGCATACAAACCCTGCTTTCCTCCCCAAGGTGATTACAGCCTTCCACATGAATCAGTCTGTGGAACTGGAGTCATTCCTTCCACCCCCGTTTTCTTCGGACGAGGATAGAAGATTGAATTTCCACTGCCTGGTGCGGGCATTGAGATGCTACGTGGATAGGACAAGAGCTCTGCGTCATTCCGACCAGCTCTTTGTCTGTCACGGGATCTGGACCCTAGGACAGCCACTCTTGACGCAGCAACTGTATTGCGGACACATTCTCGACTGCGTATGATGGTGCTGGCTTACCCCCTGGCTTAGCTGCACATTCCACTAGAAGGTTGGCTACATCTTGGACCCTGGTTATCTGATATATGTAATGCAGCTAGCTGGGCTACGCCACATACGTTCTCCAGAATTTATCGCCTTAAATTTGATAGATCCTTCCTTGCCTTCATTAGGCACGAGAGTCCTTGAGGTTGCACGCTCGCACCGCTAACCTTGGGTTAGGCGGTTCTGATACGTCCCTCGTATGTTGCCGTTCCTTCTCCCTCACGAAGGCTTTTGTATACATTTCCCATACATAATGCGTTAAAACAGAATGAGCCTGCATGAGGATTTACCAGTGAATTATTCATTTTTGTTATTTAATACATTGTTGAATACACTTTAGTAGCCTTTATCGTTGAGCCCTTTCTACAATACATAGTCTGAGTTTCTTTTAGGCTTTTGCAAAGTCATTGGCCTGATTTGTCACCTTTTAAGAGCTCATCTAAAGCTTAGTGTAAACTTCACAAGGATTGGGAGCAGGGATTAATAGTCTGACCAAAACAGCTTGATATATGTTGTTATTGCTCTCTCGTCAGTAAAGAGAGCTTGCTGTGTTCATCCAAAAATTACACTGATCTTTCCCAGAGGGGAAAAAACAACCCAGAAGTTCACTGTGACAGGAATGGCTGAGTGGTCTGACGTCACGGCAGAAGAAGGCACAACAAAAACAAAAGGTATAGTGCAGTGGCGCGGGCGCCGTTTTATTTAAGCAAACCAAAAATAAAATAAATATTTAAACAAAAATAAACTTTGCGCTCACAGAGCTAAATAAAAGGTTTCAAACAAAAACAAATCACGAACACAAAATAACTGCAACACAGGTCAGGCTGGGCAGATTGCCTTCACTGTTCCTATGTTTACTTTCTTTCTCTCGTTTCTCCGTCACTCCTCTCGCACACTCTCTCCTTCTGACACCCCGTGTGGCAGGATGACAGAGGTTTGAGGCTCAGAGACAGTGGAAGGGGTAAAATAATGATCTTTATTACACAAAAATAATCAAATAAATAGGCACAAGGGTCCAAACAAAAGGTTTAAACAAAATACAGAAATGTAGGCTGGGCATTAGCCTTCACTACAGTTTCTTTACCAAAAAAACTAAACAGCACACCAACAAACAAAACTCACCCAAAAACTCCTCTCTCACAAAGGGTTTCACCTGCCCTTTTATCGTCTGTGGCTGGAGCCCAATTAACTAATAATTAACAATTAAACACTTAAGGCTCCAGCCACATTCTCACATGTATTTTACAGGGAGGAATTTAACCCCCTCCCTGCCAATCCAAAACAAAACAAGAATCACAAAAACATAATGAAAACAGTAAAAATAACAACAATAACAAACAACACATATTTATAGGGGCGAGCTAGCACCCCATCACATTCACGAATTACAGGTAATCAGTATGCTGTGAGCTGTGAGCCTAAACTTAATGCTGTTTTTTTAGGTTTCAGCCTAATGAAGAGGAATGATGCACATTGAACTAGTATTGTGTAAGGAACAGTACATGTTATAGCTGTGTATGTGTGGTTGCTATAGGAATTACACCCTCTCACTGCATGAGCATTGATTGCAAAGAAAACTGGAATACTGTACCTCACTTTTGTCTAAATACTGGGGAAAGCAAGCACCTGACATTGCATTAGCTTTTCAGCATATGCCTAGGTTGGCATGGCATGGGGACAGCCTTGGGGGTAGGAAAAAGCAGCAGTCAGCTGAGATAAATCGGTCTGTTCTGAAAATGTAGCTTGCAGTCAGCACTGGCTCTGCATTTGTGTAGTTTGTTTTTTATTTCCCTGTGCTCGTTAGCACTAAAACACTCTGAGGTTGTTTCTCATTGCTGCCTGTTAATAACTCGGGACTCTATCACACAGGTTAATGTAATACTTATATGTATGTCTAGATGGTTGATGTCTGTACACATCCTGCTGTGTTTTTTTGCTTTATCGTCACCCAAAGATCCTGACATACACTATTTGATTGGCTGCTTGCTATCTTCTCAAAAGCCATTTGAGGATGTTGAAGATATCTTTGCAACAAAACACTAAATGGTAGAACAATCGCCATCCACAGTTTAAAAAGATACAACAGTGGAAACTTAAAATCCACACTAAAAGGCAATGTTAAGTAAAAACATTACCAAACAGGTGTGTGGCGGAGTGTCCCGCCCCTATATATTTATTTATTATTATTTGTATTTTTGTTTGCGGCATGGATAAAAGCGCCGCGTCTTTTGTTATTGTTTTTGTATATTTTAAAAAACTTGTGAGGATGCGTGGCTGATCAGCTACTGATTATTTAACTAGCTGACAGTCACGCATCCTTACTAAACTCGTGCAGACTGTGGCCGAGGGGTAATAAGATAATTAACAGCTAGTTAACCCCTTGGCCAGAGTATAAGAACCTGCAGCAGTCCGTGCTGCGGGGAGGAGTGTACAGAGGAGAGTACGGGAAGCAGAGAGAGCGAGAAGAGAGGAGACACATTTAAAAACGACTGCCGTTGCGTTCAGTTTCACCTGCCCATCCATTGTTTTGGTTTCTGTTACTTCCTAGTCCGTGACGTCACCACACCTCACCACTGCAAGCCATCCTGCTGCAAGGTGCTACACTTGAATAATGTACTGTACCTGCTAACTGTTGAGTAATGAAAGACTCTGGTCTTTGCCATCAGCCTTGTCTCCATTATCAAGTAAAGTATTGCATGTTGTTACAGACATGTAGTCCCAGGGCTTTAATCCACTTCTATACCTAACTCACTAAAAATAACATGATACAGGTAAGTCAAATACTGCGAGTTTGTATCTAATTAATAATTATAGGAAAACAGATAGTAATAGCAATTAACTTGACATATTTTAATTCTTAACAACATTGGGTCCATAAATATGATGGTATTTAAAGTGGTATGTTTTAAGTATGGTAACTTATTTCTTGACTCTTATATTTCTTCTGGTAGTTATCTCAATTAGCAAGTGGAAAATCCCCTGACATTAATACATTATCATATCAAATGAAACTTAAGCCACTGACAAGCTTCTGAAATGTCTGAGGTGCTACAGCATGGTTCAAAGGGAAGCTGTGAAGTTTTTCTAATTGTTAAAATATAAAATCAATTTATGCTGTGGTTATATCAAGCTGAAATATATATATAAGTACTGTACAAAGTTGGTATACTTGGTCAAGGTTCTATTCTGAAGGTTGGTTTTCTATTTGATGAAAGACATTCAGTGGTCCTTTTTGATATAAACCTTGCAATAAACTCAAAGTACAGGAAAATTGCCACCTAGCTATCTAAAGAACCAATGATACCAAACTAGACTTTCATCATGCTACACTGAATATGTAGCTGTAGAAAATAGAATCTGTGGACAGTTTACAGTATGTTGGTGGGTTTCAGTTGAAGTTGTGAGCAATCAAGTCTACAAGAACATAAAATCTGAATCATCACACTGACCAAGATACCATTCACATCTTAAACATAAGGTGACAGGAAAATTCACAGTTGAGAAATTGCACAGTCAATTGCAATACATACTACAAAACATACCATCATTCATAAGCAGGAATATTCCAAAATCTGAAACCTTGTTTTACTGCAGCAAGTGAAAAATGTTTTTTTTTTTTGTGAACAATTATTTTTATTATTTTTTTCCCCTTTCTTTTCCCCACCCTTTGGGAATAGGGAAATGGTGGAGACAGTGCAATTAAAAAAATCTCACATTAATACAGAAATACAACATAACATTCAGACAAAAACAAGAATAAGTGTAGCCGAGCCATAGATCTTTCCAAAGAAATTATATCATGTAAACCAGATAAAAGAAAAGGAGATAAATGAGTTTAATAATTAGGTAATTTTAGGAGAATGTGTGGCTGAAGGGTGAGATGTGTCTAACACTAGACTGAATAGCTGATTGAAATCTCTCACCAATATTACATGGATATTCCCCCAATGAGGCGAATGTATGTTTCATCTGTTAGAAAAATTGTGCATCGAAGATATTTGCTGCATAGAGAACGGCAATACAGACCTCTACGTTATTCAACAGCGTAGTCACATAGCAAAATCTCCCCTCCAAGTCATTAACTTGAAGATGAATTTTAAGGCACAACTGTCTCTTGGCAAGAATAAGGACACCCCTGTGTTTATTCCGAGCAGAGGAATATGCAATTGCCTTGTTTATTTTGAAAACAAGCAACATCACTTGAAACCAAATGAGTTTCCTGCGAACATGCAATATCAATCTTTTGTTCTTAAGAGATAATGTAAGCACTGTGCTCTCTTTATAGGATGATTGGCCCCTCGTAAATTCCAGGAGTTAATAACAACACTAGCCATGGTCCAAGATAGGAATAAAGATCAGGGAGAGTGAATGAGTAAAAGACGTAGCACTCAGAAAACAAAGATACTGTATGTGACATGGCGAAAGATCACCATCTCGGCACTCATCATGTAGCAATATCCCATAGGACAGTAGCATAGTAATGACAAAAACACAGTAAAATAAACTGAGAAGGGAGCATGATTACAAAGATTTAAGATGATAAAAAAAGAGAGCCAGAGGGAGCACACTGCATATCAGAAATATCATAAAGCCACAGTTAACAGCTGATTCCGCTCATCTACCTCCAAATCCCCAAATCCCAGCACTTTCCTTACTTCCACCTCCACAGCCTCCCCCCCCCCCGCCCCCCGCCGCCAGCCATTCCAAAAATTGTCATTGTGAACCTGACTACCCGAGGGCGCTGTGAGCTAAACCACCTCGCGAATAGGACAAATGTAAAAATTGAACAACTGTAAACAACATACATATAATCTAGTAGCCCATGGATTCAATGTCTAGGGAACTAGTTAGAGTACAGATTGCCATCAACTATAACATTACCACCACAGATATTAATAAAGATTGTCGAAATTAACACAGTCATGTATCCATATTATTAATAATGAACCGCAGTAGTATTCTTAATAGGGTTATCATACCCTCTGCAGTGTAGATATCCATTTGAGGACCTTCCATAATGACTACATCAATGTCAAGAAACAACAAGTGGAAATGTGCAAACCTGACGAGTCACTGTCAGTCATAGAAAAAGCTAAAAGTTTCCACTTCTATACCATGAGATATGAAAAATAGTAATCCGGAGTAAAGTTAGTTCATCGATACCGATGTTTCATCTGGATTAAGGCATGAGAAACATATGGCCCTGCAGACAGAGGGATCAAGAGACCCCGTCACATCCTGAAAATATTGAGTGAAGAAGGAATCAACCTTCTGATGATCTAAGCGAATTTTCAAACAGCCTGGAGGAGTCATTGTCAATCAGTATAACAAAGTCATTGAAATATCATGCGTGGTTTATTGGAATCCTGAGGGCCACCTGTGCATATACGATGCGCTCTATTTAACTCCAGAAAAGGGTGGCCTTTGGAGGGTTTCAGGGTCAGATACCAATGTGGAATTTTCTGCTGAAGAAAGTGGATGGGGTCATTGCCTTCAGCCCCTTCAGGAAGCCCCACCAGTCTGATGTTACAGCGACGATTTGTGTCCTCAAGGACCGCCATCTTATCTTGCATAACATCAATGCGAGCGTTGCATTAATTAATTTTGTCTTTTTGTTGGCGAAGATCAGCTCTGGTGATAGCCTGCCTGGCAGTTAGCTGCCTCAAAAAGGAAGCAATATCAATAACCTCCTGTTTAAGAGCGCTGAGGATAGTAGCTGTTTCGGTTACGTTTTGAATCACAGGCCGCAAAGCTGCGTCAATTGCTTCCTGAACTGATCCACGGAAAGTGTGTGCAACCTCTGCCAAGTGGATGTCCCAATCATCGGGGCCCAGTGACCTCTTCATACACTTTCCCTCTGGCGTGGATCAGTCCCCTGTGTGAAGTAGCCATTTAAAAATGGTAAGTAGATAATATTTAAATTGTTTGATTATAAATGAAAATTGCGAAGTGGTATCAGAAGCTCTAACAGCAAGCAGTCATCCCAGTGATAGGGTCACCTGATCTCCAACTGTACTGTGAAAAACATTATTGTCAATTGACTAAGGCCTAGAAGACAGAGGGTGTGTATTGTGGATTCCTATCTAATCATGTTCACAGTGGTCCACCTGATTAATTTATAAGGTCAACAGAGGCCTTGCAATGAAGTACTGTTTAAATATTTAAAAGCAGGAACTGGGGAGTTCACGGGGAAAACTCAAACTAAATCATTTTCATGTTGGTATTAATGTAAATGAACAGGATAATGGCATTTTCATTGTGAGGAAATGTTAACTGATTTTATCTAAACGACAAATACACAGAAGGGAACACTAGAATAGACTGTACTTGTAATATATGTGCAATCCATTTATAATTTTTGCTGGATATCAATTAAACATCTGCCTAGCATAGAGTCTATATTTGTCATGATGTACCAGAAAACCTTTTTCATGAGGCGTGTGGCAATACTTTGTTATATGTTTGTGTCAAGCAGGACAACACAGACTTTCCTTTATTTTTCATTTTGCTTTTAACACCTGAACCCTTTCCATTGTCTTTCTCTTTGAGGTGCAAATCTGTAGCTTTTAGCTGTACAATATAAGTAAGTGGAAAGGGCACCTCAATTACTAGGAGAGCAAACCAGTGGTTACTTGAATCATTCATAGCTCAGGCAATCATGGAGTTCCAATTCAAAGAGAAGAAAGTCTCTTTTTGTACATGTTTTTGTTTGTTTTGTTATAGCATAATCAAACCATGCAGTCTTTTCCAAACAGAGTCTATATTTTAGGAGTCTATATTATGGATAAACTGGATGGCATATTCAAGAAACATGCTTAACCATCTATTCCAAAATAAATAGGCATAAATGTTCAATGCCAAATGAAGCCAAGGATTCTATAAAATGTGAATTTTGCTTGCAAGTGGTGGCAGTTGTATCTTGTGCATCCTTATTTTTTTTTAGCTGACCATTATAAAACACACACAAATAAATCTAAGAAATTGTCAAAATACTGTTGGGAACCATTGTAATCTGTGTCCTTTACCTACACATTTCCACTCACGGTAGACTTGTCTCATGCTTTATGATAATTTGGTAATTATGACTTATCACCTGGACATACATGAGCTGGTGGACACACATGTCTATGATTCCTTTATGATACAGTTGCTAGGTTTTGCTTATAAGTCGTGCTCCTCCAATATGGGTGTGGCAGGATGAAAGCACTGCTGTTGTAAATAGTGTGTGGGGGAATGTAAGGTTGGCAGGGATGGGGTTAAATCTGCCGGCAATCACAGGTATGAGCTTAAGGGAGGTAAAATCCTTTGTGGGAGAGGGAGGTTGGAGTGAGATGGTTTTGTGTTGGTGTTATTGTATTGTTTTGTTTAACCTTTTTGTTTTGGCCTGTGTGCCTTTGTTTCTTTGTTTTTGTTCTGTTTAATTAATAAAGGTGTGTAACAGCCTTTAAACTGTAGTTTCTATCCTCAGTTAGATAACACCTTGAGCTGTGACACTATCCTGCCACAATGTCTATTTCTGTGCTTTTTACCCAGATTTATCAATGATACAAATTAAACTCTTAAAGTGTCTATCCAGCGAAAAATATATACTGTATATATATATATATATATATATATATATATATATATATATATATATATATTACTTTCACCATATGTTCCCCGTGGGTCCCAGAGATGGATAAAACCATTGGTAGTTGAACATTTTAATTGGTTATAGCTGAGGTAAGGGGCCCAATAATGTATTACTTGAGGTGGATGCAATGTATGTAGCTGGAGCACTTTGAAATCAATCGTATATGATGTATTTCATTAAAATCAGAAGCTTTTTTCTTGTAATTTTTATTTAACTTTTAATACCTTTTTCTGTTATTACAGAAATATGAAATGGAAGCTAGTCACTGTGTGTCTATTGTAATTTTTTTCTGACTACTTGCTCAGAAGATCAGATGATCAGATGATCAAGCTTTACACCATTATAGTACAGGTCATTACATCTTCCCCACAGGGTAAACATAAATCCACAACTTTTACAAACAAATGTGTGCGATTAATTATTAGTCTAATTATAAATTATTTTCTCGTAAAGATCACGAAAGCATAAAAGTGCAGCAAAGGATAGCGTAGAGGACACTACTGAATCAGAATCATTTCCTCCAGCAGGGTGTAGTGAAGGTGTAGAAAGATGTCAGATAGCAGTTCAAACACCAAAATGGAGATTGCCTTACAAAAGTGTAGGTAAGAGTACAATTTAACACAGCAGTAATACAGTATAATTTTGTAAAGGGACTTTCATAAAAACAAGATACCATCATAATTCACAATCAGGGCACTTCCTGAGTTGCAGACATAAGTGTTGGCACCCCCTTACTGAACTCAAATAATTAAACTGCAATCTTTACTAGCACTTGCTAGGATGAATGAGTGTTCAATAAACTTAAAAAACATATCACTGTTAAATAAGTATAGTTTAATTAACAATATGTATTAAACTAAATGAGTCAGTGAATAACATTGTTTCAATTGAAGGATGCCAATACTTTCTTCTACGACTGAAGATAGATGCATAGATAGAACGTCTAGTAATCTAGCTGTAAAGTAAATCTTACATTCCCTACAGTAAAAAGTTTTCAAAAGTGCCCAGCCATTTAAAGTGGAAATATCAAAAACACCAGCCAAGTTTCAAGAAACCATTGGGGCAACCTTGACCCCCACCACTTTTATAGTTGTGCCTATTTGCTTGGTGCTGGCCAAAGTTGCCCCAATTGTTTCTTCTAACTTAGTTTGTGTATAATTAGCTCATTTACAACAGTGTCCAATAGCAGCAAATTACAATCACATAAAACACACAGAATACACATTTAAAACTACACGTCATATACATACACAGGGCTTCTTCAGATCATGAAACAACACATTTTGTAATTGACGATGGGAAGCCTCTGATCTAAGTCCCATCGGCAATGCATTCCAATCTGAAACTGCAGCAAAAGCAAAAGATTTCCTTCCAGTAGCACTTTTTACCAACAGTACTTTAAAATATTTGGTACCTCCAAACCTTTTGTAAGCTGTAATCACAGGTAAACTCCTATAATAGATTACTCAAATAAACAGGCAGTTTGTTAAAGGGTACTGTGGCAGGGTGATTGCCCTGAACAATGGGATATTAGGGTTGGTGTAACTTGTATGGGGAAATGGGTTTATTTTGTGTGCTTTTTGGAGTTGTTGTGTGTGATTAAATTATTGTTTACAGATGGGCGCTCGATTGAGACATGCTGCCTGCTACGCTTGGTTGAGAGGAAGGGCAGCAAGTGATTGGCTGTGCTGGTCCTCAATCAGCAGGTGGGTGGGTCTCGACTGAGTGTCGGTCAGCATAAAAACATCCGGTCTGGATCGCTCGGGGCGATTGCAATGTCATGCTACAGAGGGGAGCTGCGTATACTCAGGAGGAGAGAGTCCGCTCTGCAGGAACAACAGCTGCGCAACCCTGATACTGCAAGCGGTGCTTGTGAAGGCAATGCCCAGCTAAGGCCGTATGAAGCAATAGAAGTCGTATGAATACCGGCTCCTAAGTAGCTTAGTTCAGGGGATAGTTATCCCAAGTAATGTATAGCGAGGGTTACGTAGTGTAGCCGGTTCCTGGAGCAGGACGACTCGTTTATAAGGCTAGCGCTCGCCCTGTGTGGCACCTTTTATTTGTAGTTTTTGTACTGTGTTTTATTTTGCCTTTTGTACAGCTTGCTGTATGTGTCCTCTGTGCATTACCATAGCTGGTAACGTCACATGTCCCCTTTGTTTATTTACTTTCTTTTGTATTAATAAATCTTGCTTGCCTGTGCTGGCATTTCAACTCCACCTCCCATGTCTCTCTGTATTGCCTAAGCAGGGGCTACCCACACACGTGACATGAGCACCCTGTCACATATGGTGTTAGAAGTCGATTCTGCTGCATCCAGCCGAAGCAAGGCTAGATCGGGACTTGCTCCTCTCAGAACTACATTTCCCATCATCCTCCTGCTCACTGATAAATCCATCTCAGTTACATATGTGAGCAGGAGGATGATGGGAAATGAAGTTCTGAGCGTTCCATGCAGGTACATGGGAAGCCATCTTGAGGCAGGAAATGCAATTTAAAAGTTTAAAAAAGTGGTCAAAATGTAAAAAAAAACAAAAAAAAACAACAACACACACACCTTATGTACAGTTGTAGCAACACATGACAACATGTAACATAATAAAATAAAAAGGTCCTAATGTACCCTTTAAGTGGCCCTTTAAAAATAATCTGATTCCAGTGAAACAAGTTTAACCTAGAATACAAGGTACAGTGATGTTCTAAAGGAGTGCACTGAACAGCAAATCTACAAATCCTACATATATATATGCACGTTAAAGTTATGTGTGCAAAAGTATCTACATAATATATTTTAATAGCCAAGGCTTTAAAAATAGCCCTTACCACATCATTGTTTTGCTGTTGACAGTACTATATTTTAACTTTGACTCATCAGATTTATTTTATTTTATTGTTCTGATCTTATGCATACTTTGTACATAAACTCACCAGCCAAAGGTATCTGTATGTTCACTAGCCTGTTGCATGCTGACTGCACTTCAGCACAACAGTGCAAGAGCCACATTCCGTTGAGCAACAATGTAAATATTGTTTCTTGGAATTATTATCCCCGGCTGGGGAAGCATATACCTGCAATAGATGCTAATGTAGAGAACATCTTAGTTTAATAGGTTTATCAGGGTATTTTTGTAAAAGTAGAAAGGAATAAACATTAACCAGGAAGATACTGATATATGATGCTCCCACTACATTAAGGTATCATCTCCATAAAAGCATGTGAGCTCAGCCATGATTCTTTTGTGCTACTACCCAGGGTTTAACTTTAGATTTATGATTCATGTTCACACTGTGACAGATGTTAATTCATTGGCGCAAGAACTGTTGGTGTTTTGTAGGATGTGCTATGTTTGCTCTTAGTAGGGCACATTTGTCATCTACATAATCTGACATTTTAAAGGCCCATAAAAGAGAGCTGTATGTGTGTGGTGCAGGAGTAGACCTAAGGCTATTTATCAAATTCAATACAGAACAATACACTCTCACTGTTTAATGCTATCTGGTTATTGTGGAAATTATGAAAAATAATAATATAATGTATGCCATGGTTCCAGTTTTATCCCCCGGTATACCAGATACAGCTAGTCTTATATAATCAATGGTGGATTGGAAGGTGGTAGTTTAGGACCCTTCTACAGTGCCATTAACAAAATGAAAACTCAATTTGTTGTCATAAGCCTGTATCTTGCTATATTCAATATTCTTTCCCTTGGTTACTGCAAAGACTCATTCTGTGTGCAAATGATAAATTTAGCCATGAGCGGAGAAATATGGGACCGGTGCCAAACAGAACTTGCTTATAAGGGAGAGCGTTTTGTAAAAAAAAAAGAAATTACTGCTTTAAAATACCCTTATTTTAGAACGACAAAAAAATCCCCCAAATGTAACAGTATGAGAAATAACAGAGTGCTGATTTGGTTTTAGTTTTGGAAAACTGTGTTAGTGATTTCACCCTACAATTTAAATACACTTTAAAAAATCAATAAAACATTTCCTTTCATTTATTTTTCTCCTAATCATTGTAGATTTCTCATTGTATATTTCTGAGGAGATGATATAATAAACACAAAAATGCCTCAGCAAACTTTAAACAAAACTATGCCTCAACAAGTTTTTTACATATTAGCAAGAGTCTGTTTAAACCGTTTCCATAGAAAGACGTTTACTTGCCTGTACCTGCATGGGGGCTTCAGGCACTTTCTGCTCAGGTTTTCTCCGTGTTGCTTTTAAGATGGCATCTTTTCTTTTCAGAATGTCTGAAATTATTATTATTATTATTATTATTATTATTATTATTATTATTATTATTAATTTATTAGCAGACACCCTTATCCAGGACGACTTACAATTGTTACAAGATATCACATTATTTGTACATGCAATTACATTATTTTTTATACATTATTTTTACATACAATTACCCATTTATACAGTTGGTTTTTTTATTGGAGCAATCAAGGTAAAGTACCTTGCTCAAGGGTACAGCAGCAGGGTCCCCCACCTGGGATTGAACCCACGACCCTCTGGTCAAGAGTCCAGAGCCCTAACCACTACTATATGCAAAAATTCTCTTTCAAGAGATAGCTCATTGTGTGGACATTTATTTGGTGGTCAGCAACTACACATTTAAACATAGAAAATAATAATCACATGACCCGGTGTTGGATTGCACAGGGAGATTTAAATTGATTTTAGGCAGAAGAGACTTAAAAACCATGCCGAATTATACAGAAGGCTGGTTTAAAGACAGGTTTTACTGTATTTTTCAGTTTTATCATGGATATACTATGTATTTACCAAATTTTACCCTGGTTTGCCATGTTTATTAATATGCTTTACTATATCTTGCTAGTCATTACAATGTTTACCTATGCTTTACTATGCTTTCACTATGCTTTATTACACTTTGCTATACTTTTACTATGGTCAGCTTTTATAAGGGCTGTGACCAAAGAAGGACTCCAAACCCTGAAATAAAAATCTGTGTAAAAAGGTTTAAAATATGAATAATCTCTCAAGGTTTGTGCTTGGTAGCTACAATACAGGGTACTTTTAGAAGCATTTTAGAAGCCTCCCATGAAACACAAGGCCTGCTTTATAATCATTTTATAATGGAGTACAATTAGAGCTTGAAGTTTTCAGGTTTTATTTATGATCACATGACGTCCTTTTAAACTTATTTTGAGCCGATTCTGTTTCCTAATTAAACTCAGAGAAAGCTGTTAATTACAAAACAATATCACTTGTTTTTACCTTCATATCTTGACTGAGCCTGATTCTGTTTCACTTAATTTTGATCTCAAACAGACGTGACAAATTACATTAATTGCTCATCGCTGATCCAAATTGCATTTCATTCTTTGCAGGTGCCTAGTTTATTGTTGTGCTTTTGTTATTTTATTCAGAGTTGTCCTGACAGATTTTCGTTTCAGCATATAAAACCCAGTACGGAGCGCCTCTATAGCAAGTCCATCATTTAAAACCGCCTTGATTTGTAGAGAAAAAAAAAATTAAACCTCATCTTTAATTAGTAGTTTTCTCATTAATAGGATGCAAAGACAGCTTTACAACTACTCAATAACATTTAAACATTTAAAGGGGGGGTAGAGATTTGGAAAATAAAAAAATGAAAAAGTTCAAGCCCTAAGTATAATTCCTCCTAATACTGTAAAATGCTGTGTCCCAGAGTCATTGCTTCCTCTTCTTAGTGGTCTGAACCATAGGACTTTGACATTCCAACTAAACACTGTACTGTCTGGAAGAGGCTAGCTATAATTGCAGATGTATAAAATAAAAGGTGACAAAATATAACGCTCCTACAGCGTCCCCCCCAGTTCCCTATACTAGGAGGCAGTGTGGTCCAGTGGTTAAAGTTCAGCGCTTGTAACCAGAAGGTCACTGGTTCAAATCACACCTCTTCCACTGACTGACTCGCTGTGTGACCCTGAGCAAGTCACTTAACCTCCTTGTGCTCCGTTCTGCAGATAAGATGTTAAATCAATGTCCTATTGTAAGTGACTCTGCATATAATGCACAATTCACAGCCTACCTCTGTAAAGCGCTTTGTGATAGTGGTCCACTATGAAAGGCGCTATATAAAAATAAAGATATTATTATTATTATTATTCATGCAATATTTCTACAGTAAATACCGTACCGATGTTGTTCAAACTGTAAACAACTTCTTTTTCTCCCTTTTGATTTAGTATCTGAACTGAAGAAAAGAAATTCGTTTTATAACTAAATAAATATTAGGCCTATTACGTGGTTATCTTTCCTAATGTATTTACTTTTTTGCTGTGAGAGGAGATGCAGCTTTCTCCAGGAGACGAGGCACTTCAGCTTCGCTTCAGCCCCGCTCCGGCAGCCGAACCTGGGGCGAGCACATTCCCTCTTCCCCTCGCCCGACCCACTCTCCTTCTCGTACTTGGTTTGCTTGTCTGTCGCTTTGAAATTAACTTCTGACCGCCGTTTAGCCAAGCTATTTATAGTTTAAAAACGGCAAATTAAAATGTTCCACGAGTGGGAATGTTAAGTTTTGTTTTTTTTTGTAAAAAATATAGCGTTGATTACATGGTGCTTTATGCATGGTTAATTTACTTAAAGTTACATTTTTGCTTCACTATATGTGCATTATAGAGAGGGAGTTATTTTATTTTGTATTTTAGACAAATGTGTGTTGTTGTGTCCCGCGGCACCCCCACCCCCACCCCCTCCCCTCTTTTTAATTGCTGTTTCACAATCTTGTAGTCTGTACAAGTAACACCTATTTGTTCCAGATCCAGTGCACTGACAGCACGGAGAAAATCAATATATGGTTGTACTGTCTGAGTTTGTCAGCAGCGCTTTGAGCGGCTGCAGATCAATTTCTATTGTTGGTTGATGATGCAAGATGCTCCAGCCATGATATTAAATCCAGCACAATGTTGTACACTTTGTGTATTTGCTGTTTTCGGGACTGTAACAGGTCCAGTACAGTCACCAGGCACTCGCATTTCTCTGCAATGTATTTCAGGTCAGAATGCATGTCTTCTACTGCTAACAGGCTTGATAGCTCCTCCATAACAGACGTATCCCCGTATTCCGTTCTCTCTTGCTCCACAAACCCAAGGTAGAACTGAGAGTACTGTGCGTGGTACTTTACACTTTTGAACCATGTGTTCCACCTGGTCACAAATGGCTCGGGTGCAAGTGAGGACAAATCAGCACTAAAGTATCGCAAGAACCGTGCACCACGAGAGGGAGAAAAATAAAGCAAATATCTGTGTTACAGACAGTGAAAGCAGCATTTGTGCTTGTTTTGAAAGTGAACAATAAAGTCAATCTTTTAGCACCTAGTCTTGACAATATCGGTGAGCTCTTTCTGTACTGTAGAGGAAAAGTGTCTCTCAAATGCAGGCCATATATATAATCGTTTCTGGAATGGTAGGGTCTGAAGACGTTCCTGCTGCTTTGTAGATGACAGATTAATGACAAAAAGGTAAACAAAAAACATTCTTGAACATTATTTCAATATTGCAGGGCAAAAAAATATTTTCCGGGTTAATGCACTTGTCTCACGGAATACATAAGAAAGTCTCGACAAGGAAGAAAAGGTGCTCTAGAACAAGCATATGAACTCCTTGAAAGGCTGAATATAATATTACTGAAACTGGATGGGACTTGCTACCATTCAGTTTAGTGTATATGTGATGACTGTTTTGTTTTTCTTCTGCTGTAAGAAGAAGCGCACACTCCCTCCACTGATATCATGTATGAGTTTACAGGCCGAATTGGATCAAGTGCATTCATATCTGAATCAAAACAGCATTAATGTGAGGTTTGTGGTTTCTTGCAACAAAACAAATATTATTAGAGCTTTTAAGGACAGTGGCTAAATCCATTTCCTTCCATTTTCACATTAGGTAACAGTTATTGGGTTTCATTGAGAACATCTATTGCCATGTTAACCATGTCAAGCAAATGACCTTTTCATACTCTGATGGAGAAGGAATGGGACTAAGAGAAGCTAGGTCTATTGAAAAATGAAATTAAAAGTGTTGACCCTGACCCCGAATGTGGCTTTGTAATGAATATTGCTGAATATTTAGAAGGCACATTACACTCAGAAAATCCACTCTCATATACTGTATATCTATCTATCAATCTATCTATGGCAAGCCAAATTATCATTTAGAGATATCTTAAATTGCATTTCATTATATCTTGAAATATTTCAAGATATCTCAAAATCATTTTGAGATATCTCTAAATGTATTTAAGATATCTAAAAATGAAATAGATATATCTCAAATTCATTCTGAGATATCTCAGACTCATTTTGCGATATCTCAAAATAACTTCCTGTCCATTGAGATATCTCAAATTCAATTTGAGATATCTCAAATTGGTTTTCATTACTTCCTGTCAGTGTGATGAAATATCTTCCTGTTCACGCGCTTAAATTTGGAATGATTTTCTACTGTTTAAAGTGAGTAATTTATTTTCACATGTGGTAGTGATTTAATGCACTATTAAATTGTATAAGATGTTAACTGCAATTTTCGTCTACTTTAATAATGCATTGTTTTGTACTTGACCGAGTGGCCCTGGATAAGGTCACCCTGGATAAGGGCGTCTGCTAAGAAATAAATAATAATAATAATACAGATTAGTTTATAACCATAAGCAGTGACTCTCAGGCACCTTCACATTTCGCTTTGGTTTAGAAAATACTGTTGCCATAAGTGGAACAATGATTTATGTTTAATAAAAAAAATAATTAAAAAAAAAAATTCCGAGTATTTGTGAGTTTGATACTCGATTTACTTGTAAGGTCCACACTCCACAGTGTTTTTTTTCCCACTCTCCTCGAAGTTCAGTTGGAGAGTTTGGTGGCAGGAGAAACTTGCTGCAGTTAAGTGAACCTCAGGTAAGCCATTTCCTTTTTTTTGTTGATATTTTTATATCTGCTCATTTCTTTTCTAAAGAGATGGTAAAATCAACACATTCATATTCTATTTTTCTATATTTACCTATATATATGTGTCACAAGGCTGGCTGGTAGTGACACGTCAGACCCGGAAGAAACACACAGACAGACGGTGGTGATGAGTAATGCTGAGTGCAATGGTGACACTCAGCGTTTATTAAACGAAATAAAATGTTTAAACAGACAGAACACAAAACAGGACACGGCACTTACGCCAAAATAAATATATAAACAAAACGGACTAAACAGTAAACAGACAAACGAGCAGACAAACACGGTGAGTGAGAACACTTATATTTACGTTCTTATTATTTTTACAATTATTACCTCCGCCTCCTATCCCGTTCTCCACTCACGAACACCCAACCCCGAGTGAGTCAAACGTGCATCTATACATACTGTTATGCTGGGATTCAATTACTAATTAATTATTCACTTGAATCCCAGCACGTGAATTCATTAAGTGTACTCCCGTGACCACACATTACATTTTAACCAGCACGTGAAGTGATTTGTGCCATCCTCGTGCCTAAATACAAATCTACATTTTTAAATCACTCATGTTACACAGACCCATTTATATCCCGTGTACCAATGACTATACACCAACATTTACACACGCAACATACAACATATAACACAAACTACGCACAAGGGCGTGGCCACATTGCCACAATATGGTAAAAGCTCCCAGACTGAGCTAGGGCTTCCTCAGTTCAGCATGTGTAAGCAACTACTGTGGCCTGGAATTGAATTGGCAACTCCAATTTGGGGTGAAATAGGAGAAAAATGTATTTGCAATTCAATTCCATTTTTTAATATGTATTTTTTAGGTACAGATCAGTGTCTCTCATCTGGATGAAAATAAATTCTGTCTTGACAGAGGTAACCTTTAAGGATTGGTTCTTTTGCCCATTTTCATCATTTTTTTTTAGCTTACAGAATAAATATAAATTGTACAGTGTACAATGTATAAAATTACATTGAGGTGAATTTTCACTTTTAAATCATGATTTAAGTAACTGTTAAATGTATTGATTAAATATTTTACATTCATTTAAAAAAAACAAAAAAACATGAACACTAATGTAAAGTGTGTTCATTTAATAATTTTATTTACATGAAAACAATGCCATTAACTGCAGATTTGGATCAATAAAGGTCAATGCTGATATGACATTCAATAATTAAAATGCTCTTTATATGCAAGGTTTTTCAGAGCTTGAAGAATTACTTGAGGAAGAAATTGAAATTGAAGTAAAAAGGGAGACCATCTTGAAAGACCTGCAGAGGATGTACAGTACAGCAAACCTCCTTAACAAGTGTTTACATGTGAATTTTACTGGAGAAGAAGGGGATGATTTTGATGGGTTGACTAAAGATCTGTTCTCTTCCTTTTGGAACCATGCCTTCACCGAGTGGTTTAAGGGTGAGTATTATCTCACATGTGTCAGCTAAATAGATGTGTACCTCCAATGTTTTGAAGATCAACACTGCTTTCAGTTGTATTTGACATTGAATTGACAGTGAAATACTTCTAGATGACCTCCTGCTTTATGTAACTGCACCTGAGTGAACCTTACTGCAAAATGCAATGAGAGTCTTTGAGAGACTAGGAGATTCTGAGAAAGAGGATCTGTTAACATTATTCTCAGTGAATGGTATGCACAGCATTCCTTCATTTACAAAACTAAGGAACAGTTAGTTCTCATGGCACAAAATGAACTGGTCATTAAACCATTGTTCTTGAGTACTTTCATAAGACAATCAATTCCAACTTCCCATTTGACTGCTTGTTGGTCACAAATAGATGTGGAATCCATTTCGTACCTGTATTGGCAGGAGATGCCCACTGCAGAATGCATTTTGAGGTGTTTTACAACTGAATCTTTATCAAGTCAAAAGATCAGGATGAAATGTCCACATTTTTGCAGTTTGTTACAGGTTCACCATTGCTGCCAACTGATGGTATTACAATTACCTTCAACAGACTTTGTGGTAGCCAACGCAGACCCATTGCGAAATACTTGCATACCAGTCAGTTATGCATCAATATAAGATTTCAAACAAATTTAAAATAATTTAGTCATTCTCAATTTTGAATATGCATTCATAATGACTATGTTTAATTTCTTTTCATATACCACAGGTGTGTCAAATGCAATTCCTGGATGGCCACAGTATCTTCTGGATTTTCTCCACCCAAGTCCTCAGTGACTTAATTGGTCTGATTTATTTAATTATCTGTATACATTTAACACAAATCCAGGCCCCAAAAATTAATAGGCATCTTGAACCAAGTTCACATTTTAAATGAACTGTAAAATACCCTGCCAAAAATGTTAAAGGGATGGTAAACGGCCATGGGCAAAAACGGGCAATAAGCGAGGGCGGTGTTATAGTGAGGGTCAACCTAAAAAAACACACACACACACACAACCTTCTATGTTTGCAATAAATTCATTTACATTTAATTTTTTTAGTTATACAATTACAGTATCTCCAGTCCATTTTAATAAAACTTTTTTTTTTTTTTTTTACTACAGTACAAGTTCTTAACACAACATTAGGTCTACTATCATATTTCCCCATCTGTATGAAACAAACATGGTTACTTTTGAGGAACAGTTTATACTTAAAAAAAAAAATACACACACATTTAGTGTCAAATCACTGGTCATTTGAACGACTGTAAAGCCCGCCTCACACAGCCCGACTCAAGCCGTCCTGACTCATCTCATCTCAACTGGCCGTACAGAGTTTGGATGAATCATATCAGTGTGCGTGCCCTTAAAACCAAGATTATGCAGATTTCAGTCGGGATGTCTTCAGATTTGAAGATTGAACATGTTGAATCTTTTTCAGACGCAGTTTCTTTCAGAGGTGATCAGTCTGTCTGTGTGCAGCGGTTGCCGACCAAGACTGACTGAGACCGATTAGTCATAAGGGTGTCAACCAATGGTGAAGCAGGTTTAAGTGATGTAGCTTGTCATGTAACTTGTCATACAAGATGGCGGAATATTGACAGCTTTAGTTCCACAGGTAAAAATACATTAGTCTTGAATTGCTCCGAGTTTCCCAAATTAAAAAATACCAGATATGTGCACATTTGAATAGTTTTTTTAGGCGTTTACAAATCAAAGGTAAATTATCAATTTACCTTTTTATTATCAATCTACTGGTAGCCTATATTTTTTTACTGCACTAAAACAGAAGTAACCGGTGAGTCGACCAATAGGTCACAAATCACAAGCCCCTAGATCCACACGCTGAGAAAAAAAACCCCCGCCAAAGTCAAATAAAAATCAACAGGTTGGATTTTGTTTACCACAGCCTAAAGTATTGTAGACAAACTATACAAAAAGTCAAACACTGCCTGAAACGGTTGCATGGTGTAAATGGTCAATAGCTAAATTAATAGGCCAAGCGCTTCTGACTTTTGTTTGCCTCGCGGCGCAGTCTGCACTGTCTAATCAGCATACAATGCCATGCATATGAGGGTCGCTATGTTGGGCTAAGTTAATACAAAAATGTGTACAGGCCAGTATTAAGTAAATCTGCATACATAGTAATCACCAGTCTAGCTGTGGTCAGTAATTCAGTCTTAGCAGTGTGCGACACCCAGTCGGGAAAAACTCAATTGTGACGTTAAACCAAAACTGAGCACAACTGATCACAGAATCTGTGCATACTCAGATGAGATGAGTTGGGGTGGCTTGAGTCGGGCTGTGTGCGGCGGGCTTAAGCCTGCTGAATACTAGCCCCCATTGAACGATGCCCATTGACAACTGGAATGACAGCCTATATCTCGAAATCCCTAACAGGGGCTGTATTCACAAAGCTGACTTAAGTCTAAGACCAAAAAATGGGCTTAAGTCGCTTTTGCTGACTTTGTTATGACCAAGTCTTAAGTTTCACGAAACAATTTTCTGGGGGGTCTTAACTTAGACCAGCGTTTTTGTCCTCACGCAACACTGTCTTCCACTCGAGAGAAAGCCGTTGCCTGAGGGACAGATTGATAATTTTGATAATTTTGCTTCTTCACTGGGACTTAAGAAAAATCATTATGTCATGTAAATATAAGTAATGTAAAATGTATATATTACAGAGTTTTGTTATTTTCTATTAAAAATATATTGTTATAATTATATTTAAAAGTATAATTAAACTGACCTGTTGAATTATTTTACAGTGGTTAGGCTCTCATTGATTAGTTTTTGGCTGGAGAAATTCCTGAAACATCCTACACAAAGGAGGAGGGGGGTTAATGAGCCGAAAATCAGTGGACTTTAGCTGAACCCAACACTGAGGGTCTCTACAAGATCATAAATAGATCGGGGCCTGAGATAAGAATTTATTGAGGAAGCAAAAGCTGGAGACGGCCGAAGGAAGTCATAAATTAGATAATGGAGTCATCCCATGCAGGGTGAGTCAATCATAGTCCAAAAACAGCAGAAGACAGTTGTAGGAGAAATTTATATGTCTTTGTGCGAAAATCCTATAAGAACTGGAAACTTGCAGCAAGAACTTTGAATTGGTTCTGAATTGGTTTCAGAGTTGGTTTCTGAGTCTAACATGGCTCATAAGAAGATAGCATTAAGCTTGTACCTCTTGACTGCAAGAAGATTCTGTACCCTGCAATAAACGAACGTCAAAGAATGCTCCATGTTCAGGACTCCTGCTAATAGGAAAAGAGACGTCTGTGAGTCAGTTTATCTAAGCATCGAAACGAACCATTCCCGGCTCGGATACAAGCTTCTGTTCCCAGCCGTAACCACAGCATAACGAGACTGTGTTTTGAAGATAAAGGAGCCCAACTTGGGTTTGAAGAATTGCGGAAACGTAGTGAGAATATAACTACAACCGAAGATTTGTTCAGCAGACTTTGGGGTCTTCTTCAAGGAACCGTTGAGTATAATTCCCTTACGTTTCCTTTGTGGAACTAAAGTAATTAATGATAATTACAACACATAGAAATTGATAAAATAGTTATCTTAAATTGCGCTTTTAATGTGCGTATGAGAAACCTCAGAGTTTGAACCTTGTTAAAAAGTAACTTAGCTGATCAACTCATATGGTCATATGAAGTGTTTCAAAAGTATAATTGTGTAATTGTTAGTAAACAATTGTAGTCCAGTCGTAGCTGTGATATGTTATTAGAAGAAGCGTAATTGTGAAATTGGTTTTGCATTTTCATAAGTGCTTGTGTTTAACGAGTTATTTTGCCTGTGAGCAGTAAATGCAGGGCCACTGTCTGTGTAAGTTGAGCTGAGGGAACTCTCTGCAGAGTGACGTCATCACCTGCCGGCAGATCCGCACAGCCTGTACTGAGACAGAGAAATTGATGTACTGTGTTAGAATGAGATGTTGAACCTATACTGAACGTTAGGAGAGCAATAGCATTCTTTGTATTATAGTTTAGTTGCATTATTGGAAAACGACATCTATAGAAGCATATACTGTACATTCAAGGAATAGGTGTTGACTCATGCTACATTGATATGTATGTGAACTGCTATCTCATGATGATTTTCTAAGAGTTTTCCTTTCTGTACCATTATTATTATTATTATTATCTAATAAAACGCTACAATATTTTAACCTACCTTGTCATGGTTGAGGGTGTTTTGTGTGTTCATTGTAATTGTTCGATCTTATACACGTGATTAAATAAAATAATATTGATGAGGTCTTAAATAACGTGAATGAATATTCAGATTATTTAACAGATAACTTCGGGGCGGAAGATGACTCAACGTTGGACAACACGGTTAACGACTTAGGAACGGAAACGGATATGAGTATGGAGAGTACTTCACAAAAGACTAGTTCAAGGTCTGCAGTTAGCAAAGACATGGAACTCCAGGTTTGTGTCTGCGGCTGGGGCAAGGCGACAACGGTCAGGGGTTTGAAGATTCATCAAGGGAGAATGAAATGCTTGAGGGAGAAGGGACAAGGGCCTCGCATTGATCAGTACTTCTTACGAAGTCAGTCAAGTCAGTCGAATGAAATCCAGCGACAGGAAGCAAACCACAGTTCACAGGATATCAGCACCCCTGTCATAGATGTGGAGGACTTGCATGGATACAGTTAGTGATGAACTTAATGATCCTTGTGAACCCGGTCAGACAAACCAGCATAAGAGAGAAAAGAACCTCAACGGGCACAAGCCTGGAGTTAAATGGCCAAGAGCTTGTGAGAAAACTGCATGGGACACAGTAAACACAGATCTCTGCTTTGCCTTGGAAAGATTAAGTGGAACAGTTGAAAAGAAGCTGGATAAATTTGGGGACATCATCTACGCATATGGAAGCGAGAGGTTTGGAATTGAAAAAAAGAAGGAAAAAGTACAAACTATTCCTGGAAAGTCTAGACGGCAGCAGGAGATTGAACGCTTAGTTAGAGAAAGGAGACAGCTGAGGAAGCAATGGAGAAGAGCAGAACAAAGTCAGAAGGAGGGACTCAATCTCTTACAAAGGGTCATAAAAGATAAGCTTGCAACATTGCGTAGAGCTGAGCGCCTACGGAAACGCTACAAAAGGAAGGAGCATGCGAGAACAAACTTTTATAAAGACCCATTCAAATTTGTAAAGAAGTTATTCACCAGTGAGAAGAATGGCACACTAAAAGCATCTAAGTTTGAGCTGGAGAGATATTTCGAGGAAACACATAAAGATTCAAAAAGGCAGGAGCCTATGTCAATTCCTTCAGACATCCCACCTATCAATCCACCAAAATACCAAATGGAGGACTGTGCACCTAAGTGGAAAGAAGTAGAGCGAGCTGTGAAAAAAGCATGGGCTTCATCATCTCCAGGGCCTAATGGAGTTCCGTACAGAGTGTACAAGAGTGCTTCAGGAGTTCTACGAATACTGTGGAAATTGATGAAAGTGGCATGGGAAAAACAGGTTATACCAAGAGCATGGCGCCGAGCAGGTGGAGTCTTTATACCTAAAGAAAAAGATTCTACAAGCATCAGTCAGTTTCGCCCTATTTCCCTATTAAACATAGAAGGCAAGATTTTCTTCAGCATTATTGCTCAGAGATTGTCAGCTTACCTATTAAAGAACTGCTTCATTGACACTTCAATACAAAAAGCGGGCATTCCAGGTTTCCCAGGATGCTTAGAACACATCAATGTGGTCTGGCAACAAATTCAATCAGCTAAAAAGGAGAGGAAGGAGCTCCATGTGACATTCCTGGATTTGTCTAATGTATATGGTTCAGTGCCACGTGAACTTCTTTGGGCAGCATTTGATTTTTTCAGTGTACTGATGACAATAACAAATTTAGTGAAAGCCTACTTTGGAAATTTTTAATTTAGTTTTTCAACTTCAGAATTCAGCACTACATGGCAATGCCTAGAAGTTGGAATAATGGCAGGATGCACCATTTCTCCACTGGCTTTTACCAAGGCAATGGAAGGAATCATTAGGGCATCAAAATGGGTAGTGGGAGGAGAGCGCTTGGCTTCTGGAATGCGACTACCACCAATTCGAGCATACATGGATGACATGACAACCATGACTACAACAGTAGCCTACACTAATTGGTTATTGGGCAAATTAACCAATAACATTGAATGGGCACGAATGCAATTCAAGCCCATTAAATCAAGGAGCATCTCTATAATTAACCCTTTGCGGTCCTATGTCGGACCTGGTCCGATATCGCAGTTTTCTCTTTCCGGTCCAATGTCGGACCCTGTCCGACATCATCAAAAAGACGCAAAAAACAGGTCTCTAGTCATTTTTTCTCCGGAAAAAGCCGAGAAAACCATTCAATGGCCGAGTGAGACCGATAGGAGCCGAGAGAAGCCGAAATTTAAAAAAAAGGGGGGGGGGGGGCGTATCTCATGAATACTGATAGACCCGACACCACATAGATAACACAGACATAAAACAAACAAGATAGCTGCTTCCGCATCCAGCGCTCAAAGAACATCACAGACATTTGCAGAGCTTTTTGAGATGTTATAGTAATAAAATAATGACTTGGATCGCATTATTGAGGAGTTTGGTGATAAAACGAGTGATCAAGAGATGATTTATCGGTATGTACTATTATTATGAGTTATTTGAAAAATATAGCGAACAAGGGGTGCAGTACCTTTTAACCCTTTGCGGTCCATTTATTAAATGCGCGTCAGGCACGCCAGGTCTAATTAATTTTCACACGCGCATTTAATTTTAGACGCACTGTTTAAAAATATTTTTTTTCACAATCAAACGGGTTTAAATGGCCCTGCATATCAACAAAGCACTCACTAGGCATCTCCAGCCCCGCCCCACCCTTTCGTTCGCTATAGCTTTCACCTATGTAAGAAATAAATAATAATAATAATAATAGTCATACATACCGATCAATCATCTCCTGATCACTCATTTTATCACCAAACTCCTCAATAATGCGATCCAAGTCATTATTTTATTACTATAACATCTCAAAAGAGCTCTGCAAATGTCCGTGTTCTCTGTGCGCTGATTCACAGGCAGCCAGCTTGTTTACTTACGACTGCCCCGTTATCTGATACCAGGGCCATGTATGACTATTCATGAGATACGCCTTTTTTATTTATTTATTTTTTTCCACTTGTCTCGGCTCCTGTCGTTCCCACTCGGCCATTGAATGTTTTCTCGACTTTTTCCGGAGAAAAAATGATTAAAACCCGTTTTTTGCGTTTCTATAATGATGTCGGACAGGGTCCGACAATGGACCTGATAGAAACAATTGCAATGTCGGACCTGTTTTACTGTGAAAAAAATACTTTTAAACAGCGCGTCTTAAATAAACTGCGCGTGTGAAAATAAATCGGACCTGACGCGCCTGACACACGCTGAATAAATGGACCGCAAAGGGTTAAAGGTAAAGTAGTAGATAAAACATTCTTCATTAATGGTGAGGCAATACCAACAGTGTCTGAGAAGCCAGTGAAGAGTCTTGGGAGATGTTACGATGGGGATCTAAAGGACACAGTTCGTGTGGGAGAAGTTAGACAACAAGCAGTGGAAGGGTTGAAGAGCATAGACAGCAGCGCTTTACCAGGCAAACTAAAACTCTGGTGCTTTCAGTTTGGTCAACTGAGGAGGTTGCTGTGGCCACTGACTGTGTACGAGGTTTCTTTGGAAACAGTAGAGAAGCTGGAAGCTTTAATCAGTTCATACATCAGGAAATGGTTGGGAGTTCCACGTTGCCTCAGCAGAGTGGGACTTTATGGTAAAGGAATACTGCAGCTACCAGTCTCCGCTCTAACCAAGGAATTTAAGTGTGCCAAGGTCAGACTGGAAATGACATTAGTAGAGTCACGCGACAAATGCGTAAGGGAGGCAGCACCTGTGTTGAAAACTGGAAGAAAGTGGGCGGCAAAGAAAGCTGTGGAGGATGCAAAGACTGCCCTTCGAATTGGTGATATCATGGGGCAAGTTCAGCATGGAAGAGGGGGTCTTGGTCTCAGTTCAGCTTCTCCTACATGGCACAAGGCAGCCCCAGCTCAACGGAGGAAGATGGTAGTCAACGAGGTGCAAAAGCAGGAGGAGAGGATGAGGTGCAAGAGTGTGGAACAACGCAAGATTGGCTGGTAAGACCTATGGTCAATGGAACAGAGCAGGATCAGTTTCCTCATCAGGTCAACATATGATGTTCTCCCATCACCACAAAACCTAAACCTCTGGGTAGGAGAGGATCCCTCATGTCCTTTGTGTTCATCACCTGCAACATTAAGGCACATTTTGACAGGATGTAAGGTGGCTCTTAGCCAAGGACGGTTTACTTGGCGCCATGACCAGGTGCTGCGATGTTTGGCCTTAGCATTGGATGACAAGCGTAACATGACCAATAAGTTGCCACCTGTTCTATCAAAACATTACACACAAAAGACAACATTCCTCCGCCCAGGAGAGCAACCTCCAAGAAAAGGTGTTAAAACCAATCCTCACCCAGGACAACTGGAAGCTGCTAGAGACTGGAAAATGCTGGCAGATGTTAGTCAACGGCTTATTTTTCCACCTGAGATTGCCACCACTAACCTTCGACCAGATATTGTCTTGTGGTCTGGATCAGCACGCCTTGTTCACCTGGTAGAGTTAACAGTGCCATGGGAGGATGCTGTAGATGAGGCGTATGAGAGGAAGAAACTGCAGTATGCTCAACTAGCCACTGAAGCAGAACATCGAGGATGGAGAGTCCGGGTTTACCCAGTGGAGGTGGGTTGTCGAGGATTTGTGGCGCACTCTACAACCCGGTTTCTCAGAGACGTTGGATTCAGTGGCCAAGAGTTGCGTCGCACAGTGAAGAACTTATCTGAAGCAGCAGAGAGGAGCAGCAACTGGCTGTGGTTGAGACGGAAAGATTCTGGCTGGGGATCTCAAGCACAATAGAAAGAAAGAAACGCTGATGTACAGGTAAGTAAGCTGGGCTGAGTTGAGTGGGGGATGGAGGGGGGTGATGCTGGGACGCCATGATCACCATTGAGCCCTCTTGAGGTGTCGTGGGCTAGTCGACGAAACACCAAGGATGGAAGGTGCCCACTTGAAGACCCCAGAGATGTACCCTACTTAGCTCAATCCAGACGGTTGTCATGCTGATGCGCTGGGAAGGCCGCATTGTGGTTGATCCCCGGAGCCAGCATTGCAGCCGTTGTGTGTGCTGATGCGCTAGGGAGGCAATAAGCTGATCCCTGGAGCCAGCATTACATTTCAGCCATCAACACCAGACAGAAGGCTATCTACATCATCATATGGAAGGAAGCGCAAATGGATGGAGACACAGATGGTTCACATTAGTTTACTATAAAGCTACGTCTTAGTTGGTGCTGATCTTGGCGAGAGCCGAGTTCAAATCAGCATGAAGTTTTAACATCTACTCTCGTGTAATGGAAATCATAGATTGTCTGTGTTTAGTCGGTGATCTAATATGGGAATGGTCATATAGTATTCATTCAAGTTGATTAACGCACGTTAATTTGAACTGTATTAACTATACAAGTTTATTAAGTGTTTAAATTGATTATTAAACAAACTAACGTAATTAGCCCCACAGTACTTAGAAGAAAAAAACGCTATAGATAACAAACACAAAACTACAATGGAGCTGGTATTACTTTGTATGTTTCTAATGAAGTCTTCATTCCTCTCGTGCTTTTGGTGCTGCTTGTTATAAATTAAACGTAGATTTATAGCCCTAAGTATAGTTATAACGTTAATGGTATGATCTACATTGCAATAACATATTCAATACTGTAATAATAATTTTTAAAAAATCACCTGCAACAAAGCTGGAATTGCATTGCTTCAGTTAGTTGATGGAGATAGATCGGTATGTAAAATATTTGTTAGGGTTTCAATTGACCGTCTATTAAAATGGTATCGGCTTCTCATTTCCGTCTTGTTAAAAACTTACAACAGGGTTCCCCTGTCTACAAAAAACATGCATAGGGCAATTGTCATCTGGGTGATTATCAAATAAATCATATACTATCACCTGTCGAGCCATGGCAGAAAAAAACCCAGTTGTTTCAATGGCAGATCTGGACATAAGCCTCCTTCAGGATAGTCTTAAAGTTAAGACCAAAATTCCGTTAAGACTCGTTCGTGAATAAGTCCAAATTGACTTAGTCTTAGACTTAAGTCAGCTTTGTGAATACGGCCCCAGGAATCTTAAAATCCTGAATATGGTTTCTTGAAAATAAACTACTGTACAAAATGAAAGTGGAATGACAGCTGCTTTCTATGGAATGACAGGCCTGGAATACCAAAAAATAACAAAAAAACCCAGCAAAAATAGGAAAGACAGCCTAAATCTCGAAATCCCTAACATGAATCTTTAAAACCAGTATATTGTTTCTTAAAACTAAACACAAAATACACCTATATTTAAAATAAGAGTTTATTTAATTACTATAATTACTATAATTTAAATAGTTTCAGTCCCAGCATTATAACAACCTTGAAAAGTCATTGTGTGTCTGGAATTCAAGCTAGAAACTGTTTCTTTATTTATTTTTTAAAATAATATAAAAATAATAACTTCTATTATGTTCAGGGATTTTATAAATGGGTAACTATATGTAAAATAATGTGATATCTTGCAACAATTGTAAATCTCCCTGGATAAGGCCATCTCCTAAGAAATATAATAAAAATAATAAGAAGAAATTAACATCAATAAAGAGATGTACATCATTACAATAATTAACCGATTAACTCGCTTTTCATTAGCCTTGCATACTTCTGAAAATTAAATTGTCAATCCATAACTGTTTCTTTCCAATAATTGTCTTTATCATTAAGACAATGATAAAAAGGAAATACATTTCTATTTTAATACAAACATTAGGTTCTTAATCAAATATCAAGTATTGTACATTAATCTGTGTTTTTCTGTAGATAAGGCTTGTTTACATTTGAAAGTGAATGAACCAATCAAATGAGAAAGGGGAGACACCAAATGTTCAGTTGCAGCTAGTGACAGTTATAGTGCATTCACTGCTCTTTGTGACGGAAGCATTCAGAGACAGAGAGTACACATCTGATTTCAGTTCCATACAACTATTTTTCTTACAACAGTTTGGTTATTAAAAAATATTAATATAAAACTGTGCATTGCTTTTTATCTAATTTTCAAATGTTACATGTTAACTAACAGGTGATTGTGTGCATTGTGCAAAGTCTTAGGTACATCTAAAACATTTTGTTTAGGCTTGTTTTCTTTTTTGGGGGGGGGGGGGGTAGTTTAAATACAAGGATTTGTTTTAGCTATATCCTGTGTTCCACTGTGTTTGTTTTCTGCTAACATTTAGATGTTTTTGCTGTTTTTGTTTTCAACATCCTTGTAATCAGCAAAGCAAGTAATAACTGTCTTTAAGAACTATTACAGATTCTCAGATATACTGGGTTGGCTTGTTCATAGAAAAATAAATTAATATATTTTTGTTTTACTAACTTTTAAGCCTAAGAATGGCTGGTTTCCAATTTAAGTGATTAGAAAAAAAACACCACAAAATAATAATAAAAGTTATATTATCACATTAAAAAAATCCCTTGACAGGATTATTTACATTCCACACTATTCTGTTTTTTTCACAGATAAAAGAAAATAAATACATGTCAGTTAACCTGCTCAACTTAGTGGTATTTTTCATTAATAGCACTGCACTTTTTATTGCTGCATTTGTATAGTGTAAAGTTTGTGAAGCACTAGAGCAAAAAATACAAAATGAAGTCT
The DNA here is from genome assembly GCF_902713425.1 of Acipenser ruthenus. Taxonomy (NCBI): domain Eukaryota; kingdom Metazoa; phylum Chordata; class Actinopteri; order Acipenseriformes; family Acipenseridae; genus Acipenser; species Acipenser ruthenus. Next base: position 11,326,401 of record NC_081207.1, on the reverse strand, counting down.
TTTAATACTCCATATATGTTCAACCAAGAGAAGGATCTGTCTATGGAACAGGCAGTGCATTCTTACTACAACAGATTTTAATGATGCTAGAATCATAAACCTGCCTCCCGTGCAACCAAAGGGAGGAGAAGTGTACGTGTATTGTTCAGTATCCTCTTCTACTGAGAATGCATTTGATGTCCGTTTTGACCAGTATAGATGGGTATCCAAAGGATCAAACTATCATCGTAGACGACTGAATGCACCAGCTGTGTTGAAATTATTTAAAAGACAGCAAAGGAAATGGAAAGGATTCAATTTTTGGTTTTCGCCGTCATAACTACTGGTTACGAGTCACAAAACAGACAAATGCATGTCATACATTACTTGGGAAATGAGGCTTTGTATAAACCATCACCAAACGGTTTACAGAAACATTCTGAAAAACCATTCATCCCTACCATGAAGTCTACCCCGACACATATTAAGGAGGCAAGAAAATCAAAGGGGGAACCTCTTAAAATATATCAAAAAGTTATCAGTACACAGTCCAACACAGGCTCTGACAACCACATAGCTGAGGATCACCCACGAAACTTGAAGCAAGTGAAAAATGTTATTTACCAAGAACAAAAAAACAGCGAATTTCCAATGACAAAATATTCAGCTTGTTTGAAATTGCAGTGCATCTGAAAGATTATGTGTGGAACATAACACTCTACCCAGATCTTTTGGTTTAATTTGGGCACCCTACTCTCATAAACAATGCTCAGGTCCTCATTGACGTCTGCACCAGTGTTCTTGCTCTTCCTCAGCTGATGTCATATGACACAACATTTAATCTTGGCGATTTCTACATATCACCCTTTATAATTCGCAATGTATCTTTGATTGGGGATCCAGTGTTTCCAGTTGCCTTCCTGTTACATGAAAGGAAGATCAAAACGTATCATCAGGACTTTCTGAGGTATATTTTGAACCTGCTGAATGGTGACAAAATACACGCCATTTCTTTTGTTAGTGACAGAGAAAGAGGAATGGTGGATTCCATTCAGCAAGGTTATCCAAACCTCCCACACATCTTCTGCCCTAATCACATCATTTCAGATGTGGACAATTGGATCAAACAGCATGGAGGTTTAAAGGATGACTGTGGCAAAGTGGCTGAGTGAGAACAGGTGCAGGAGTGATGCAGTGCGGTAATTAAACAGACAGAACCTTGTAATCCAGTTTGGAAAAGTGGTGTTTATTTTTATTCCAGGTCTGGTGACCAAAACAATAATCCCCCGGCAATACACAACAATGTGTCCCGCACGGGGTAAACAATAACGGCATTGCAGTCCCAAATAATAAACACAATATCTGACCCACAATAATACACACACGGTCACCAGTCCTGGGTGCATGCAGTAGTGCTCGTGGTGGGTGATACAGGTTAATTAGTGACTGTTGGTGAAGTGCTGTTCCGGCTTAGTGCTGGCCCTAGGCGACAGCTCTGGAACTGTGCTAGCTGTCTGGTAATGTGCAAGAAGAGACAAGACAAAACAAACAAAATACTCACGGTGCAAAATTCAACAGTGATCCTGTCCAGTGCTGGCATTCAGCTATTTTTTATTTGCTGTGCATCAGTGGGCTCTTGCAATGTAAGCTGAGGATCCAAGCCTCCTGCCTCCTCCTTTGCAATTTGCGGGAGACCATGCAGGAACTGCTGCATCTCCTGTGCATTTCCCTCAGCTTCCGCTGTGAATAAGTTTTTTATAAAAAAACTGTAGCAAACCCACAGATCTCCACTGGGTCCTCCAGCACCTGGCCTGCAGGGGCTTCAAACAGTCAATCACCCTGCTTTTTGCTGCTTTCTTCTCAAACCCAAAGAACTTTGCTGACTTGTCCACCTCTGTCAAGCCCTGTAACCGGGCGCACACAAGTGCTCCTTGTACCGTCATGTCCAGCAGATCAACCAGATCTAACAGCCTGCTATTTGGTTGTGAGCTTTGGAAAGCCCTAGAATCTCCACCTCCAGCTTTTCCATAGAGTCGTTCAGGCTGCCCGTAGCTTTCTCAGTGTACTGTTTACAAAATATCTTTATTTGGATCTTACCTATGTCCCACCACTGCCTCAGCGATTTAAAACAGTGTTTTCTTTTTTTTCCACTCAGTCCAGAAATATTTAAAACATTCTTTAAAATACCCATCCTGTAATCTGTTATTAAAATACTACGCATTTTCACAGAAGAAAGGAAAAGGGACACAGTAATGAGGCAATGATCAGACAAGACACTGTGGAAGATAAAGCAGCCTTTAATCAAATTTAAATGCTGTCTGGAAGTATAAAATCTGTCCAATCTGGCCACTGAAATTAGACTAGGGACAGGTTTTATCCAGGTTTACTGTCTAGCAATACTATTTGCATTCCTCCAGACATCTACCAAATTGTGTGATTCAATAATGTGTAGAAGCAGCTTTGCTGACTGTGGAATTGTTCCTATCTAATTTATAATCCACAGTGCAATTCCAATTGCCCCCAATAATCACAATCTCTTGTGCCCCACAGCCTGCCAGAGTTCTATCACGAACAGAAAACATTTCACTCCTATTCTGTGCATTGTTAGGAGCGTATATATTAATAAAAACAAAAAAGTTATTTTTAAAATTGGCCTCCACCATTAAGATTCTGCCTCTAACAACATCAGTTACTTTAAAAGAATAAAGTTTAATATGTTCTGAAAATAAAATAATATTAGACCCGTGGCTAAAACAAATTTCTCCTTTCCATTCTTTCCTCCATTCAATTTAATTGGAAATATCAGGAAATATCTCCTGTAGGAAACTTACATTTTTTTTGTACCATTTACATTAAGGTTACCTATTTTTAAAAAGTTAATAAAAGCAGAAATGGAAAAAAGAAACAAAAAAACCCACATATAGCACACAAAAACAATACAACAGAAAAAAGGGGAACTTTAAAAAGACTAAACATTATACTTTTTTAAAAATACTGTGGCGAATATTTAAACATGTCTTTAATCTTCATTTGGCTTCACTAAAATTAGTCTGCTCATCGATTCAAACTGTTTCAAATCAGGAAAAAAAAGCCATTAGCCGCCTCCCCTTCATCTCCTTCCTGGTGAACATCCTCTGTGTTCCCTGGCCCTGTCTCCTGCCTGTCCGCCCCACCCTCCTCTCCAGTGCGGGCTCCAGCCTCCCTTTTCTTGCAATTTCTCCTTATATGTCCCTGCGCTCCACAGTTAAAGCAGCGCATGTAATCTGACGAAGCAAAAACCATATAGTCGAAGCCTTCAATTTTATACTTCATTGCAAGGTCTAAATCATTCAGAATCATAAAAACCTGTCAGACTCCTCGGTAGTCTGGCTCATTTCGACTGGGAGTGTCAGTAAGGCAGCCTTCAGTTTTTCCTTTTAATTAGGTAGAAGAGTGGTGTGTGCAAGTGCCTACATTCTACGATTACATTTCTGTAAAATAATTTAAAGGCAATTTAGTAGCATTAAAACAAAAGACTGCATTATACATTTATTTATAAATGTATAATGCAGCAGTGTGGAGTGTGGAGTAGTGGTTAGGGCTCTGGACTCTTGACCGGAGGGTTGTGGGTTCAATCCCCCGTGGGGACACTGCTGTTGTACCCTTGAGCAAGGTACTTTACCTAGATTGCTCCAGTAAAAACCCAACTGTATAAATGGGTAATTGTATGTAAAAATAATGTGATATCTTGTAACCATTGTAAGTCGCCCTGGATAAGGGCGTCTGCTAAGAAATAAATAATAATAATAATTTATCTATCTATCTATCTACAGTTGCGATCAAAAGTATTGGCACCTTCATTGGAAACAATGTTATTTAGTTTAATAAATATTGTATCTCAAACTATACTTATTGTATTACTTCGAATTATCACACCAGCATTTATTGTAAATTGTTAAAAATGGCTGAGGTGCTTAACCCCTTCTGTGCTAAGGCCCTGGTAATTCCCTATTCTAGAAGCATTTTGTGAATTTGTGACTCTCCTATTTTACATCAAAATTACTATATGTTCCTTTTTAGATACCCCTGGCAAACTATATATATATATATATATTTTTTTTTTTGCCAGACTCTGAAGTTTCTATTGGTGTTTTTGTGGTTTACTTGGTCATGTGCATAGGTGGCGAGTTATATGCGTCCGTGGTGCCTGTGCTCCACCAATATTCAGGAACGTGGGCCCCACTCCACCAATGTTTGAACTTATATTTTACATATATTTTGATGTGAACATTGGCTAAATAGGTCAGATTCTGCACATCATCTGTGCAGAATGACCTCCATGAACACACCCAGTATTTCTGCAAGACAAGCAGTGGGTGTGTTCTTCTTTTCCTGCTCATGTTAACTAGCATCTGATTTGCTGGTCCCATCCTACCAGCGAATCAGTTTTGAAAATGCTTTGTAAGTACGCCCATCTGTGTGCTCGATGTAAACAAACAAAAACAACAAGAAAAAGCGGGCCGCTGTTCTGACAATCTGAGCTACCGCTCAGGATGAGCTACCTACACAAAGTGCACCGTGATATGTGTTTGACTTTACTTCCTCCCTCTTCGATACACACCCATAAATCCGAGCTACCATTTTCGGTAAGTTATAATATATTAGCTTATAACTTTGTACAGGTATCAAATACAGTCAATATTGCTATTGACAATAGATAGGAAAGCATGTATGGGCTATCCAAAACCGGTGTAGCATGAAAAAGTGTACCCCATGAGATAGTACACCCCCTCTGATTCACAGTCTGAAACTCGCAGACGCATCGCAAAGCATCACCTGATTTATAGTATTAAAAATCCCTAAAAGCATATTTTGTTGGTTGGTTATAAAGGGTTAAAAATGCTTTGTGTTTTAAAGCAGAGGGTAGCTCATTATTATAGGTCATTTCTGTCCGACAGAATGAGCTACCTAATATTTTTCAATCAGGGTAGCTCAGATTGTCAGAACACCGCCTTGAATCCACAGCAGGGTGACGACTTTGTATTCATGGCAAATAGTCTGTAAATAAATTGTGCACATTGAAAAAAAAAACTCTGTATATAGTTTGCAGTTCTTTGGAGTTTCATAATGAACTGCTATATGAATATTTAACAATATTCAATAACATTAAAAAATAAATAAATAAATAAACGATCAGTGATGTTAAACGCAATATTGGAGTAACGATCAGCTTGACCTATAGCGGATACGCACGTTGTGGTAAGTAAATCAGTTTATTTTGCAGCAGTGTAGAGTAGTGGTTAGGACTCTGGACTCTTGACCAGAGGGTCGTGGGTTCAATCCAAGGTGGGTGACACAGCTGCTGTACCCTTGAGCAAGGTGTGACATCACTATAGGGGGCGTGACAAGCCTTATATGGAATGACAGTCCTTGAAAGGACACGGTAAGCTCAATGTCATAACATTCTGATTAGATTAATGTTAAGGTTATAAATATGTTCTAGACAATAAACAGTGCTTGATTATGATGTATTTAAACATGTGATATCCGTGTGCCTCAAAATGAATAAAAATATGACCAATATTATGTTTAATATTTTATATTTCAACCATTTTTGTACTGTCCCACTTTACCTAACAGAGTTAGGTTAACTGGGACAGCATGGTTCTGGTAATCTGGGACACTGTTAAAGCCTATACTAATGGAGGAAAAGATCCCACTTCACATAAGGGGACCCCAATACCTGTTTATCAACTCAGTATTTAGAGTGTACCTACCTACCAGCATTTTGTTACCATGTAAATACACATGTATTAAGGGGTATAAGTGGGTCAGAGGTATCTTGAGGCATGTCATACAGGCCCGGCTCCAGCCACTGCAACTTCTCTGGGGAGCAAGCCAGAGCAGGGCCTGATGTCATACTTTGATTTAATTGAAATATTGATTCTGAATTGTGATTAACTTGTAAAAATGAATTCCAGAGTTCAATGGTACCAAAAGGAAAGGTAGTGAGAGAAGGAAGGTCAGGGAGATGAAGTCAGGGAAAGAAACACTCAGGGTAGAAAGGCTCAGGGAGAAAACCTAATCAATGGTGTCAGGACAGGATGAAGGGAGCCATTGCAGAATATAATGAGAAAATAGAGGCAGGGCAGATTCCCCAGTTAAGGTTTTTAGACCCAAATCCACCCTACAGTGTTGCGTCAAGGGCATTATTAAGGGGCATCAGCATGCCATAGGCAGGCATCCACTAATTTCACAAGCAGATGAGTCCATGTTGGCTGATCTGATCAAAAGTCTCTCCAAGAGAGGATTCCCGATGAGGAAGTCAGAAATCCAGACTCTGGAATTCCAGTTTGCAGAGGCAAATAACATCCCTGGGTTTTCAGATCAGAAAAAGGCAGCCTGTCATTACTGTTTTGAAGAATTCTTGACGCGGAATCCAAGCCTTGGTCGGCGTAAGCCTGAGGCCCTCTCAGCAGCTAGAGCAGCATGTTTTAATCAGACCGTGATTAAAAAGTGGTTTGCAGACTACGAGGAGCTGCTCTCAAACCTGGGGATCAAAGATGTACCATCACACATCTGGAACTGTGATGAGACTGGGCTCCAGGACCACTTCATATCCTCCAAGGTGGTGTCAGAGGTAGGGAGCCCATGCTTCGAAGTAACTGCCACCGAAAGGGGAGAAACAACAACTGCCCTAGCCAGCTTTAATGCAGCTGGAGGGTATGGTCCACTCCTTATCATATTCAAAGCAAAACGGCTAAAGACGGAATGGGTGTTTGGGGCTCCAGACAACACACTGGTGAAGGTGTCAGACAATGGATGGATAAACTCTGATCTGTTCCTGGAGTGGGGGAGAAAATTTGTCAACCTGCTCTCGAAGGATAATGAGAGACCACACGTCCTGCTGCTGGATGGGCACAGTAGCCATGTCTTTAATATGGACTTCCTGACACTGATGAAACAAAACAACGTGTATGTGGTGTGCTACCCCCCTCACACTACACACCACATGCAGCAAGTGGACAAGCCTTTCTTCAAGAGCCTGGAGCACAACTGGAACCTGGAGGGCCGAAGACTCACCTGGCTGACTGGTGGAAAGAAGCTTCTGAAGGCAGTGCTCTTCTCTATATTCAAAAAGGCATGGGAGAGAACAGCAACAGTGGAAATCACCCAGGCCAGATTCAGGGGGACAGGGATGTATCCTCTAAATTCAAATGCCATCGATCCTCAATGTTTTACACTGAGCATGACAACAGAGAGGGTGCTGGAGCCAGAAACCCCCGGCCAGAGCACAACCACACCTGAGGCTGCCACTGCTCAGCCCGCTGAGATCCCAACCCTGTCTGAGGCTGCCACTGAAGATGTAGCCTGTGCAACTTTCCAGGATCTGATCCCCATACCCACCCGAGAAAGACCAAGTACAAGAAGGAAAAGGTCAAAGCCTCCGTCCTTCCACCTGACCAGTGAGGATCACTTCATGTACATAAATTCAAGAGCAAAACCAACCAATTCGAAAGGGAAAAAAGGCAAGGTCAAGACCGCATCAGTGGATACTGCACAGGACACATGCCATGTGTGCAAAGTGAAATACGCAGATGAAGCGGATCCAAAGAGCATGGAAGAATGGATGTCCTGTGCCGTTTGCAGGGACTAGTTCCATGAGTCCTGTGGGGAGAAGAATGGTGTGATGGACGATGATGGCTCGTTCACATGCAAGGACTGCATTTTTTTGCAGTAGGCTAATTTAGAAGAAAGCTGACCCGCACAAGCTCCCAATCAATTTTAAATGGCACATATGAAATGAAAATGAAATTAAATATTAAACATCAGATTAAATGTTTTTTAAATTTTGATAATATTCGTACATTGCAAATGTTTTTTTAAATGTTGAAAATATATGGTTATGAATATATTATTTCATATATTTAACATGTTTCCCATTCATAAAAAATATATTTAAAATCTATTTTCTTTCCGTATGCGTGTACCGGTACATAGCCTGCGCACACAGCTTGATTATGGCAGCGAAGAGGTCCTACAATTTAGCTTTTAAGATGAAAGCTGTTGATCTCTCAAATAAGAAGGGCAATCGACCTGCTGTTCGAGAACTTGTGAGTTGACGAGTGTTGCATTAGGGAATGGAGAAATCAAGTACCTCAGCTACAAGAAGAGACAATCTGTGGCATTTTTTTTTTTGAGCTGGGGTGGGAAAAAAATCTTTCTTTAATTAACTGTGGCATTTTTTTTGAGCTGGAGTATCATATTCTCTTTTTGTTTGGGTTCCATAAACTTTACAGTACATTGCTGTATATGCCAGTGTGTAATTGTTTATTCAATTTGTTTTGTTCCTATTTGTAATGTTTTGTCATATTGTGTTTTTAAGTGTTTCTTTATTAACTGTGGCTTTTTATGAGCTGGGGTAGGAAAAAAAATACTGTTACATTTCTTTATTGAGAGCAGCGTTTATATTCGAGGGCGGCGTCTTGCAAAGCTGATATCTGGCTTTGGCGTTAATTCGAGAGCAGCGTTAATTTGAAGTAATACGTTATTTTGCAATTATGTTTTTGAAGTTTGTTGAACACTCATATACTTATGACTGCCACTCCATAGATTTCTGTATAGTGGCAGTCATAAGTATTGGCAGCCCCCGTCTTAACTCAAATAATTTACCTGCAATCTTTGCAGTAACGATACTTGCTAGCATGAATGTGTGTTCAACAAACTCACATATTCAAGGACAAATTTACTTAAAGCAACATTCTTTTCACCAAAAGGGTTGTGGAAAAAAAATAATACTGTAATAACGGTAAAGATATGTACAACATATCGAAACGTTGGGCAGCTGGCTCTTTGAGCTAATATATATATATATATATATATATATATATATATATATATATATATATATATATATATATATATATATATATAGATACATACATACAGCATGCAAATACAGTTTTAGCATGTGCATTACTAAGTGTGAAGTCGGCAAGGGACATGCTAAGCATATATAATACTTGTCACCCAATTTTATAAAAATATACATCAAATGTAAAACACTTACTCTTCATCTGTGTCCCACAGTGGCATGTTGTTGCTCTCTGTGTGATATTTGTATCCTCTATGTACAATAATGAAATAAAACAGTAGGATATTACCTTTTTGTATATTTTAAAAATATATATATATATACTTAATACACACAGAACATATCCCATGCAATAGCTGTAAATAAAAGTTAAGATCACAAGAACCTACACCCATACTATACATACAGAATTCAATATGATAAACTGTTGTGCAGTTTTTGGAAAACTGGACTACTTATAGGTGTGGTGTCAGTACTATGATAAAGGTCACTGTGACACATAGCACATATATGAGAAATAGTGCAAATTTACCTTTGTTAAAGGTGAAGATTTATGTAATAAAAAAAAAGAAAACTCTGTGCTCCGATGACTGTGCCCTAGCTGGGGATGGTGCAGGCTGGGCCCTGTCCCCCAATGACTGTGCCCTAGCTGGGGATGGTGCATGCTGGTCTCTATGCTCCGATGACTGTGACCTAGCTGGGGATGGTACAGGCTGGTCCCTGTGCCCTGTCCCCTGTCCCTGTGTGACATCTGTGTGCTTGACCTGAAAGTCAACATTGTTTGTATTTTTCTACTTGTAATCCTTGTAAGTCGCCTTGTAATAATAACAATAAAAAAACAACAAAAATGATAATATTATACAATAGTCTTTCTTACATCTTTTATAGTTGCTGTATTGTTTTTACTACTTGTCACTACAGGCCCGCGACCTAAGCTCAGTTAATTACTATACACTGTGGTGGCCAGAGTTCCCCGTACAGCTACACACGTCCCCTCAGGTACGTAATTATTTCTTTTACTTTTTAGTGTCTTTTCAGGCAGGCTATCTCACTCAGCCATGCTTGCATGTTCGTTGTCTACACTGACGTCTTTCGTCAGCGTCACTGGGTATCCTCTCTCCAGCCACCCAAATGCACAACCAAGCGCAGTTCTTATGGGCCGAGAAACCCCCCAAGGCCCGCCTTTCTGCCACTCAGAGAGAGGGAAAGCCAACACACCCTCTTCCCCACCTCTCCGTGTCATCGCCATGACTGACAGGCGGATCCTGCGAGACTGCTGCCCTCTTCCTGCAGAACCAGATAGTCAGCACAGATCTCCCGTTACAGGGCTATATAGACCGATTTTAGTACATTTGACTATCACATTATCCTTAATCAGATAAACCGCACAATTTTATATAGCTAGCTATATTTTAAAAAAGAAGAAAAATAAAGTTTGATAGTTATATTAAGTGCCTAACATAGCTGAATAATAGCAATAAAAGCCTGTTTTAATAGTTAATAAAGGGACAATTAGTAAAAAAGACACAATCGTATATAGCTACATAGTATACTGATTTTACATATACTGGTGACTTTTTAAATCTACATTTTAAAAGTATCGAAAAAATAAGTTACTACTTTTCTAAACCTGGAAGATCATTTTGAAAATATTTGTATACCTGAATTCTTTTGCTGACTGTTTTCCCTTTTAAATTTTTTGGACTTGTGACAAAGTGGCTGAGTGAGAACATGTGCAGGAGTGATGCAGTGCGGTAATTAACCCTCGATGATCGGCCCACGGAGGTGTGCTGCATGAGGACTAAAGGGCCGATTATCGGACATAGATCTGCCCTCCCATTTGCTCTCTGTTATTTTTTTATTGGTCAATTTTACCTAGCAACAAACTGTGCCGACCAATAGCAGAGGGCTTTGGTGTTAATATTAGCATGGTTGTGAAGCGAACACCTTTTTTTATTGGTTAAAAAGAAAACCCTGTCTCCTAGGCTAGCTGAAAGTTGAGAAATGGTGGATTAGAGAGTGAGTTTTTAAGCGATTCGGACGGAGAATATGTTGAAGGTTTTACGGCTTCTGAGGCTGATAAAATGTATAATTGGTTGGGACTGTATAGCTATGTGGATAGTGATGACAGCGATTTAAAAGAGGAGGAGGATGGAGAACAGGAGGATGATGAGGGGGATGAAGAAGAGGAGGATGATGTGGCGGGAGGTGACGACAGTACAGACAAAGACGTGCCTTTAATTCGGTTGCTGAACAAAAACTTCAGAGTCCAGATTTGGACCCGTAACAGAATTGCCAGAACAGTAAATAATATCGAACATAAAGAAGTATACATAGGTTAGTGACTTCACCAAACTGAATTGACAAACCACTGGCTTCCCTGTGCCAATTCAGATGTCTCCACAACTCAAAGTAAGTTACGTGTATTAATAATAATAATAATAATAATAATAATAATAATAATAATAATAATAATAATAATAATGATAAGTAGTAGTTTTGCATATGCTTTTATATTTAATTAACACTTATTTGTGTTGGTATACATGTTGTACAATCTTTATATAAAAGAAAAGGCTTTCGAGGGCAAGTACGTTTACTGTGCTGTGCGGTTCCGATCTGTTTGTACAGATAGATGCGTTGCTTGCAAAATTGAATATATCTTTTGATTCATTGTTTGTAAACATCTGTGGTTTTTTACATTTAAAAAAAAACATTCTGGGGATTTATATGTCGTATTTTGAAAGTGTTTATGTGCATGGTTGGTTTTGAAAATAACTGATGTTTTGATGATAAAAATACAGTTTGTATAACAAAGGTGTCTTTGCCAATACATATTTCTATATCAGTCCAAAAATATATCAATATCAGAAAGAACAAAACACTTCAATGTCTTACGTTTCTTGTGATATATAGGTTTCATATAATATATATATATATATATATATATATATTGGGGTGTAAAATTAAGTAATTTGCTACGCTATCCCAAGCGCTGTTATTTGCGTGTGACAGCTGTAGTCCTGTGGCGTAGAGCACTCGCTGTGACGTAGTACTCTGAGGGTTAAACAGACAGAGCCTTTTAATCCAGTTTGGAAAAGTGGTGTTTATTTTCATTCCAGGTCTGGTGACCAAAACAATAATCCTCTGGCAATACACAACAATGTGTACTGCACGGGGTAACCAATAACGGGATTGCAGTCCCAACTAATAAACACAGTATCTGACCCAGAATGATACACACACGGTCAGCAGTCCTGGGTGCATGCAGTAGTGCTCGTGGTGGGTGATACAGGTTAATTAGTGACTGTTGGTAAAGTGCCGTTCCAGCTTAGTGCTGGCCCTCGGCGACAGCTCCGAAACTGTGCTAGCTGTCTGGTAATGTGCAGGACAAGACAAGACAATTACAAGACAAAACAAACAAAACACTCACTGTTACTTTTCTGATTAGTAACGGGGTCTGTCACAGTCCTTCTCAGTTTATTTACACAAAACAAAAGTGAAGGAACAGATTACGATTTACCACCCCTTTTTATGCCGTCACTCATGACCCCTTGGTAAATGAGTGCAACCGCCTCTCCAATCTGCAGCTGCCACGCCGTTTCCCTTCCGGGTCAATGCGTTCTTGCAATGGAGTCTCGCCTTCATCCAGACTGGCCAACTTCCCGACCCTGGGAAAGAACTGTCAGACCAGCCCGTCCAAACAACTCTGTTCTCACTGCTTAGCACCCTCACAGGTCGGGAGGGAGATTTACAACCAAGAATCATTGTATTTCTGTCACACATGGCCATCTTAAAGAATGGCTACGGGCTTGTCTTTTCTTTCTGTCTTTTTAGTTCTGAAAGATACAACGGTATACTTGGAAACCAACCACCAAATCAAAGGTCAGATGAGGAGGTTTTTAAAAGATGGCTTAATGTTTACTAGAGTACTAAAAGCAAGTGAAGAAGAAAATACATTGGCAGAACACCTGAGGCATGTTCACGGGATGCATTGAAGGACATGACAGCATCAGATGTATTTGATCTTTGTAAAGCCTCATCATGCATGACTAGAGTACAGGACCTTATTGTATCAACAGCTAGTTCTGCATCATATATGAAGAAAGTACTTTGGGATTTATCACCATCTGAATGTCAGAAACTTGAGTTAATGTACCAGATCATGTATCCAGAAGGTGATTTCACTATTGTGGCTTTCTGTTTCAAGATAAAACAACTTCAAATTGGTGGTGATCTTTTGGGAAACAAATAATCTACTCCACTCCAGGAAGACATTGAGAGCTTGCTGCTGGGCAAATATAATATTGTGCAGAGCACAATCTTATTTTATTAAATGGCTCAATTAAAAAACACACCCTTGGAAGAGTTATGTGGTACCAAGTAATGGAGCCTGCATTTAAGAATTACTATGGTTTTCCTGTCTTTATTTTATCCCAATATTTACAGACAAGAAAAAAGTGCATCTTTTATTCCTGTGCAGATGATTAGATATACAATTCTAACAAAGACTGAGAACAAAGGAAGTGATAAAACAAGTGTTGATTGCAGATCCCAGGGTTCATTTTGCTGGTTGTGAGTGAAATAACATTCTGCTAGTACTGTATTTTTCTGGACTCTGTAATAGCGACAAGTAAATATTCAGTTATTTGTAAAACGAAAAAGAACATGAATAATTTCAATACTATTTTTTTAAAGACATTTAGTTGCAAAATCCACAATAAATCAACCACTGCAATGCAGTGGGTGGTAATAAATCTTCTTTTCTCTGAATCAGAATGAGTCTTTGAGCGGTCTGCCACACAGTGTCAATGGTTGCACCTGTCCACTTCTCTATGAATCAGCGACACGTGGAGGTGCATGTTTTTGAGCAGGCAGCCATACAGTGTCAATGGTTCTCAGTCTCCTGTTTTCTTTCACACCGGCCATTTTTCAATGTTTATATTTGTGATTAATGTTGCAAGAGATTACTGTATCAACTTTTGAGAAACACTCACCTTGCTGTATACCACATGGTTATTTAATCCTGCAGTCAACGATCATTCTGTAAACCAGGCCTACAGTAACTATCAGTTTGTAATTAGTTTTGCTATTTTAATTAATATTGTTTTTTTTTTTCTTCTTGTTTATATTCAATGTTTACCTACTGTTTGCGTAAAAATGTGACTTTTTTTTACTTTTATTTCTTGGTTTATTGCAAGAGAGAAAAAAATAGTCTGTAGTTTTACACAACCTTTGGAAAAGATGATATATTCCTCACAGTGGTTCGGATAACACTGAAATGTATGTATTTTAAATCCCATTACATATGAAGTATATTGAAGTTAAATCTGATTTTTTTTAAATCAATTTCAAGGATTGTAAATATTCTGTGAAAATAAAGTTACACATGTTTTTTTATAAAGTTTGTTTTAAAAACCTAAGGCATTTTTTCATAAATTTTGGATATTGTGTAAAACATGTTGTGGCGGAGTGTCCCGCCCCTATGTATTATTATTTGTATTTTTGTTTGCGGCGCGGGTAAAAGCGCCGCGTCTTTTATTATTATATTTAAAAACCCAGTGAGGATGCATGGCTGATCAGCTACTGATTATGTAACTAGCTGACAGTCATGCATCCTTACCAAACGCGTGCAGACTCTGGTCGAGGGATAATAAGATAATTAACAACTAGTTAATCCCTCGGCCAGAATATATAAACCTGCAGCTCTCTGCACTCGGGGTTTGAGTGTACAGAGAAGAGTACGGGGAGCGGAGAGAGTCAGCAACATTTAAAAAAACAATTGCTAAAATGTGCTGGATTATCCAGCACGACACTTACTTGTTTGTTTGTTTATTCGTTTGGCCCTCGTGCCCTTTTGTTTTGTGTTTCGTTAAAATCATTTGTTTGTTTATTAAATACGCTGAGTGCACTAGCATTCAGCTTCACCCGCCCATCCACTGTTTTGGTGTCAGTTACTTCCTGGTCCGTGACGTCATCCACCTCACCACTGCGAGCCAGACTGCCACATATGGTGTCCAGCGTGGGACAAACAACGCCTCCAACAGCCAGACCAGGAAAGGAAAGGACGTTTTTTTTGTTTTTTTCAAAGTGTTTTTTTGTGTGTTGTGTTTGGAAAAAAAAAAAAAAAGGATAAAGTTGATGCATACATGGAGAGGTGGCATGAGCATCAGATGGAGTTGAAGGAAGGAGGGGCTACGTGGTGCCTCGCCTGCCTGGAGTATGGGCACCTCCCTGAGGTGTGCCCATATGAAGACCCCCTCTTTGTACAGGCCTTTGATCGAGGTGAGGTGGAGACTGCGGAGGAGTGGATCCACCTGAAGGCCATACCATCGCCACAGGTGGATCAGGAAACCTGCCTCACCTGCCTCAAAGGGGAGGAGTGGTGCTTTGCCGTCGGCAAAGTCGGGCACAAAGCACCCGACCAACCCCCTCCATGGCAGGAGGTGGAACTGCTGGTCCCGAAGAAGGGAAGGAGGGGCGGTGCCAAGAAGGCAAAGAAGCAGGCTCCAGTGCCTGAGGGGGAGCGTGAGCATCCAGCGCCCAGAAGGGGGGAGCGCGAGCATCCAGCGCCCAGAAGGGGGGAGCGCGAGCATCCAGCGCCCGGAAGGGGGGAGCGCGTGCATCCAGCGCCCGGAAGGGGGGAGCGCGAGCATCCAGCGCCCGGAAGGGGGGAGCGCGAGCATCCAGCGCCCGGAAGAGGGGAGCGCGTGCATCCAGCGCCCGGAAGGGGGGAGCGCGAGCATCCAGCGCCCGGAAGGGGGGAGCGCGAGCATCCAGCGCCCGGAGGGGGGGAGCCCGTGCATCCAGCGCCCGGAAGGGTGGAGCGCGAGCATCCAGCGCCCAGAAGGGGGGAGCGCGTGCATCCAGCGCCCGGAAGGGGGGAGCGCGAGCATCCAGCGCCCGGAGGGGGGGAGCGCGAGCATCCAGCGCCCAGAAGAGGGGAGCGCGAGCATCCAGCGCCCGGAGGGGGGGAGCGCGAGCATCCAGCGCCCGGAGGGGGGGAGCCCGTGCATCCAGCGCCCGGAAGGGGGGAGCCCGTGCACCAGCACCCGGAGGGGGGGAGCGCGTGCATCCAGCGCCCGGAGGGGGGGAGCGCGTGCATCCAGCGCCCGGAAGGGGGGAGCGCGAGCATCCAGCGCCCGGAGGGGGGGAGCGCGAGCATCCAGCGCCCGGAGGGGGGGAGCCCGTGCACCAGCGCCCGGAGGGGGGAGCGCGTGCATCCAGCGCCCGGAGGGGGGGAGCGCGTGCATCCAGCGCCCGGAGGGGGGGGAGCGCGTGCATCCAGCGCCCGGAGGGGGGGAGCCCGTGCATCCAGCGCCCGGAGGGGGGGAGCGCGTGCATCCAGCGCCCGGAGGGGGGGAGCCTGTGCACCAGCGCCCGGAGGGGGGGAGCCTGTGCACCAGCGCCCGGAGGGGGGGAGCCCGTGCATCCAGCGCCCGGAGGGAGGGAGCCCGTGCATCCAGCACCCGGAAGGGGGGAGCGCGTGCATCCAGCGCCCGGAAGGGGGGAGCGCGAGCATCCAGCGCCCGGAGGGGGGGAGCGCGTGCATCCAGTGCCCAGGCCTCCAGCAGCAGAGGAAGAATACCTGCTGCCTCTGCCTCCGCCATCTCCACTGCTTCCACCACCAGGAGCAGAGCAGCGGGAGCTGCCTCTGCCTCCACCACCGCTAGGTGCGGAGCAGCAGGAGCTGCCTTTGCCTCCGCCACCTCCACCACCAGGAGCAGAGCAGCAGGAGCTGCCTCTACCTCCACCAGCAGAGGGTGAATGCCTGCTGGTTATGCCTCAACCGCCGTGGGAGGAATGCCTGCCCCTCCCACCTCCACCAGCAGAGGGTGAATACCTGCTGGTTCCATCTCCACCTCCACCAGCAGAGGGTGAATACCTGCTGGTGCCACATCCACCGTCATGGGAAGGACTGCTCCTGCCCTGCCTCGCACCGCCCAAGGATGCCTGCCTCGCACCGCCCAAGGATGCCTGCCTCGCACCGCCCAAGGATGCCTGCCTCGCTTCGCCCAAGGATGCCTGTTTCTCCGCATCGCCCAAGGATGCCTGTTTCTCCGCATCGCCTGGGGCTGCCTGTTTCTCCACATCGCCTGGGGCTGCCTGTTGCTCCGCATCGCCTGGGGCTGCCTGTTGCTCCGCATCGCCTGGGGCTGCCTGTTGCTCCGCATCGCCTGGGGCTGCCTGTTGCTCCACATCGCCTGGAGAGCCACTAGCTACAGGGAACGAGGGAGAAGTGGAGCTCCCGCTGCCGCCTCCATGGCCAGGGGCTCCCCTCCCGAGTTCACCTCCCGAGGGTCCGCTGCTGCGGCTGCCGTTGCCCCCCGAGTGTCCGCTGCGGCTGCCGTCGCCCCCCGAGGGTCCGCTGCGGCTGCCATTGCCTGCCGAAGGTCTGCAGCTGCTACCTTCGCCTCCCGAGGGTCCTGTTTTGCCTGGGGTCGCTACCAGTCCTGCCATGCGGCAGGAAATACTGTGGCTGGAGCCCCATGAAGGGGAGCTGCCGGCCACGGAAAAGGGGGGGGGAGGTCAGGAGACCAGCTTCCCCAGCCGCACTTTCGCGGCAGGAAATACTGTGGCTGGAGCCCCATGAAGGGCAGCTGCCAGCCATGAAGAAGGGGGGGAAGGTCAGGAGACCAGCTCCCCCCGCAACAATTTCGCTGCAGGAGAAAGGGTGGCTGGAGCCCCACGGAGGGGAGCTGCCGGCCATGAAGAAGGGGGGGGCAGGTCTGGAGACCACCCCCAAAAATTTTTTGGCCAGAGGAGCCGGCCGGTGCGCGGGCCATTGGAACATGGAGGACATCCCACCGTGGCCGCCACCTTTGGTCCGTTGCTGCCCCTGTTCCTGCGCCGGGACTGCTAACCGGGACTTTGGGGACTAAGGGGGGAGGTGGCCGAAAAGGCCATGTGTGCTGTGCACAAGGGGGGGCATGTGTGGCGGGGTGTCCCGCCCCTATGTATTATTATTTGTATTTTTGTTTGTGACGCGGGTAAAAGCGCTGCGTCTTTTATTATTATATTTAAAAACCCCGTGAGGATGCATGGCTGATCAGCTACTGATTATGTAACTAGCTGACAGTCATGCATCCTTACCAAACGCGTGCAGACTCTGGCCGTGGGATAATAAGATAATTAACAACTAGTTAATCCCTCGGCCAGAATATATAAACCTGCAGCTCTCTGCACTCGGGGTTTGAGTGTACAGAGGAGAGTACGGGGAGCGGAGAGAGCCAGCAACATTTAAAAAAACAATTGCTAAAACGTGCTGGATTATCCAGCACGACACTTACTTGTTTGTTTGTTTATTCGTTTGGCCCTCGTGCCCTTTTGTTTTGTGTTTCGTTAAAATCATTTGTTTGTTTATTAAATACGCTGAGTGCACTAGCATTCAGCTTCACCCACCCATCCACTGTTTTGGTGTCAGTTACTTCCTGGTCCGTGACGTCATCCACCTCACCACTGCGAGCCAGACTGCCACACATGTATATTTCAGTTTATATATACAGTAGATGCCGGTTATTAGCAACCCTGATAAAGACAACTTTTGGTTATTAATTACATTTTCCCAGGAACCAATTAGCAACTGCACACCGCTTCAGAGCGCACTTGCATGATTTATGTGCATACTTCATGCAGCTTTTATAACACACTGACTTCGCAACTGCATATTTCTGGTGGGCTGGGGCAGAATCGTGGCTTTTTTATGTTTGCTTTACTCATTGTAAGGACAATTGTAGTACATCAACATATTCGTTGCTTGTTGTGTGCTGCATAATATTGCAATCTCTCGTGAACAGAGGATGACGACATTGAAATCAGTATTGCACAACATGTTTAGATGGACACTCTGGTTAGAAGAAATGTGAGAAATCATCTAATTAACAATGTCTTTGCATGAATGGTAACGATCTGTATAATAATAATAATAAACAACAATTTATATTTATTATTATTTATTATCAGTTTTTCAAAAAAATCAAACGAAAATTAAAACAGCTGGACAGAACTCTTTCACATTGCAAGAGGATACAGCGCATTTAGTCAGAATAATAATAAAAAAAAACTTTAAATCAACTATACATCTCTGAGATTTATACTTTGATTAAACATAAACATTTCCAACTCAAACATTTAATTTGTGGTTTATTTTAAACAATAATAAGTATTCTTCTTTCTTTTCCAGAGCTGCCTACCTGTACAATGCTTGCTTTGAGGCATTGCTGACACTCAGCTGTACAGACCATTGGAACTGCACTACTTGCTGTTTCTTTTGGTGCAGATGTAGTGTAGGGCAGCAGTGTGGAGTAGTGGTTAGGGCTCTGGACTCTTGACCAGAGGGTTGTGGGTTCAATCCCCAGTGGGGGACACTGCTGTTGTACCCTTGAGCAAGGTACTTTACCTAGATTGCTCCAGTAAAAACCCAACTGTATAAATGGGTAATTGTATGTAAAAATAAATAAATAATGTGATATCTGTATAATGTGAAATAATGTATAATGTCATATCTTGTAACAATTGTAAGTCGCCCTGGATAAGGGTGTCTGCTAAGAAATAAATAATAATAATAATAATAATATTTAAGCCTACTCCCCTTTTTTTGTTTTACACACGCGTGAAGTAAACAGTTCTGTTTGCGTATTTTGTGATTTTCATGTTAATTTTTTAACACTGTAACATTTAAAACATGTATTTCAGTGCCATATTTGTACAACTACAGTATATATCGTTGTTCCATATAAATACACTTGAAAACAGAGACTTTTCGCTTATTGTCAACTTTCGGTTGATGACAACTTTTTGCTGGGAACTGAGAGATTGTTAATAAGCGACATCTACTGTATATAAATTCAAATTTTTATATAGTTGTTTATACACACACACACACACACACACACACACACACACACACACACACACATATATATATATATATATATATATATATATATATATATATATATATATAATTGTATAAAATATAAACTTTTATAAACCTTTTTTTCACAGGTTGTGTAAACCATGTAAACTAAAGGTTTACACAATATACATATTATGTACCTTGTAGTAAATCTTTTTATAAACAGTTTACACTTTCTTTGCATTTGTAAACTTAAGGTTTTGATATGGTTTACAGTCTGACACTATTTAGTAAACCACAATTTTAAAGCAGTGATCTACCCAGCTATTTCTAACATGCTATCTGCAGAATGTGAAAACTGAAATGTTGTGGCTAATTATTAAAATAGGGAGTTTTCAGTTTATCAGTTACATTTCTTCTTCATTAAATGTCTAGTAATTGAGTATTCTGTTTAGATCCTGATTCTCCTAGGATATAGAGCTGTTTGCTGTTTTTAAATTCTCTCTCTCTCTCTCTCTCTCTCTCTCTCTCTCTCTCTCTCTCTCTCTCTCTCTCTCTCTCTCTCATATATATATGTATGAGTGCCCAATTATTTTACTCCTGTATTACTCCCCAATGTTACAATATTCAGTTATGTTCCCTCACAGCTGCAAGTCCTCCCCAGGGGTCAGCAGGCATCTTCCGATCAAACGACCAAGCCAATTGCCTCTTTACACCCAGGAGATGTTGTTATAGGCTAAATATAGGCTTAAATACAGTAGGCTGCCTGTCAGTATACCATATAGAGCACAGTAGTAATGTATATGGACATGCTGAGTAACAAGCAGAAATTAGTCCGGTCTGCTTTTAATTTTTTCAAGCAAATTGGCTTCATCACACTGCCATTCTCATATTCTCATATTCACTTTGACATCTGACACATTCTTTCCCTTGCCCAGCACTTCTTTAACCTGTGCTGCATACCAGTCTGTCAGAGGCCAGTTTAAAGTTTTGATGACCCTGCTAAGTATTATTCTTTGCTTTACCCCTCTGCTTTTAGCATACAAGAAGAACGCGTTTTACACCAAGGGGTGTTAAATGAAACTGCATTTATGTGCACAGTGAACGGGGTGCACATTCTATTTTTAAAAATGACAGTACCTTAGTTTTAAGTAAACATAGTTCTGACAGAACCAATCAGCAAAGTGAGTGAATTTTAAGAGTTGGAGAAACTGCAGTTATCGCAGCGCTGCAGAAATTAATAAATTAACATGAATTAACACAGGAAATGAATCGCAACTCTAGCAGTATAAAACCATCGCAACTTATTCAGGTGTGCTTGAGAATTTGTGTTTTCACAAAATGACTTCTGTGTCAAGGTGCAGAAAATCAAATGTTACTGAGGAAGAAACATCAATAATAATTGAAGAAGTTTTGACAATTTAAAACGCATTATTTGGGAAGAAAAAACAACAATTCAAAGGTCAGAACAATGTAATTTGGCAGGCAGTTGTGGGCAAAGTTAATGTTGTATCCATCACTACACGAGATATAGAGGAGATAAAAAGGTACTATGATGTGAAATCCCACGCAAAAGACAAGCTTGCAAAGATGCATACTGGTGGGGGACCAGCCTTTGATATTAGTGTAACAGAGGCAGAAGAAAGGGTATCATAAACTATTCCAACTGAGGCTATTACAGGTTTCGGAGGACATGGTATTGGTGTTGCTGCAAGCGAGTCAGTATCAGATGCAGTTGATGAAATGGACATCCAGAGTTAACCTTTTTGCACAACCTCCTCTGCTGCTGGATCTGAAGGAGTGAGTGGAAACATGGGTATGTATGCTAATATATCTTACAAAATATGACATAACGTAATTAACCATTAAGCATACATTTAACTAACATTATTGTTTTTGTATTTGCAGATACAGATGGTAGTGTAGTTTCATTACTAACTGCGTTAAATGAAAATGGAAATACAGATGGATTTGTTTCTCCCCAAACTGCCTAGCCTATAGTTCCTTCTAATAAACATAGAATGCAGAATATGGTGAGGGTAACAGACCTTATAGAATTTCAACTAAAGCAAAATTATATCATAAAAAGTAAATTAAATTAAACAAATCAACACTTACAAAAAATAACACAAGTCATTAAAAATCTCAGGAAAATGTTGCTCAGAATGAAGGTATTATGGACATATAGCGCTGCAGCCAATCGTGAAAAGGCTTCTAGTTTTTGAGATACTCCTTGTGAAAAGGCTTCTAGTTTTTGAGATACTCCTTGTGAAAAGGCTTCTAGTTTTTGAGATACTCCTTGTGAAAAGGCTTCTAGTTTTTGAGATACTCCTTGTGAAAAGGCTTCTAGTTTTTGAGATACTCCTTGTGAAAAGGCTTCTAGTTTTTGAGATACTCCTTGTGAAAAGGCTTCTAGTTTTTGAGATACCCCTCTCCATGGTAGAACAAGCCACAACCTATATTTTATTGAAGATTTATATGTAAGAAGTTTGAAATGGATGGTTGTGGTGAGCAGAAATGGTGGCAGAACAGTTTTTTTCACACATTTTCAGGATGACTCCACTTTTGAAAAAGAACGCTCAGAGAAGAAGAAAAAAATAATTATACACCGCGCTGTTTTGCTGCATTGACTGTACAAAAACACAAAATGTAGTTTTCCATGTTAACGTTATGTATTTAATATGTACAACTATATATTAATATAGGGTTTACGTGTTATTTTCCACTACAATAGATAGTCATTGTGTGCTATTTTATTTAGCGGAATAATTTACCTCATAATTTGGGTTGCCTGATTTGTATGTTTATGTATTCCTACCAATGGCTTTAAAAGGTTTCTTGTCATGAAAAAAAAAACACCTCTTAAATTGTTACATTAAGGGTTATTTTTTTTTTAATGACGCTTAATTTGCTAAAATGTTGATAACAGGTAATTATGTGTTTACATTATTATTTATTTCTTAGCAGACACCTTTATCCAGGGATACTTACAATTGTTACAAGATATCACATTATTTTTACATACAATTACATTATTTTTTATACATTATTTTTACTTACAATTACCCATTTATACAGTTGGGTTTTTACTGAAGCAATCTAGGTAAAGTACCTTGCTCAAGGGTACAGCAGCAGTGTCCCCCACAAGGGATTGAACCCACGACCCTCTGGTCAGGAGTCCAGAGCCCTAACCACTACTCCACACTTAAAAGTACAAATTACAACAGGCAACCCTACTTATAATTGTATGTACCAAGTTAGCAGTAGTTCTCTCGTTTTGCAGTAGAACAGTGGTAGGTGAGGATGCAAATATGGATCTCTATGAGGAGCCACCAAAAAAATTTAAAAAAAGAATTGATACAAAACAATGCATAATATGCTCAGAGCAATTGGAAGGAAATTCAAAAAGAGGTCCGGCTATAAAGACTGCAACACAAGAGGGCCTGAAGTCATTATTAGATGCAGCTGAAGTGAGGCAGGATGATCATTGCAGAAAATCAGGTCTCAAAGAACGAAGACATATATGTACCTCGTGGAATACAAAAGGTCACTGCTGATGACCCGAGTACCTACATTGGTACAGCCATAAACAACTTTGACCAAAATGAAGATACTCTGGATGGAATGTCTACCATACATTGCATGGCCATGGTACTGTATCAAATATGTGGCACTCCTGATGATATTAACCATATCCCACAATGAAGCAAAAAGTCACTTGAAGGAGCAGCATATGATCAAGATGAATTAGAAAGACACACCAAACCCAACAAAAAACCAGAGCCAACTGCAATAGCTAACAGCTCCATTGTTGCGGTGGATAGAGATAACAAATCCTATCTGAAAGCAATAGCAAATGATTTGGTTTGGAAGCTTGCACGGCTCATACATAAAGACAACCAAGCCATCCCTGTATGGAATAGTTTCAACACTGCCACATCAGTTATAAATTAACCTCTGACAACAATCAGATATCTACCATTCCTCCATGCACAACCAACAGACATCAATACCATGTATACAACCCTGCTGAAATTGGTGGCCGTGGCAGAGAAGTTAGGACAACCCCACATCCTAGTAACAGCAGACTTGGCGATATACAGTAAAGCACAACAGGTACTGTGGAGCAAACCAGAGATGCTTGATGGAAAGGTAACCATGAGACTTGGAGGGATGCACTTATTGATGGCATTCATTGCAAGCATTGGCAAACTGTTTGGAGATGGTGGTCTCTGGCACCTTCTTACTGAAACAGATACCTATGCTGAGTCAACAGCACATCTTATGCTTCAAGGCAAACAACTGTCTAGGTCAGTGAGGGGAATCATATTTGTACTTGATGCACTCTCTCAGTTATATCTGTCCTCAGCAAAGTTAGGGTCTGAAGCACATGGCCTTGACTGGCTTGATTCTGATACGGAACAAAGATTAAAAGACTTGCAGGACACCCTTCATAACAAGAATGCAGTCAATGCTGTGAAAGTTGCAGGTGTTGCTGATACAATCAGGAAGTTTCAAGCAGCAGGAAGAGCTCAGTCATCTACATCTGCTTTCTGGGACAACTTCATAGAAGCAGCTGACATCATGTTGAGATTGCTAAGAGCAGAACGAGAGGCAGACTTTGACCTACATCTCAATGCAGTTGTTGAAACAATACCATTCTTCTTTGCAGGTGGAAGAAACAACTATGCAAAATATACAAATGTGTATGTATCAGAGATGAAACAACTAGAGGCTAAACAGCCAAATGTCTGCAAGCAGATGAAATCAGGCAGTTTTGTTGTTCGCCGATCTGAAAAGCGAAACTTCAACTGTGTTGCTACTGACAAAGCACTGGAGCAAACAATTAATGCTTTATTACAAATTGTCATGTTTTTACTATGGTAAACTGTTATAAAGGATTCTATACATTATACATAGGACTTCTGATTTTCGGTTTTAACCGATAAAACCCGATAAAGCACGCCCCGATACAAAAAAAAAATGTAATTGGTGGATAGCCAATAAACACCGGAAAAACTGGAAATGGTTAATCAATTCACGTTGACGTTACCCTTTTCACATTAAACCTTTGCTGCCGGCGCGTTGTAATTTCGTAACTTTTGTTACAATGACAAAACACGTCATATTTCAGCCGTCCAACCAGCAATTTTGTTTTTTTAAAGTGTGGGTCATCGCCATGACTACGAGGCTTGTCATGATATCATTGGTTTAGGGCTAGGGTGGCATTACCGGCGCCATTACGACTGAGTGCACAGCAGATTCCAAGTTCTGTATCTCCGGTTTTACAATTCCAAGAGTGCTAATCTGCATATCATCTAAATGGGCTAATTAGCCATATTGTTGTTGTTTTTTTTCAACTTTCTATTCGTTTTTTTGTGCTGAGTACATCCGCAGTGTTTTTTTTTTTTTTTTTGCTGTGTCGTGTGTGTGTGGGTGCGCTTGCTTGCTGGTCACGGCTAAGTTTTATGACTGTAGATAAGAGTAACTACTGTACCAACATAATTCTTTTTAAAAACATCTTTCTTATAGTTAATTTCACATATATGTTTTTATAATGGGAAAACAAGACTTGTTTTTCCATTTTTTCAACTAGTTTCTCCTCAGGAGAGAAGGCAAAACTAAATAGGTCTATCACATATGATGCCAAAAGTTGTGTACGTCTGTGTTAGCTATTTTTTTTTTAAAAACTTTTTCTAGTCAATCCATTATTTATCTGTAGTGGTTATTATTTTTTAGCTATGTATTTATTATTTTTTTAACGTAATATTTTTTTATTCGATGTGTAAAAGAATGAGGAATAATTCTCGTTTTTTTTTTATTATTACTGGTTTAGTTTTTATTTTTAATTTGTGTATGTAACCTATGTAAAGAACAAAGACATTTAGCTGTAGTTATTATTATTATTATTATTATTTAACCATGTATTTTATTATTAGTTTACTGTGTGTGTGTGTGTGTGTGTAAAGAACAGAGAGACATTATTTAGCTGTAGTCATTATTATTATTTAGCTATGTATTTTATTATTAGTTTACTGTGTGTGTGTGTGTGTAATGAACAGTATTTATTATTAGTTTACTTTTTTCTGTGTATGAAAAAGGATGGAGAATTATTATTGTTATTAATAACAATTGGTATTTATTTGAATGTTTTATGTGGGTGTGTGTAAGCCAGAAAATGGATGGAGACATTCAGCTCTAGCATCTGGTTCAGTCACTGAAGAGGAGGAGGGCCCTGACTGAGGAGGAGATTGAGGGCATGGACGCCATGGAGGCTGACCTCCTTGATGAAGAGCTGCTGCGGGAGGATGATGATGAGGAGAGGGATCTGGAGGAGCCCCAGCCCAGCACTTCAACTGCAGGGTAGAAGATAAATAAATACAGCACAATATGGAAGGTCTTTTTTGTCTCCCTCCCAAATAAAATTCTTAATATCAAAGTTTTATTTGTAATATACTTTTTTTTTCAAATAATTAAAAAAAAAAAAACATTTTACTTGATAACTTATGTGTTGTTTTTTTTTATTTTTATACTGAAAACACTAATTTCATACAGTATATCAAAAACGAAAGCCCAGAAAAAAACGATTTACATAAAACTTGAAAATAGCTAAAAATACAATTAATAAAACCCAAAAAACAAAAGCCCTAATTATACATTATATATGGCTTAATTAATATTCAAAACACACAGCCAGACTGGCATTTAAGGCCCCATAGATTATTGGATATATTTGATCACTATGTTTACTCCAAGCAGGCAACAAATATCAACTGCTATCTACAAAAATGTATGATTTAATGAAATAATAAAATAAAACCATAAATTAAATAAAGTACCCAATTTTATTCACATAACCCCAGAATATTTCTGTTGAATGCATGTTCTATAAGTAGAATTGGAATTTATTTGATTTATTTTTTAATTTGTATTAAAGCGTCTGAAAATACGTTTGTAAAGAAACTTATTAAAATACAAACAAGCACCACTTATCAAGTGTACTTTACAATGCAAAGAGTAAGAATATGATACAGTATATTCCTGAACAGACAGATTTATCAAAAAGGCTGTGAGTTAATTCTGCCTTAAAGCTTGGGTAACTGGAAGAGGCCCTAATAATGCCAGGTAATGACTGATTTCCCGGAATTGGGGACATTATGTGAGAAAACCACATCAGCCCACGGCAAGGGCTAATGTTGCATTATTATTTGCCTCATGCCACTCAACAGCTTGGTCACAGTACTTGTTTTTCAGCAGTCAGTGAAGAGAACCCACTATCACACAAGTAGGTGGTTGCAAACGGTAGAACATCTTTTAAAGCCTTTGTTGCAAGCTCTGGGAATTCTTTCTGGCTACCAATCCAGAAATTGTCAAGGGATGCTGTACAGTGTCAGTAGAAAATTCAATCAGTTTCTCCAATGAGGGAAACATTGAAACAGTTCCCTGCAGTACTCACTCTCTCCATTTTTTTGCCTTTTTAAGGAAAGCTTTGTCGTGCAGTTGTACAATGTTGACACCGCTACCCTGCATTGACACATTCAGTCTACTCAGTTCTGAAAACAAATCTGTGAGATAAGCCAATTTTGTTAACCACACCTTGTCTTTAAAATTGGCAGCCAGTTCTGTTTGGTTGTGCTTGACTAAGAAATCGTGTACTTCAGACCGTAGTGCAAAAAAAACAGCTCCCCGATACGGCCATCTAACCTCTGAATGAAACAGAAGGGCCCGGTGATCTTCACCCATTTCATCGCAGAAAGCCGAAAAGTTTAATGGTTTATTCTTAATGAAGTTTTCGACCTTTACAACAGTTGTGTAAGACAGCAGGGAGGGGGTTAATATCCTCCCTGCATTAAAACCATGTGCAAATGCACATTGAGTGAATTTAATTGTTTAATTATATTTGTTTGATTAGTAATTATCCCCTGCATCTGGCTATCATTGTAAATTAGAGCCAGGTGCAGGGTATTTAAACGAAGCAGCCAGTCTTTTCAGGGCTGCTGTGTGGAAAGCCCGCTTGTTAGTGTGCACAAGTGTGTGTAAAGAAAAGTTTTGTTTTGTTTGAATATTTTGTTTAATTGGCAGGTAAACGGTTTAGCTGTCCTGCAAGATAATTGGGTTCATGTTTTGTGTTTTAGTTTAGTGTTCAAGAAAAGAGCTAGGTGTTTGTTTTGTTTATTTTGACTTTTGTGTTTATTATTAAAGTAGCGCAAGAGCGCCTTAAAAACCTCAATTTCTGTGTCCTGGGTCGTGTTTTTAAAGGGGCAACGAACCAAGTGGAAGCAGTCTTGTTACACTTGCTTAATTCAGGACTCAGTCGGTTGGAAGCTAGTCTCTCTGTGTAGCACACAATGAGTCCAAAGTACATGGGATGCCACTTGCCTTACACATCCAAAAACTCCAGTTTGCAAACCAGTCATAGCCCTGGCTCCATCCGTACACAGTGCGATACATTTTGCCTATGAGATACCATTCTCCACCAAATACTCATCAAGCACTTTAAAAATCTGAGCACCGGTAGTACATTTTGGCAAGTTTTTACAAAACATGAATTCTTCAGACACATCGCTGTTTTCAATGCATCTTACAAATGCAAGTAGCTGGGCATCATAGAAATGTCAGTTGATTCGTCAACTTGCACTGCAAATGCATCAGTGTTTTGAAGCTTTTCAGGTAATTGAACAGAGACATCTGAGGCCATAGGAATTGATTTCAATTTTTTGCAGTATTCATCTCCGAAGATGGTTTTGCAGATAGCTATTGTAGCTGGCAATACAAGATTCTCAGCAACAGAATGTGCTTTTTTTACACTGTACTATTCAAAGAGCTACTTGCTGTCATTGAATTGGAACTTACACTAGAAACCATTTTCATTAGTTTCTGCTGCCTCTTCAAATCTTTCACGAAATCTTTAAAACAGTGGTTCTCAAACTTTGTGGCACTGCGACCCCCTTCTACCAATAAAAATTACTTTGCCACCCCACTGCCCTGTATTACTCCAGAATAGTTAGTATTGATAAGTAAAACATGCATTACAAGGCAACATAAACAAAACTAAAATATAGCCATTGCTACAGCCAACGATATAAAAAATAATAATAATACATTGCTTACCTATTGGGGGGGGGGGGGGTGAGCTTGCATGGGTGAACAGAAACCGTTGAAACAGAGCTCCTTGAGGTAAAAGCGATGGTCATCTTCAACAGTGAGACGGGTCCTGTACTTGTTTTTAAAAACCTGATTCACAAAGGTAGGTAGACAAGAAAGGCGTGAGCGCTTTCAGAGATAAAGATGATAGATCTGGATATTCTTGTCGCACAGAAATCCAAAAGTTAGCAAGAGGTTGCTGAGAAAATCTGAGCTTCAGTGTCTTGTCACAAGAAAGGTCCATCAAAGTTTCTTCTGCTCTAAGTGGCAAACTAACACCTGCAGTAATAAAGGGCTTTCTAATCCACCACTCTGCTTTCCGATCCTTTTCAGGGAAGTACTCTCAAACTATAACTGAAGGCTTTCCAGGTGGCTGGTGATAATGGATTGTAAGTCACTCTTTGAAAAGGTGCTCTCATCAAAAAAGTTATCTAATAAATAAAATGCTGCTAGACTTCCACGGTTGACACAATCGTACCACGAGGCCAGCGTCTTGATTCTGCTTTTGATTTTGTTAATGAGAGTAAGGACAGGTGTATCTTGTCCTTGGAGTGACATGTTAAGGATATTCAAGCAATCAAAAATATCTGCTAGTTAAGCTAGCAAAGCAAGCCATTTAGCATCCACAAGCTAAAGAAATATTCTCATTTCCTCTCTCTGCTCAAACAAATGATTGAGCACCGTGCCCCACGACAGCCAGCAAACTTCTGTGTGGTAAATAGCTGACAGTGCTCCCATCACATCACACAAAACTCCAAACAGGCAGGCATTTGCTGGATGTAACTTGATTAAGTTTACAATGCGAACAGCTTCGTCGAGAACTTGATGCTGGCATTTTTTTTATCAACAAGGGCTTGTCTTTGTATCATGCAGTGAGTCCAAATGGCTTGTGGTGCAAGAATCTGCTATTTTTTCCTGTCATGGCACGAGCACTGTCACTGCAAATACCTACACAGAGCTGCCATTTCAAGCCAGCATCGGAGACACAACCATCCAAAAGAGCAAAGAGTTCCCGTCATCTTCAAATCTAATGTAGGTCAGCATCTGAGCAGCACCTGACACATCAGTCATTTCATCCAATTGAATAGCAAAAAAAAAAAAATACTTTGCTTGACCACCACTTGCACAGGTCAATAACCATACTGTGAATATGCTAGGCACCCCTGTCATTAGACAGGGGAAGCGAATCAAGCTGGATGGCAGCTCTTTGTCCCATCATAATCGAAACCACCTGCTTGGCGCACAGCAGAAAAAAAGTTTCTCCAATATTGTGGGGTTTACCAGTTTTGGCTATCCAGTGTGACACAGTAAAAGATGCCTTCTCATTAGTTGTAGCCGCCAACTTGAGTACTTTCATCTGGCCCCTTAGCTCTGTTAACTTTCGCTGAAAGAAATCAATAGGTTTCCCTTGAAGAGAACCGTGCTTTGTCTGTAAGTGCCGCAACATTTTCAATGGTTTTAAACTCTCCTTAGCCAGCACTTCACCACACACCACACACCACACACTACACACTGTGGCCGTGGCTCCTGTCCAGCAAAGCACTGCTAGTTCTTGTATTAACACAATGTTGCCATTAGTCACTGAGCTTGCAAACAGCTCATGCAGCATTATCCTGTAGCGGCAAACGCTACAATACAGTAAAACTTTCTGAACTCCCTTCACAGCAAATATAGTCGAGTTAACACTATAGAAGTATATTCTGCTGATGCAAGACTGGTACAGAAGTGCTGATTGGCTGACATATAACAGTGGAAAAAAGGCCAGTTTCAGACGGATGCTCTAGCACTAGAAGGACTGGAGATATACTCATACCCAGAAGCTCCACAGCAGTCTTTCTGACAGCTGTATTCAAAACACTGTAAATAGTATAAAGAAAAGAAAACAGTCGGATGTAATTTTTTTTTTTTTATTGCGTACGTCACACAAACATCTGAACAACGAAGCATATACATACATATATATATATATATATATATATATATATATAATGAACATTTATTTTACAAATCAAAACAAGAAAATGTAAATAAATAAACATCTGAACAAACATCGGTTTACAACATACATATTTATAAAACTGAAACGATAGCAGTACATTTTTAACTTTTCAACAGCAATCTGTTTATTATCAGATGCGCAAAAGCAACTGAACAACGTAGATAAATAAACTTCGAAGAAAACGTTTTACAGAAGCGCATAGCACAAGAAAAAGTCAAATTTATTTTATTTTTTTTGACAAAAGGGTATTGCTTTACCTTGAGTCTAAGGCTGTTCACAAACAACACAGATACACTATGTAACACAATTTTTGTTCCTGGGTAGTAAGTGTTATTTCCTAATTGCTTATGCCTCAAAAGTATAGAAAATGCCTATTATTCCCCACAAACTTTGCTTTTGTGACCAGGACAGTGATATTTTGAAATTTACCTATTTCCAATGTGAAAACGGGCGAATTTGTGTCTTTTCGTTCACATAAAGTCAGAAAAAAACAACATATGAATCCAAATTAACATGTACTTATACTAAAGTAATACAAAAATGACTACAAAAGATTTAGAAGTGAGTAGTTTTTCGAGATTTACGATTATACTGTAAATCACTTTCACGAATCAGCCCCCAAATGTAGTCTCCCATCATGTTCTCGTTATACTGTCCTTGGTAGCGGCGTTCAAAGTCCAGTATATCCTGGTGGAAGCGCTCGCCTTGCTCCTCCGAGTACGCTCCCATGTTCTCCTTGAATTTATCAAGATGAGCATCAAGGATATGGACTTTTAGGGACATCCTACAGCCCATTGTGCTGTAGTTCTTCACCAGAGTCTCAACCAGCTCCACATAGTTTTCGGCCTTGTGATTGCCCAGGAAGCCCCGAACCACTGCGACAAAGCTGTTCCAAGCCGCTTTCTCCTTACTAGTGAGCTTCTTGGGGAATTCATTGCACTCCAGGATCTTCTTTATCTGTGGTCCGATGAAGACACTGGCTTTGACCTTTGCCTCAGACAACTTAGGGAAGAAGTCTTGAAGGTACTTGAAGGCTGCCGACTCCTTATCTAGAGCTCTGACAAATTGTTTCATAAGGCCCAATTTGATGTGCAGTGGTGGCATCAGCACCTTCCGGGGGTCCACCAGTGGCTCCCACTTGACGTTGTTCCTCCCCACAGAGAACTCGGTCCGCTGTGGCCAGTCCCACCTGTGTTAGTGCGCCTTGGTGTCCCTGCTGTCCCAAAGGCAAAGATAGCAGGGAAACTTGGTAAAACCGCCTTGGAGACCCATCAGGAATGCTACCATTTTGAAGTCTCCTATGACCTTGATGCCATCTCAGAAAAATGCAGATATGTATCCACTTAGGCAGCTGGAACTAAACTGAACTGGTGGGCTTAAGGCCCCTGTATTTATACTACTATTTATATTACTGGAAAGTTCTAGAAAGTTCTAGAAGTTACTCCAAGTTTACTCAGCACTGAATCTATCTGGAATGTTCTGGAAAATAGGTACATTTCAAAATATCACTGTCCTGGTCACAAAAGCAAAGTTTGTGGGGAATAATAGCCATTTTCTATACTTTTGAGGCATAAGCAATTAGGAAATAACACTTACTACCCAAGAACCAAAAAAAAAAAAAATTTGTTACACGGTGTAATGCGCTTCTCCACGCCACCTTTCTGCACAGGGCATAGCTGTCCGAAGTTTTAATTTTTATTGCACTTGCCAACCTGGCATTGGTGTCTCTTGTGGCTCTCAGCGGGGTTGCCAGTTTCAGCTGTGGGTACACGCTTGGCACTCTTCCTCTGTTCCAAATGCTTCTTGCGAAGTTGCTATGCTAACTGTAAAATATATTCTCTCCTTGGTAAATTCTTCTCTGTGCATTCTTTGTAAAGTATCCAGTGGTTGATGGCTGCTAGGTCCAATACATTGTAAAACACCTGAACAGACCACCGTCAGGAGCCAGCTTTCACGGAATACTTCTGTGTCATCTGATCGAAAACATCAACTCCACTGTCTCTGGTATTTATTTTCATTAGTCCCGATGCTAATTGACAGACCAAAGCAGCGCAGCTGGCAAGCAGGCGCCAGCCTTCAAAAGGCTGATTGAAAATACTAGACTGTCAGTCATTCACTCAGGCGGAGAGTAGAGACTTATCTGATTACAGCTAAACATATGGAGGATAATTTGTGCCAAAATTAAAAAATAAATAAATAAATAAATAAATAAATAAATAAAATGCGAAATAAATAATTAAATAAATAAACAAAATAAATACATACAAATATAAATAAATAAATAAATAAATAAAAAATTAAATAAATACATAAATAAGTAGAAACTGAAATATATTTAATAATTTATCTATTTATTTATTTATTTTGTTTTTTATTTCTGTATTTCATTTTTTATATCTATTTAGTTTGTTTCTTTTATGTCTATTTATTTCGTTTTTTATTTCGCTTTTTATTTTATTTTTTATTTTGTTTTTTATTTCTTTATTTCGTCTTCATTTTGGCACAATCTTTTTACCCTTGTATTTCGAGCTACCGTCAATCATGCTCGATGGGCGGGACAATAAGTGAATCGGTGATCTACTAACTTTGCCTGGTAGTAGTGCGGAGCAGTGATGGGCAGTTCGATTCTTTTTAGTGACTCGATTCATTTGATTCAGTTCAGTTTGGTGAATCGATTCATTTAGTTAATTTGATTCACTGATTCAATGACACAAAACCAATCAATGTAGACCGCATTAAGACTGTTTACGTAGGTTTATTTGAACCGGAAAGAACAAGTCGTTCATGAACTGCACATCAGAAAAGCTAGGGAGAATCTATATTTGGTTGACTGGGTTCATATACATTACATATAGTTTGACAAAAAAAAATAATAATATACATTTAAAGTTGTCACGTTTTCACTTTTCACGTTCTCTTTTATCATATTATTCGCTCTGCACACACTCTTAACTCAGGGGAGACGTTAAGGAGGACAGAGATGTTTAAAACTCCTAGTGGTTTATGTTCGAGCACTGGACGAGCGGTGTGTCCTTAAAACCTTTTTATTTAATCAAGAAAATCACTCAGACTCATTTATTCGAAGTTTTACGAATCAGAGCAACATCAGCGCTCCTTCGTTTTATTAAAATGCCTTTAATATTGGTTTAGTAGTTTGCGCATACCACTAAAACCGAAAACATGTAACAATAATTAGCAATCCTAAGTTTATTACAAGTTTCAGCATTTAATACTTCAATAACATAATACAATTATATGTATTCAGTGCAGCCCTCAGGCTGGATAAGCACAAAGCTTACAAGCACCCAATGCTATGTTTTAGCACATTCAATATAACACTCTCAATACTAAAACATAGTTTCAAAACCTCATAGCAATATAACCAATAAATGCGAGATACAATAATACCATTAATATGCTTTTATAAGGAAGAGTAGCGTGAACAAAAGAGAAGGACTGCCTTGTGAAGATCTGCAAAGGATGGACCACGTGGCTCTGCCAAGCTGAGTCTTGATTGTGGTGGTCTCAGTGTGATCGGCTCAGGGTTTTTATACAATTTTCGTCCCATTGAAAGCAATGGGAAGCCCCAATTAGATCCAATCATCAATCTATATTGACAGTCCTTATCTCTTGGCAAACAGTAATCTCTAAAGAATTCAACCAACTCTTCAGACTCAATTAGAGTCATATGCCAACAAATCAACACTAGCCCATGTTCTCATCCACTCATTCTTGGCCCCCCTCCTTCATCTGAAAAGTTAGGTGAAGCAGAGTTCACAAAATCCTTGCTACCTTGATTCACTACTTAATATGTCTGCATTATAAAAAGAAGTGGTGTTTAAATATATGAAGCACCAATAATTGTGTGTATTATAAAAAGAGTGGTGTTTGAATATATGCAACACCAATAGTTATATCATAATATAGCAGTTATAGTTATCATGATTATAATTGATTATATGAACTTGGCTTTCAAAAATATATTCCCTCATGTCATCTCACTCTCAAATTAGTTTCCTTCTTTCCTTACAGGTGTGTGTTTAGCAGGTATTATAGGGAACTTCCATCTTAGATCTTTTTAGTGTAGAGTTTTATCCTTATGGAAAACTATTTTACTGAGCTGTTAAGCTGTAATGTTTTTCTCCTATGGGCCCCTGGTAGCTTGAACTTAATTGACATCCAGATGACCCTGTATTTTTCAGCTATACACATACTGGCTAAAACCAGCTTGCTGGAGACACCTCTTTTCTTGCCAAGTTTAATAGTGATTAATGTTCTCTAGAACTTTCCTTACACCTGTATCTTACGTGCTTGTTCCACCCGGCAACTAACTATCTTAGGTGCTAAGACCATCCGTTCTAACTCCCTATTTTTGCAGTCCGGCCCCTGATACTATAAGCCTTCTGATAAAAAAATTCCGGCTTCTTCCCACCAAAGAGGCCTTCCATCGGCTAATACAAATCTTCTCCAAGGGCAGGCTGATAGAGAGTTCAAGAAGACAGGTCACATAGAGTTTACTCTCCTAAAATCTCCTGCTTTTATTCTTCATTATTTATTCAATCCTTTTATTTTGTATGTTTACCACAACATCTTTTTATGCTGCATTATCTTTTTAACTCAGAGCCAAGCTAAGTATTTTACTCCTCATAGCGTATGGCTGCTAACCTTATTACTCCCTGCTAGCAGTAGCATAGCAGCAATATCGCAATAACAATTTATTCAATTTCTCTGCTCTGTATTTGTGGTGTATCTTCTGACAATGCTTATTTTTCTTGAATTAGAGGCTGCTTTTTACTCTAGGTTGTTCTTACTTACCCACTTATTTTGAAGCTAAATTACAAGCAGAAACCGACTCAAAGTGAGATCCTTTAGTCCCTTTCTGTCTTTCTCTTTCCCTTAAGAATACTCCTAACTCCTTTTTCCTTTATATTCGGAAAGTATAATTCTTGAATGTAAGCACACTGCAATTCTTTTCATTGAATTAGGACTCCGTTTTTAACTATGCTTATCTTGATAGAAAACAGCTTCAGGTATGCTATCATATTAAGCAAAGTGAATCATATGATCTTATACATAAAAATTGTTCATAGTATTTCATACTAACAATAATTATCACTACCTATGATTATATGTTACCACAACAATCTATACTATTTAAAGCAAACATTTTAACATGTATTTATTAGTATAGCATTATTCTGTATTTAAGCTGAAAAAGTATTAAAAATTCCAGCCCTCAATTCTGGAGCTGTGCCTATCTTGATAAGAGACTGCTCAAGGCCGGCCATTGTATCAAGTTGTACCAGATTCTGTTATACAATCTTACAGAGAGAGCACTTTACAGTATTTGTTACAGACTAAAGATTATTCAAACATTACAAATGGTTACAGCACATATCATCTCATTAATACATTTCATTTTTAAATCATCCAGTCCATGCCCAATGTTTCAGCTCGTTCCCAGCAGGACTCCACTTCTGTCTTGGGTTCAGCTCGGGTCGGCTCTGCAAACACCACAATACCTATTTTGCTCTACATCATTAGTGGGCAGGCTTAATACAACTGAATCTGAATCAATCGAGGAGCCGTGAACTCTAGCCACTGAAATTCTCCATGCAAAGGAATCCAATTTCTTACTACACATAATAACTGGTTCGGGGTCACCCGTGACAAAGTCCTAGAGATAACATAACAGTTTGAACCATTAGCATTGTTTAGCCATTAGTATCAATCTAATTTAATTTCATCTTTAAAAAAAAAAAAGTAAATTCCATTTCTTATGTGTTTTTTTTCTATACATTTGGAGTCACCCCTTTGATTTTTACAACAACAAAAAAGAGAGGCTCAAACGAGTGGTATTTGTGAAACTAATTTGTGGTCTTTATTCAGCACATAGCAAAACGCTGTTTGCCCAATTCCTCTTCTATCCAGTAAACCTTTAGGGATTAGTCATGTAATCAATCACACGTTGAAGCACACCCATAACCGCAACATGTACATTTTATATAAACAAAGTTTAAATGTGTATATATTTAGTATTTACCACAGTAAAATAACATTTAGAAAATGTATATTTAATAATGTAAAATATAATAGACGTTTACTGTGCAATATCATCCTAAAAGGTTGTTGTATCGCAGCTGATACTACGTGTCACCTTGTGGACTAAGGTGAATCGTCGTCATTATTAAATTATAAAATATTTAACCGTAGTTGTAAATCGTCATGTATAAAATTAATTCATTCCTCAAGGTCAAATATGTAATCACAAGTTATATAATTAAGCCTTGGGTACAATAGCGTTACAATACCGGTATATGTTTGTATTTATTTATTTTGGAAATGAGGTGTGTATCTTATTATTATTATTATTGTTATTATTATTATTATTATTATTTAGTAATTTGGCTGACTTTGCTCAAGATGACTTAGAAGTATTAATCGTAATTTGTGCAAAATAGTTAACCATAGATATGATTAATTTTGTATGTGTATAAAAAATAACAAACACACATAGGCTACAACTAGTAGTGATTCATTTTATTATTTATTTGTTTGGCAGACTTACACAAGGTTACGTACATAGTAAACTAAGAAGAACTGTAATAAAAATAATAATTATGGTGCACAAACTAATCTGAGTTTCTGACAGCGTGAAGCAACACTCTAGAAAGTACACACAGTCTGGATCATAGATATATAGCTATGGTCTGGAGGATGTAACTGACGCCATTTTGGTTCACACAGAGTTCTTATCTTGCACTAAGTAAGCGGGAATTTGGATCCAACATGGCACATACGGTCATCAGTTCCATAACACTCAACAAGCTGAGAGACAACCCGGTTTCCTTGTTACAACGAACAAATCAGCCAAACTCGAGAGGTAAGGAATCACTTCATGAGTTTTGATAGGCTGGCAACTCGACTCCTGTGCGCCACCTAGCTTGTTCATAGGGTAGGGTGAATCAAAAGAACCGATTCAATGGGGACTCTGATCCGATTCCCATCGTTCACCTTAGCGAGTCGTTCAAAAAGAACGATTCATTCGCGAACTGCACATCACTAGTGCGGAGAGGACTCCCTTTGTAAAAATATATTGGGACGTCCAGATTTTCCCGTCCCAGTTTGGCCTAATGCTGCGGACTCTTCTGCTATACTGTCGTCACTGGTACTGCGTAGAATATGATGACGAATTATCTGCAAGTTAGTTCTGGCACCTTCATCAATATTTTCATCAGTACATGCCAATATCTGCCCTATTCTTTCCAACAGCCAATCTTCTCGATACAAAATAAAGTCGTCATTTACTGACCCACATTCAACTTGAATTAAAAGCTCCCTAATCTTTTCTAGGATAAGACTCATATAAGTCATATTGCACACATTCGTAACGTATTAAATATTCACAGCATTGAAACTGTACAACAACGACGTTGTAGTTGGCACCCTGACTGCACACCTCTCCGCACTACTACCAGGCAAAGTTAGTAGATCACCGATTCACTTATAGTCCCGCCCATCGAGCATGATTGACGGTGGCTCGAAATACAAGGGTGAAAAGATTGTGCCAAAATGAAAAGACAAAATAAAGAAATAAAAAACGAAATAAAAAATGAAATAAAAAGCGAAATAAAAAATGAAATAGACATATAAAAAACGAAATAAATACAGACATAAGTAAATAAATAAATAACGAAATAAATACGTAAATAAATAACAAAATAAATAGATAAATTATTGATTTCCATTACACGAGAGTAGATGTTAAAACTTCATGCTGATTTGAACTCGGCTCTCGCCAAGATAAGCACCAACTAAGACGTAGCTTTACAGTAAACTAATGTGATCCATATGCGTCTCCATCCATTTACGTTTCCTTCCATATGATGATGTAGATATCCTTCTGTCTGGTGTTAATGGCTGAAGTGTAATGCTGGCTCCAGGGATCAGCTTATTTTGCCTCCCTGGCGCATCAGCACACACAACGGCTGCGATGCTGGCTCCAGGGATCAACCAAAGTGCGGCCTCCCCAGCGCATCAGCATGACAACCGTCTGGATTGAGCTAAGTAGGGTACATCTCTGGGGTTTTCAAGTGGGCACCTTCCATCATCAGTGTTTCGTCGACTAGCCCACGACACCTCAAGAGGGCTCGACGGTGATTCTGGCGTCCCAGCATCACCCCCCTCCGTCCCCCACTCAACTCAGCCCAGCTTACTTACCTGTCCCCAGCCAGAATCTTTCCGTCTCAACCACAGCCAGTTGCTGCTCCTCTCTGCTGCTTCAGATAAGTTCTTCACTGTGCGACGCAACTCTTGGCCACTGAATCCGACGTCTCTGAGAAACCGGGTTGTAGAATGTGCCACAAATCCTCGACAACCCACTTCCACTGGGTAAACCCGAACTCTCCATCCTCGCTGTTCCGCTTCAGTGGCTAGTTGAGCATACCGCAGTTTCTTCCTCTCATACGCCTCATCTACAGCGTCCTCCCATGGCACTGTTAACTCTACCAGGTGAACAAGGCGTGCTGATCCAGACCACAAGACAATATCTGGTCGAAGGTTAGTGGTGGCAATCTCAGGTGGAAAAATAAGCCGTTGACCAACATCTGCCAGCATATTCCAGTCTCTAGCAGCTTCCAGTTGTCCTGGGCGAGGATTGGTTTTAACACCTTTTCTTGGTGGTTGCTCTCCTGGGCGGAGGAATGTTGTCTTTTGTGTGTAATGTTTTGATGGAACAGGTGGCAACTTATTGGTCATGTTACGCTTGTCTTCCAATGCTAAGGCCAAACATCGCAGCACCTGGTCATGGCGCCAAGTAAACCGTCCTTGGCTAAGAGCCACCTTACATCCTGTCAAAATGTGCCTTAATGTTGCAGGTGATGAACACAAAGGACATGAGGGATCCTCTCCTACCCAGAGGTTTAGGTTCTGTGGTGATGGGAGAACATCATATGTTGACCTGATGAGGAAACTGATCCTGCTCTGTTCCATTGACCATAGGTCTTGCCAGCCAATCTTGCGTTGTTCCACACTCTCCCATCTCATCCATTCTCCCTGTTTGGCCTGGGAAATGGCCTTTATACACCTCATCCTCTCCTCCTGCTTTTGCACCTCGTTGACTACCAGCTTCCTTCTTTGAGCTGGGGCCGCCTTGTGCCATGTAGGAGGAGTTGAACTGAAACCAAGACCCCCTCTTCCATGCTGAACTTGCCCCATGATATCACCAATTCGAAGGGCAGCCTTTGCATCTTCCACAGCTTTCTTTGCCGCCCACTTTCTTCCAGTTTTCAACACAGGTGCTGCCTCCCTTACGCATTTATCGCGTGACTCTACTAATGTCATTTCCAGTCTGACCTTGGCGCACTTAAACTCCTCGGTTAGAGCAGAGACTGGTAGCTGCAGTATTCCTTTACCATAAAGTCCCACTCTGCTGAGGCAGCGTGGAACTCCCAACCATTTCCTGATGTATGAACTGATTAAAGCTTCCAGCTTCTCTACTGTTGTCAAAGAAACCTCGTACACAGTCAGTGGCCACAGCAACCTCGGCAGTAGACCAAACTGAAAGCACCAGAGTTTTAGTTTACCTGGTAGAGCGCAGCTGTCTATGCTCTTCAACCCTTCCACTGCTTGTTGTCTAACTTCTCCCACACGAACTGTGTCCTTTAGATCCCCGTCGTATCATCTCCCAAGACTCTTCACTGGCTTCTCAGACACTGTTGGTATTGTCTCACCATTAATGAAGAATGTTTTATCTACTACTTTGCCTTTAATTATAGAGATGCTCCTTGATTTAGTGGGCTTGAATTGCATTCGTGCCCATTCAATGTTATTGGTTAACTTGCCCAATAATCGATTAGTGCAGGCTACTGTTGTAGTCATGGTTGTCATGTCATCCATGTATGCTCGAATTGGTGGTAGTCGCATTCCAGAAGCCAAGCGCTCTCCTCCGACTACCCATTTTGATGCCCTAATGATTACTTCCATTGCCATGGTAAAAGCCAGTGGAGAAATGGTGCATCCTGCCATTATTCCAACCTCTAGGCATTGCCATGTAGTGCTGAATTCTGAAGTTGAAAAACTGAATTGCAAATCTCCAAAATAGGCTTTCACTAAATTTGTTATTGTCATCGGTACACTGAAAAAATCAAATGCTGCCCAAAGTAGTTCATGTGGCACTGAACCATATGCATTAGCCAAATCCAGGAATGTCACATGGAGCTCCTTCCTCTCCTTTTTAGCTGATTGAATTTGTTGCCAGATCACATTGATGTGTTCTAAGCAACCTGGGAAACCTGGAATGCCCGCTTTTTGTATTGAAGTGTCAATGAAGCAGTTCTTTAATAGGTAAGCTGACAATCTCTGAGCAATAATGCTGAAGAAAATCTTGCCTTCTACGTTTAATAGGGAAATGGGACGAAACTGACTGATGCTTGTAGAATCTTTTTCTTTAGGTATAAAGACTCCACCTGCTCGGCGCCATGCTCTTGGTACAACCTGTTTTTCCCATGCCACTTTCATCAATTTCCACAGAATTCGTAGAACTCCTGAAGCACTCTTGTACACTCTGTACGGAACTCCATTAGGCCCTGGAGATGATGAAGCCCTTGCTTTTTTCACAGCTTGCTCTATTTCTTTCCACTTAGGTGCACAGTCCTCCATTTGGTATTCTGGTGGATTGATAGGTGGGATGTCTGACGGAATTGACATAGGCTCCTGCCTTTTTGAATCTGTATGTGTTTCCTCCAAATATCTCTCCAGCTCAACCTTAGATGCTTTTAGTGTGCCATTCTTCTCACTGGTGAATAACTTCTTTACAAATTTGAATGGGTCTTTATAAAAGTTAGTTCTCGCACGCTCCTTCTTTTTGTAGCGTTTCCGTAGGCGCTCAGCTCTGCGCAATGTTGCAAGCTTATCTTTTATGACCCTTTGTAAGAGATTGAGTCCCTCCTTCTGACTTTGTTCTGCTCTTCTCCATTGGTTCCTCAGCTGTCTCCTTTCTCTAACTAAGCGTTCAATCTCCTGCTGCCGTCTAGACTTTCCAGGAATAGTTTGTACTTTTTCCTTCCTTTTTTCAACTCCAAACCTCTCACTTCCATATGCGTAGATGATGTCCCCAAATTTATCCAGCTTCTTTTCAACTGTTCCACTTAATCTTTCCAATGCAACGCAGAGATCTGTGTTTACTGTGTCCCATGCAGTTTTCTCACAAGCTCTTGGCCATTTAACTCCAGGCTTGTGCCCGTTGAGGTTCTTTTCTCTCTTATGCTGGTTTGTCTGACCGGGTTCACAAGGATCATTAGGTTCATCACTAACTGTGTCCATGCAAGTCCTCCTCACATCTATGACAGGGGTGCTGATATCCTGCGAACTGTGGTTTGCTTCCTGTCGCTGGATTTCATTCGACTGACTTGACTGACTTCGTAAGAAGTACTGATCAATGCGAGGCCCTTGTCCCTTCTCCCTCAAGCATTTCATTCTCCCTTGATGAATCTTCAAACCCCTGACCGTTGTCGCCTTGCTCCAGCCGCAGACACAAACCTGGAGTTCCATGTCTTTGTTAACTGCATTAAATATATTTCAGTTTTTACTTATTTATGTATTTATTTTGTTTTATATTTATTATATTTGTATGAATTTATTTCGTTTATTTATTTATTTATTTATTTCGAATTTTATTTATTTATTTTTTTTAAATTTTGGCACAAATTATCCTCCATATCAACACATTGCGTACTGGTAAATAGAAGTAATAAATTAGAATACCATTCTGTATAATCAGAATACAATTGTTTTCTGTGTGGCCGTCAATGTGACTGCTCCTGGAGCTTTTAGGTATAATGTAATATATCCTTTATTTCTGCACGTGTTTCATGCTTTGTGAGAATATTTAATACATATGGACAGAAAGGTACACTAACGCGCTGCCTGAAACAATTAAGTTCACCTCGACGCTCTT
The DNA here is from genome assembly GCF_902713425.1 of Acipenser ruthenus. Classification (NCBI taxonomy): domain Eukaryota; kingdom Metazoa; phylum Chordata; class Actinopteri; order Acipenseriformes; family Acipenseridae; genus Acipenser; species Acipenser ruthenus. The sequence goes on along the minus strand of NC_081207.1, from coordinate 11,283,611 downwards.
TTGACACTAGCACGCCTTTCTCTGCCACTCCGAGCGGCTCTGGTGCACCTTGGTTTCATAAGGAGCTCCAGCAGCAAACTGAACTAAGCTGCACTTAATGCTAATGTACACAAATGATAAACAAGTGATATGCTAAACAGTATCGTGTATTCCACAATGCTAATCAAGCAGAGCCCACGGAGGAGCAGCGAGCCAGGGGCAGTATTCTTGAAAGTCTTCTTAAACAAAACTTAAGAAAGTTCGTAAGAAAATAGTTAAGATCGTCCTAAGATTGTTCTTAAGTTCAATTCTTCAATTTTTCTTACTATCATCCCAAATTTCTTCTTAAGAATTTCTTAAATATTGTCTTAATTATTATTTTTAAAATCCGGAGTATATAGGCCTAAGACAAACTGAATTTAAAATACATGTATTGCTAAATACGCGTGTGACAGAGATTGAATGATTCTTGGTGTTAGATCTCTTTCCCGACCTGTGAGGGTGCTGAGTAAAGGGAACAGAGTACTGTGGAAAGGGGACTGAGCTTCGGTACACTAAATCATTGACCCAGAAGGTTAACTGTGTGGCATCTGCGGATTGGAGGAGCGGGTGCGCTCATTAACCAAGGGGTCATGGTTGACAGTATATAAAGGGGACACACTGAGGTTATCTGTTCCTTTGTGAATGGTTAAATCGAACAACCAAAAGGACAGCCTGTGTTGTGATACGTGAGTGTTTTGTTTGTCGTTATTAATGAACGCAGACTTCTGTTAGTTTCATCTGAGCAATTTATTTTGATGCTCTTATACATTCGGGCAAATCTAAGCAGAAATAAAACAACAATACAATGACTATTTCAATAATTGTCAGTGACAGGCTTTTTAACTAAATGGGGATGCTGTGATTCGTGTTCTTGTAACTCAACTTAACAGAAATGTAACTGTAAAAAAATGTATCATAGCTCAACTCTCAGAAGCAGCACGGCGCTCTATTTTTTAACTGACTGAAAATCATGCTTCTACCTGGGGAATCTGCTCGCTGATCTGTCCTTAGCACTGCGGCTTCCGAAAACGGAGACAGCCCCAGTGACATTGTAGTGCGCCGCATAGATCATGGTCTTCTTAAGCCCGCCGCACACAGCCCGACTCAGGCCATCCCGACTTATCTCATCTCAACTGGCCGTACAGAGTTTGGATGAATCGTATCAGTGTGCATGCACTTAAAACCAAGATTATGCAGATTTCAGTCGGGATGTCTTCAGATTTGAATCTTGAATCTTTTTCAGACGCAGTTTCGTTCAGATGTGATCAGTCGGTCTGTGTGCAGCGGTTGCCGACCAAGACTGACTGAGACCGATTAGTCATGAGGGTGTCAACCAATGGTGAAGCAGGTTTAAGTGACGTAGTTTGTCATGTAACTTGTCACAAGATGGCGGAATATTGACAGCTTTAGTTCCACAGGTAAAAATACATTAGTCTTGAATTGCTCTGAGTGTCCCAAATTAAAAAATACCAGATATGTGCACATTTGAATAGTTTAAGGCTTATACTAATCAAAAGGAAATTATCAATTTACCTTTTTATTATCAATCTACTGGCAGCCTATATTTTCTTACTGCGCTAAAACAGAACTAACCGGTGCATCGATCTCCAATAGGTCACAAATCACAAGCCCCTAGATCCACACGCTGAGAAAAAAAAAATGCCAAAGTCAAATAAAAAATCAACAGTTTGGATTTTATTTACCACAGGCTAAAGTGTAGTAGTCAAGCTATACAAAAAGTTAAACACTGCCTGAAACGTTTGCACGGTGTAAATGGTCAATTAATTAATAGGCTAAGCGCTTCTTTTGGTTGCCTTGCGGCGCTGTCTCCGTCGTCTAATCAGCATACGATGCCATGCATAATATGAGGGTCGCTATGTTGGGCTAAGTTAATACAAAAATGTGTACAGGGCAGTATTAATTAAATCTGCATACATAGTAAGCACCAGGATCTAGTTGTGGTCCGTCTAATTCAGTCTTAGCAGTGTGCGACACCCAGTCGGGAAAAACTCAATTGTGACGTCAAACCAAAACTGAGCACAACTGAACGCAAAATCTGTGCATACTCAGATTAGATGAGTTGGGATGGCTTGAGTCGGTCTGTGTGCAGCAGGCTTTAAGGGTAAAAACAGTCCCTAAGGACTAAAAAACTTTAAAATTCAGATGTATTATTATTTATTATTATTATTTTTTACAATAAAGGGGACATAAATTATGGTTAAATGTCATTAAAAAGTGTTTAGCTGTATTTGTTTGACATGAGTGAACTGTGCTGTGTAAGCCTACTGTTCTCAAATAACAGAATTTTTCTTTATAATAACCATATGTCATAATTTGTCTATGATGCGATTTTAAGACACCTTTGGAAATAAGTGTGATATGCTTTCGGTTCACCAGTATGAAACCAATTGGCTCATCAAATTTAATGAAGTGCGGTTCTAACACGTACTTAATTTCAATTGAGTCCGGCACGCCTCTGGAGCATCCGTTATGAAACTGGCCTTAGTTGGCTGCTAGTTAACCAGTTCAGAATGTTTAGTTAAAGGCAGGAAGAGAAAACGAGGACTCATTTGCAGTAAAAACTGCCAATAATAATAAACATAGCTGTAATGAACGTACCTGTTTCTTTAACTAAAATATATATTTTTTTAATTGCACAAGTATTCCCGACCCCATTGAAAGGCACTGGCGAACCACAGTTTGAGAACCGCTGCTTTAAAATATTTCAGTGGTTTGTCTTTCAGACTATGGTGTTTTGTTTCCTAATGTCAGCCCAGTTATGATGGCTTCATAGAGTCGTCTGACAACAACCCTGAACATACAACACATTGAGGCAAATTATTTAAAGTTATACAGATACATTATTTAAAATTTTAAATTAATTACATTTTAAAAAGTGTCTATGTTTGGGTTTTTTTTTTTAATTAGCAACCGACCCTTACCTTTTCCCCTTTCACCTCGGGCTACTTTCTTCCTGCAACAATGGTGTGTTAGTTCACTTATGCATTCTTAATCAATTGGGTTTGTTATCGTAAATAACTTTTAGTTTAGTTCCAAATCATAATAAATTGCATTAACAAATATTTTACTGATACATGCTACTTTTTAATTTTATTTTATTTTTTATTTTTTCATTTGTCCTGCTCATTCTATGGATCCCCTTCACCCCGGTTGAAAAACATTATATAAAGCATAGTGAAAGCATAATAAGGCATGGGGAAGTATTGTAAAGCCCAGAAAGGTATTGCTAGAAAGAAACACTTGATATAGCAAACAGGTATTTTTATTTTAAAACATATCTGGTCAGGTTAAAGACAGCTCTCGGTTTCTGTGCCTTTTTCCAATTACCTGTTACACTTGCAAAGTCTTCAGAGATGTATTTAAGTGTAGTATCATATGTCATGTTTTACAATACAAATACACCTTTATTATAACACAACTTTCAACACTGGACATTTGAGACCTATGTAACAAATAGCAGTGCACAACAGGTAAGATTTATGAAATTATTTTGTTAGCCGGGAGTCTAGCTGTGGGAGTCCAGCAAGAGGAGGCCTGCACTGAGACGCTGTTCGAATAGATCCAAACCTAACGACGCTCTGGAAGAAGCCATCTACTAGTGAGGTCTGTACCCTCCACCCCACTGCTCCTACTGTGCCTTTTGTCTTGCCTGTCCTGCTATGACTGTCTCTCACATCCCTGTTCTGTCCTCCTGTCCTCGTCCTCTGCCCTCCCTCCGCTGCTGCTCCTCCAACCCCTCTAACCTCATTTCTCTGCCTCTCCCCCTCCCACACACTCTCTGGTACACTCTGGAACTGTCACTCTTCTTCCAACAAAGCTGATTTCATCTCTGCCTTTGCCTCCCACCTCTCTCTCGATTTCCTTGCTCTCACTGAAACCTGGCTGTCCCCTGATAACACTGTCACTCCTGCTGCCCTGTCCTCTCTCTACGTCCTGTCCCATACCCCCCGTCTCACTGGACGGGAAGGTGGGACTGGTCTTCTCCTCTCTCCCTCCTTACTCTTTTCTGTCCCCACCGATCTCTCCTCACTCTCTGTTAATACCTTTGAATTTCATGCAGTCCAACTAACCTCTCCCTGTCAACTCCTGCTCAATGTTCTGTACCGCCCCCCTGGGCCTCTCGCTCACTTTCTGGATGAACTCGACTATCTACTCTCCTCCCTCCCCTCTCTGTCTACCCCAACTGTCCTGTTGGGTGACTTCAACATCCATCTCTCCAACCCCAGCCACTCTGCTGGATTCCTCCCTCTCCTTCACTCCTTCGACTTCTGTCTCTCTCCATCCCCTCCTACCCACAAAGCTGGCCGTCAACTGGACCTCACCTTCTCCAGGGCCTGCTGCCCCTCCACCCTCTCTGTCACCCCCCTGGACCTCTCTGATCACTATTTCATCTCTTTTTCTCTGTCTCTCCCCACTATCCCTGCTCCTCCCACCCCCACTGTCACCTCTCGCCGTAACCTCCGATCTCTCTCCCCCTCTGTCCTTGCCTCCACTGCTCTCTCTCACCTCCCTCCTATCGACTCCTTTTCACAACTCTCCGGAGACTCTGCTACCTCCACCCTCTTCTCCTCCCTCACCTCCTCTCTCGACTCCCCTCACCTCCCGACCTGCCCTAGACCTTTACCGCACTCTCCTCTCCTCCTTCTCCTCTACTCTCTCCTCTGCTAAATGTACTTATTTCCAATCTGTAATCCAAGCCTCCACTAACAACCCACGTAAAATATTCTCTACCTTCTCCTCCCACCTAAACCCTCCCCCCTCCTCCTCCCTCCTCTATCTCCCCTGATGACTTTGCCTCCTTCTTCTCTTCTAAAATCTCAGATATCCGCAAACTCTTTAACACCTCTCCCTCCCCCACACCCCCTCCTGCTCCAACCCCTACACCCACTGCATCCCCTACTAACTCACCCTCCTTCTCCACCTTCTTGCCCCTCTCAGACTCTGACCTCTCCTCCCTGCTCCAGGGTCACAAACCCACCACGTGTGCCTTGGACCCCCTCCCCACTCACCTCTTTCAAGCAGCTGCTCCTGCTCTACTTCCCTTCATCTCTTCACTTCTCAACACCTCTCTACTTTCTGGTCTCTTTCCCTCTGCCTTCAAAAAAGCCTCTATCACTCCCCTCCTCAAAAAACCTACCCTCGACCCCACCTCCCTCCAGAGCTACCATCCTGTCTCCCTCCTACCCTTCCTCTCCAAAACCCTCGAGCAGACTGTACACCGCCAGCTCTCTGCTTTCCTGTCCAACCACTCTCTGCTCGACCCTCTCCAATCTGGCTTCTGCTCTGCTCACTCCACTGAAACCGCCCTCCTGTCTGTCACCAACTCACTTAAGTCTGCCCGAGCTGCCTCTCTCTCCTCTGTCCTAATTCTCCTCAACCTCTCTGCTGCCTTTGACACTGTTGATCACTCTATTCTACTATCATCTCTTGCTGACCTGGGGATCTCTGGCACTGCTCTGGCCTGGTTCTCCTCCTACCTCTCCAACCGCACTTACCAGGTAACCTGGCGTGGAGCAACCTCCACACCTCACCCTCTCTTAACTGGAGTCCAAGGGTCAGTCTTGGGTCCTCTCCTGTTCTCTCTCTACACCCGCTCCCTGGGCCCCATCTTCGCATCCTATGGTTTCTCATACCATTTCTATGCTGATGATGCTCGGATTTTCCTCTCCTTCCCCACCTCTGACTCCACCATTTCCTCCCGTATCTCTACCTGTCTGTCTGCTATTTCCTCCTGGATGCACTCGCATCACCTCAAACTCAACCTCTCTAAATCTGACCTCCTTTTCTTTCCCTCCTCCTCCCCCTCCTCTGATCTCTCTATCTCTGTTCCTCTGGAATCTACCACACTCTCTCCATCTTCCTCTGCTAAGAACCTCGGAGTCACCCTGGACCCCTGCCTCTCTTATTCCTAGCACATCTCCACTCTGGCACGCACTTGCCGATTCTTCCTGAGCAACATCCAAAGAATCCGACCCTTCCTCACCAACTATGCTACCCAGCTCCTGGTCCAGGCCTTGGTACTCTCCCGCCTAGACTACTGCAACTCCCTCCTGGCTGGCCTCCCTGCATCCGCCACCCGTCCGCTCCAGCTCATCCAGAACTCCACTGCCTGCCTGGTGTTCTCTCTGCCTCGCTTCGCCCACGCTACTCCACTACTCCGCTCACTCCACTGGCTCCCGATCACAGCTCGCATCCAGTTCAAGACTCTTGTACTAGCATACAGATGCCTTGACCAGACTGCACCCAGCTACCTCCAGACCCTCATCTCTCCCTACACCCCCACGACCTCTCCGCTCCGCCTGCACTAGAAGACTGGCTCTACCTCCGCTATGCTCCCCTGCCTCCAGAGCCCGCTCCTTCTCCACCCTTGCTCCGCAGTGGTGGAATGACCTTCCTACAGATGTCAGGACTGCCCAGTCCCTGACCACATTCCGGCGCCTCCTTAAGACTCACCTCTTCAAACAGCACCTGTAGAACTCCTCTGTTTTTATCCTGGGACACTATCACCCTTCCTTAAATGCACTTTATTTGCTCTTATCTGCCCCCTATTTTACTGCATTTAATCCTGTACTTCAGAATACTGTAATCTGCTAAGTGTTTAGTCTGTAGTATTTTGTATTTAATCATATCCTGATGTAACTATCACTGTTATCTGCTGTATTATTAAATGTATTTTGTCACACTTGTACTTTGCTTGAACAAAAGTCATTGTATTACCAACTGAATTGAGCTCATTAATTCTATATAGTGTGACCAGCTGCCTGACTGAGGAAACTTGCTGACCACCAATGACCATGCTGTCATTTGTTTCCCATTAGCTGTTTAACCAGACGTCAGACTCTCTTCTTGGGGGTTGTCTCTACTTACACCACATTGCAGTTTTTTCTAACAGAATCTTCTAAAGCCAATGTACTGTAATGACATCTGAATTTCTGATTTTGGTATGATGCAGTGTTCTGATTTTGTGCGTTGTGAGTGAACTCTTTTATAATAAGCATATGGTAATATTGAGCATTGGTTTGTTAAATAAAGTGGGTAAACAAAAAATATATTAATGACATTGAATATAAAATTGGGCATATGACAGGTGGATGGTAAAAACCTTATTTTTGTTAAAGAAAATATTTTGCCTTCAATTCTTATTTTCTTGTAATCCTTTGTTGAAGCATATTTATTTTTCTTATTATTAAGTTGGTCCATTATAAAAAGAAAATATTAAACAGCTGTCCACACAGCATTATACTTAAATAACACTGTCATGATGTAAATGCACAAGTAGGCTATTTATGTTCTCATATTTCGCTGATCATATAAGTGTGACAACAGCATTACCTGGAAATATTCACATAATTTTAAGATTTTTCTTTGTATATAAACCAATAATTCATTCTTAAAGTTGTGTTAAAATAATTTATTTAGAAAATAATTAATAGAATATATGTGTTCAGGATCCTAATGAGATGAGGTTTTTGGCAGCTTTTAGCTATCAGCTGGCTTTCCCAAGCTTTTCCCAAGGTTATACTATGCATTTACTATAGCTTACTATGCTTTTTTAATATGCGTTACCGTGTTTTTACAATAATTACCTATGCTGTACTATGCATTCACTATGCCTTGTTAAACTTTGCTCTGTTTTTACTATAGTAAACTTTTATAAGGGGGTCACAAAAACAACACATTGAAAGCAGTATCTGTATGTCCCAAGAGTAGGTCTCAAATATTATACATTTTGCTTCCAGAATAGTGGCAAATCTTTAATTATAAGGTACAATTATAAAGATTTGCTCCAGTGCAAAGTCTAAACCTCTAGAAAAAAAAAATAAATCTGTGGTGTGAGTCCCAATGTGATGGCTGTACTGGATCAGGTTTGCAAGCCATGTTGTGGCTTTAGATTAATTTGGATCCTCCAAGAGCCATCTGGATGCAGTTTTGAGAACAATTAGTTATTAGGAACGTGTATGAGCATTAATGTGCATAATTTCATTTCATTTTCGTTCTGAGGAGTGTTCATAATCACTCTCTGAGGTTCCTCTTTAGGAATGGTTGACTGAATACCAAAACGTATTAAAATAATCAAAACATAATTCAAAATAATAATTTAAACTAGTATATCAAATAATTAGTTTTTCTTCTTGTGTGACTGGGTTTTGGTCTCTGCTGATGAATACTCCCCTGGTGTTTTGGTTTAAGTGCATTATTAATGAATAACTAAAAATGTCATACATAGGTCATATTTCCCAGAGTGAACTATAAGACTGAACAAATATGACTAAAAGCTGCTGTGTTCTAGGTGGCATGGTTTAAGTTATACCTATAAATCAAAGCTATAGACCTTGGCAATATGACATGTCATTTTTCTCACTCTAGGCGGTGACTACACAGTCAACTTAAGTATTGGGTAAGTGGAAAAAAGGAATTTGCTCATTCTCTTAAACTTCTATATATTTTATTATATTGTGTAAAAGTAATCCCTTAAGGTAATGTACAACAAAAACAGGGCATGTTTTGTAATAGAAGTTCCCTGGTTTAGGAAATCCACAATATTTTCATTGTTTTGACATGTAATATTATCCAATGATAAATTCTTAATCTTTTGTAATCTTGATATTATTATTATTATTATTATTATTATTATTATTATTATTATTATTATTATTATTATTATTATTGGAATTTGCTCTACGTCACCATTTGATTTTCTACAGTTTCTAAATATATATTTTTATCCTACAGAATATACATACTTGCATGTGCACAGGCAAAACTATAAATATAGGTTAACAATATTGACTCAACAAAATCTGTTACATTTTTATGTATAGAGTGAAAAAAAACAAGCAAATATGCTAGAAATGCTAAATTGGCAGAGTGTATAGTAACGCTGTGTCGTGGCACAAGTTTTACCCCATTCCACCTATTAACTGGCCCAAAATTAAATAAGGCATGGCGTAAACTAGCACATTTAAATGCTAAAATTCCGCTGCACCAGTGTTCTGAAACCCTCAAAATGGGCTGCCGGTAGCACAGACTAACAGACTAATCTGAAAAATAGCGCCTCCCCTCCAAATGGGGTACCTCAATTGAACAATAGGTAGGTGTGGCAGGGCAGGGCCCTGCCTGTAAATAATATTATTGTTGTGTGGTGATTTGGTGGTGGTTGGCAGGGATGGGGTTAATTTCCTATCCCTGTCAAAAATACATGTGAGAATGTGGCTGGAGCTAATTGAGTAATTGATAATTATGCTCCAGCCACATGGTATAAAAAAAAGGGGAAATTCCTTTGTTTGGTGGAGGTGTTTTGGGGCGAATGCCCAGCCTACATGTTTGTATTTTGTTGAAACCTTTTGTTTTGGCCCTTGTGCCAGTTATTTTGTGATTGTTTTACTGTGAAAGTTTTGTTTTTGTTTAACTGTTTTATTTTTGCTCTGTGAGTAGTGTTTTGTTTGACTTTTTGATTTCCTTTTGTTTATTAAACAGCGCAGAAGCAGTTTCCTTGCCTCTGAGTCTCTTTGCCTGCCAATAACATCTGGGCCCACAACGCTACCCTGTCACATAGGTCATTTGGAGAGGCAATTACCCGTGTTGACCAAGTGTCTTGGACTTATATAATATTGTTATTATACGATGGATAAAAATAAATATACATAATGAAAAGGATATAATGAGCCAAGTTTATTATACAACAAATACAAAAAATTGTACATAATGAAATAGAAATGAAATGAAATGGTATCGAGTTATACTTTTATCCTCAGGGAGCTCAGTAAGGGTAATGCAGACACTAAATACTCTACCTTCTTCTCAGTACTCTCCCTCTGTTCCTTGGGTTGTTCAGGAAGGTTAGGAGTCTGCACTCTCCGTCGTAAGAAATGCCCCTGAAAATTCACGCTGTAACGAATTTCACTGAAATCGTGTATTTGACTGCCTACCGTGAAAAATATGCATTTTATTTAATTTACAGTATTTTACTGTTAATTTCATACATTTATCAAGTAGAATCAGCTCTACAGTAGCTGTGCACAGTCCTGCTCAATGCCTACAGCAACAGGCTCAAACAAAAAGCAGCTTCATGATTGGTGAATTCCTTATACTGTACAATGACATTTCTACATACTACTAATGTACTTTGTCTACAAAAAAAACCCCACAAAAGCTTAGGTTTTGTTATTTCAGGTTTTGTGGTTAACGTTTCTCCGATGTATTTTGGGATTAGAGGCAGCAAAATAGGCTATGGGAATTTTAATTGATGTGTCAATATAAGTTTTAAAGGTTTACAAAACTCAAAAATGTTGCTGAATTTGTCATTCAAGGTTGTTTTAAAAAAACTATTTTGTCCGGTTGTTACTTTTCTTTTGCAGTCAACACAGACCATTTTAAACATCTTGTTTCCAGCAGAATTTTGTTACATTTTGAAAGATTGTTTCAATAGCAAATCGAGTTATAATGTACATTTTTAAAGAGTTGACTCAGCAGCTAGGCTAATTAAAATGTTTCAGCCTTGGTTTTTCGGTGATGTTCTTGATGAACTATCAATGATAACACATTTTAGGCAACTTACATTAGTAGACTATAATGTAAGTGGGAAATGCTTTTTTTTTTTTTAAATAAAATGTCATTTTTTTGGCACTCCGTGAATTTATTTATTTTTTTAATTGTCATTTGTGAAAATACTGTACATTTTCTGGGCCCCTATATGACTGCTGCCATAATGCTCTTTCCCATCAGCTGCTTTCTGACTTTTTATTTGTGCCCAAATAAGAACAATTTGAAATCGATCTTATTTGTGGACCCTTTTAGGGCCCGTGCTGCTGTTCTGCCGCTTCATGAATCTCATCTTACAAATCTAATTTACAAATCAGCCCCAATTTACCCATGCATATAATTAAGGCTTGACACACCTTCAAATGAGAGGCGGAGCGCATTGCACGGTGGAGCACATTTTGGCTGTGCTAACACGGCCATAACTTGCCTAAAGTGTCATGATACATACGGGGCAATTTATGGCCTTATGCCGCCGCAAACGCTTGATACATGCCCCCCTAAGTCATTTGCTAGTTTATACCATAAAACTAAAATATGTCCCCAAGTAAGGTACAATAAATGTATAGTATGAGAATAGACAAAGCACTACCATAGTAAATGTTTCAGAAGAGATTTCTATTACAGTTGCCATTGGATTGCTGCTTTTAAATGAATGTTGCTTCCAACAAAGCTGACACTGATCTGCTGTGATATAAACTGCGTGGCTGCTTTGAGCTCTTGGGTTTCTTAGGTGACAGGCTATATATGCTATTCATGCTCCATTGGATTGAGGTTGCATTGGCTATTCCCCAGTCAGCCTCAAAGAGTAACTCTCACGTCCTTGAGATACTGTAATTTACTCAAAAAAAGGTGATAAAAATGATTTAAGGTTATCACCAACTATAAGCCACCATTAAAGAGAATTAATCTTGTACTTCAGTTAAACTGGCGATCAAGCATTTTAAGATGGATTGAGAATGGGTTCTTTTCTGATAAAGGTGCAGTGTACTACTAGCATTCTAGCTGAATCCAGCAGGGATGCAGTCAATAGTGTCACAATACAGCAAGAATGTTGGGTCTGAGTATCAACTTCCTGAAAATACTGGAAATGCCTCTTCCTCTAATAAACCCATTCTGATCTGCATTGACACTAGAACAACTTAGGGGGTCACTTTGACACCATTTAAAAAGAAAACGTATTTATGAAATACACCAAGCTTGATATTAAATCCAAAGTACCTCACAAACTCTGTTCCCTTACAGTGGATATTCTCAGAACTCAACCCAATCCCTGCAGATGATATTCCCAAATCCAAAAGGAAAAGGTGCTCCATTTGTCCATCATCAAAGGACCTGCGCCTCGTAAAAAAATCCATTCTGATTTTCAATGTGCCTGCCACATGTGTCCAAATTGCATCTGAGCAATGAAACTGCTCTGAAATATTTGAATAGTGTTGTTTTATTTTGCTAAAGTGACATTTTTGTTAAATGCATTTAATTTCTCTGTTTCTTAGACCAAATAAACAATAGGCTCACTGAACCCGTGAATTGTACTTAATTATACAATGGCAAGAAAAATTCCTGCGCTCTTATCCCAGCATAATATCACGGATCTAGTGCCAGCAACCTCCTCACTAAAAACTAGACAGACCTATCAATTTGCCACAACTGTCAATAACAGAATAAATTACACAATTCCTGAAGTGAATTGTACCTTAAACAACATGACAACTGTGGAAACCTTGCTTGGCAAAGAGCCTTCAAACACAGAGCAGCCAGGAGACCAGACAGCACCTCTCAATGAGAGAAAAAAAAAAAAACATTTAAAAAAGACACCTGGAGATCGACTCTGAGGGAGTAGACAAGATAAAATCTGACAGAAATGAAGCATCCACAAAACAACAAACCAACTGGGCAGTTAAGGTTTTTTATGACTGAGTGAGTGAGAGTAACACAAATACAGACTTGAAAACTGTCACGCTAGAACACCTTAATACAGTTCTACAACAATTGTATGCCTCTGTCAGAAATAGCTCCGGAGAGCCGTATGGCATAAGCAGTTACATGAGGCTTGGAGCGGGCTTAAACAGACACTTAAATCAACTGCCCCTGAGCCGTAACATTAATATACTGTCAAATTCAGAGTTCAGCTGTGTCAACAATGTGTTCACAGCATACATAAAAAGCTTGAGAAGTCCTATTGTTATTAACTCACTTTAAATGGAAATAACACTTTAGTATGTCTTGTGACAGACCAAGGGGCAGGGTGATCAATGGGAGATATGTGAGGGCAGATATTTTGAGGGGATTGTGCCCTTGCACAAAATGTCCGACACCAGACAAGAGACCAAATGGCCACCGGGAGAACTACAATTACCAGAATCCTGGGTGAAGCTACAGGGTGCGGTCAGAATACCTGCACACTGTGTGGCTGACTGCATAAATAGGGCCCGAATTGGCCAAATCAGAGAGAGAGAGACACAGAGTGTTGTGTGTGTACTAGAGAGAGAGGAAACTTGAACTTTGCAAGCCTTGTAAACTTGTGTATGACATGGACTGTTTGTGTGATAACATGATTTATATACCGAGAACTGTATGCCGGCCTGATGACCCTTCTACCTGGAAAAGGAAGAAAATAAAGACACAGATACCGCCCTGTTTGAACAAAACGTATTGTGTGGGTCTTGTGTATTGTCTCATGTGCCGATTTGCATACAAGTTCGTCTTAGCGAGCTCGTGCCCAACCACCCAAGGCATGATGTTATCCCAACACAACACATGCCCTGTTGTGCATTATTCCTTTATTAACTTTTTGGGGGGATAGTAGTTTACGGTTGAAAGATTAAGCAGAAAACAAAAGCAAAGCAGGTGGTGAATCTTATTCATCCAAAACCTGTTTTCTAAACGCTTGATCTATCAAATGGGACAATATTGTATAATAATTATGTTTCACACTTAATTTACTGTATCATTGTGTGACCCTCATATTGTGATATGTATTGTATTGTGAAGACACTGCCAAAGCACAACCCTAATCTTGTGTTTCATGTTGTTAATGAGCAGTGTCTTGGCATTTAACTAGCCTTTTTTGAATTTTATTTAGCATAGGCCTATGTATTGCACTAATTATGATAAAATAATTATCTAAAGTATCATTCATTTCCATTCATTAAATACATATCTACAGTACCAAGCGGTAGCCTATTAGTACATGTTCAGTAACAAATGTTGTATCTACAATATGTTAAAATAGTATTTATCAGATTCAAGCTCACTTGCAGCTAGTTTATATCCTATTATGTGTTCTAAATCATTTTACAATTGCAGTGTATCTTTCAAATATAACCTTTTCTTTGCAACAATGCCTTTAAATACAGTGTTGACCTTTCCCAAGTGATGTATGTTATGTAAACAAACAACTCTAATTAGAAATGTTGCATAATTTATTCCATGAATAATGTAACTACAGTACTTTTTAATACCACTTCACTCTTTTAGCTGTTGGATCTAATGAGTAAAATATAACGAAAAACACACACAGTTATTAATGTTTCTGCTTTAGGGATTGTTCCATTGCCTCGAAAAGATGGAATTAGTACCAATGTTCACCAACTACTACGTTATGAAAAACTGAATTGCTGTTAAAAGACAAGATGGGTAACGCAGCATCCAGTTAGATTCTGCTTTATCCCTTGACTATAGTAGGGCTCTTTGTTTGTTTGGTGTTTATTTTTTAGTGGCAAGGCAAAACCAAGCACACGAGGCAAAGCCAAGTGATTTTTACACACCAGTGAAATATTATGATGACTGCATGCCCTAGAGTTATTGCACATATAAAATGCTTTTATGGTTATTTTTATATTATTTTATTAAAAAAATAGTTTTGTTAAAAAAACTAAAAGTTTTATTGCAGGGGTTCCCAAACTTTCTTGGCTCAAAGCCACCCATGACATTACTAAGGACTGAGGACCCCAGTCTGAAATTTAGATTTTGATACCTTTAATGAGACAGGTTGTTTGTTTGTACAGGTAGAAGTTTGACTGCTTTCATTATGTTCAGTGTCATTTCTTGGACATTGAGAAACCACTCCATAATTAGTCTGACTGGAAATGTAACATAAACCTGCTTGTAAAGGTAAGTAGGAGTGGTACAGTTTATTTTATTTATGTAGAGGGAAGAAAATATATCTTCTAACTGGATTTATATCAGGCACATTTTTGGTGTTTATGTGGCCTTTAAAAAATACAGCTGACCAAATATTTTTTTCACTAACTTTAATTAGTGTTGAGAGCATTTATTTTGTATTATTCAATGCTGCTAAGTGGATATTTCTTTTCACTGGATCTCATTTGGGAATTCATCTTGCATTCATTCAAATACAATGACGGAATGACAGGGCGAATCACCCTGTTTCAAATTATGCTCCGTTGCTTAGAAGATGCATTCTAATTCTTCTACTTCTGCTGTTTAATTGAGGTATATACATACTTTATGTTATACTGTACTTGTTATATAAACAGATTACTCCATAAACATGCTGTGGTTATTTCACTCATGAGGATTGCCATAGACAACCTACTCAACCCCTTCAGGGGCTCGTGGGTTATCCATCCCTTGCTTTTTTGTTCCCCCTACCTTATATTTATACCTCTTATTGGCCAGCCCTGTAGCCATTACAGTTGCACTGCATTGACAAGTTGAACCTTCATTATACTATTTAAATTTTAATATACAGTACATATATGAGTAGAAGTATATATTGTATGGGTCAGAATATATTGAGTTAGTAAATTGAGTTAGTTTTAAGCTGTAATGCATGAGAGGCACAGCTACAGCCATATTATTTAAAACTCATTAACGTCTGTTTTTCCCCAAACCTTGTTTCTCCCACTGAATACAAATATGTCTTTGTGAGGTTTATGTTTAAAGGAGATTTTTTTGTTGTTGTTGGTGTTTTCATGTTCCATTTCATCTGGTGTTCTCGATATGAATTCAAAGTGTGAGTATTTTTAAATGCGGCAAAGTGATATTGCTGCTGGATTTCAAGCCACATCTGAATTATGGTGATTAGAGAAGAGGTGCTTTGTTCTGATTTAGTGTATATTATAATTCAAATTATTACTGCAATCCTGCTGCAGGCTGCACGGTCATTAAAGCAAGAGACAGGTGCCTTTTTGAGAAATCTATGAATTACACTTAAGGAAAATAAAGTCTTGATGTCTTGATGTTATAAATGTACCTCACACTGTACTGTAAAACATATAGAAAGTGTAAACCACCAGAGTCAATACTCTGTACACCTAGATTTTGTATTCAGTAAAGTGTGAATTATGCAAACTGTCGCTAAATTAATTGCGTTGTTTTACTTAGTTGTTACCAAAAGCACACACATGCCTGTGAGGATCGTTTCCATCAATCAGACCTATACAGCAGCTGATTGGCTTTCTGAGTCTCTGACTGGCCGGGACTGTGTGACGCAAGAAATATTAAACAAATAGAAACTTTACCTGCTGCCACAAGGTTAAATGAAAGAGTGCCGGTGAGTGAAAAGTTATCTATAATAATGGTGTTGCACTATTTTGATAGACATTGTTTACTGTATAAAAATCAAGCAATACAATTAATCATTGTTACAAGGCTCTCCCGGATAGAATTGCCACCACAACTAAACAATTAAATACATTTACTAAACTGCTCAAGCAATTCACACTCACTTTACATGTTGAATGCATTGCAGTTTAGAGAGGTGAGTTAAAAAAAACATGACCTGCCTTAAAGTGTCCCGAGATTCTGGAGCCTGTTGACATCCCTATCTGAGAGCTATGAGGAAAACATTACCGTGATGAGTGACCTGAATCTCCCTGCGAAATAAAACCCACGTTGATTTAAATGCACCGTGTGTGTAACACATATCAAATAGGCTACGAAATAGTTAAAAATACAGTATATATTTTAATAAAACACAGCAGTTCCCATATGGTTCAACTTGTATTGGCACATTACAATAACGTAAAATTTTATTTACTAAAGCATATTGTTCAACAAAATCTTGCACATCTGACAGTTGTAAAGTTACAAAAAATATATATTTCTGTGCACCGATTTTTAATTTTTTTTTCTCTCAGTATGATCTCTAGAACACGTCTCAGACAAAGCAACAAAGCACAACAGTGTACACCAGCTTGCCATTACTATATATTACAGTTTTACTGCATAACTTTACTCCATGAAAAGTGTGATGTGACTGTGCTGTTGCATAGAGGGGGATGTTTGCATTCAGCAGCTGCATGACGTGTTTAGCGCCTGCGCCACCAGTAATAGGGAGTTGAGAGCCGCAACAGTTCATCGAACGTGTTCTTGTTATTAAATACAAAAGTTACGTTCAATACAGGATTCATGTCTTTTATTTAAAGAAGAACTGCACACATTGGAGGGATATATTAAAATGGATGTGTGTCTGGGCAGATATGAAATTTATAGTGAGATCCAGACAAAATTGTGGGTTTTTAAATCACTTATGTACAATTCTATTATTTAAAGAAATAAAAGAAAATATTCAAAACAAAACTCCCACACGGAGTACATTTCACACTGTTTAAATACCGGCCTGCTCAGTTACAGGCAGGTGATATTAATTAAACTAAAAACAAATGAACAGGTAGTCAATTAAATTAAATAAACTAATTACACCTGTGATTGTGCAAACACAGCCAAACACACATTTATCTGGCAGCGCCAGAAATTAACTCTATCCCTGCCAACTACCAACACATTTTCTTCAGGCAGGATATATATATATAGACACACACATTATTTTTTGCTGCAATCCCCAATCCAGCTTTTGCATTACAGACAAACATACAATAGCCCCTATATCCCATTTATGACAGTTTCTACTGCTTTGTAAAATCATATGACATCTTTCACAGAATTTGACACAGATTGAAAATATAAATACTACAGGATCAAATAACTTCAACTGCAAGGTAACCCAGATGATTTTTTGTTTCATTTTATTTTTGATAAAACATGTCAATTCTGACTTATGGCAGCATTCTACCAGTTCCTCTTTCAACTTATAAGCCTTGTCCACCTCTACTGCCACCACTTTGAAGATGCTCTGCAATTGTTCTAAGAGATTCTTTAAAGTCAGAATTGTCAGTACATGAAATAATAATGGACTGTTGTCCCAGCTCCTGACTCCTTCGGCACAGACTAATAGAGTGAAGGACAAAGAATAATGTCCTTTGCATTGTTTTCTGAAGCCGTTCGTGAATGTTATTAGAAATCAGTATCTTGTTTTTCCATTTCTTCCAGTCTGAAGATTGTTTCAGCCAATCAAAGCATGGATAGCATAGCAAAAGCATGAATTCTGCCCAACCATGCAGTTATATGATTAAACATGTAATGATATCCAGTTAGTTATACATATAGCCTGGGGACCTTACATACAGTAACAATTAAACTTTATACTCTAGATGTGCCATGGTTCAAACAGGAGTTCCAGGACTAATGATAAACCATTATTGAAATATTCCCTCAGTAACCAGGTGCTGCTATACACTCTGGCAATCCACTTTCCAAAAAACAAAATAGCCACAGATGGTCAACAGATTGGATCCTCTTCAAACTCACAGCACATCAATACATCAGACAACAATCAGGAAAGACTGCACCCCTGAACCCCTGTTATGCTTGAAAACGCTCTTGTTTTGATTGTTGCTGTTAGTGCCAGGGTAGTAATCATTCTGCTTCTGCTGCTCAAAATACTGCAAGTGGATAATTTGCTGTAATATTATGAGACTTGTAGAGATGCACCCGATTATTAAGACTTTTTTTTGTTGTGAGCCTAAGAATTCGTTGATCGATTAGTCGCCCCGGTGCCCTATTTGGAGCCTTGCGTCTCATGTAGCTAGCAACCAAGTGACGCATGCTTTCGTTTGCTGGTTGCTTGATTTAAAGCTCTTCCTTGCATTTGTCTTATGATAAGTAACAGCAGTATTTAATAATAGAATTAATAGTTATAATAGGATTTGTTGTGAAGGGTCTGCACATTTGTTTCTTGCTGTTTCTTGTGTTCTCAATGCAATTGTTGATTACCTATACCTGCTATTTGACTAGGAAATTGCGCTAATTGCCCCTCTAGCAACTTGGAAGGTGTAACGAACATCCTAAGAAGATCTGTAGGTTGGTCTTGACTATCACTTAAAATTCCAATATGGCTACATGGAAACTTTTTTCTGGTACAAAAATGATCCATGCGTGGAGGTAAGAGATTGTTTAGGACAGAGGGAAGGAGACACACAGAGAGTGGTGAGGGTATGGTATGGGCTACCATCATGCTGTTGAGGCAGAATCACTTGGATCCTTTAAGACCCACCTTGACAAAGTTCTGAGATCAGTCCGCTACTGGGAACCAGACGAGCTTAGATGGTCCGAATGGTTACCCTGTATAAGGGAATGTTGATTTAAGTCTGAAAATGAACATGTCTGTTTGTTGATCTTTGTTTTTAGTTGTTGCAGTTCATTTTTTTTTATATATGCTAGAGCAGTGATTCCCAAACTTTCTTGACTCAGGGCCCCCCATGACATGGCATCCTGACTGAGGGCCCCCACCAGAAATGTAGATTGTGATACCTGTAGTGAGAGAGGTTATTGTTGTACCAGTAGAAGTACTACTGTTTTCATTATGTTCAATGTCATGTTTGAGAAACCACTCCATAATTATATATATATATATATATATATATATATATATATATATATATATATATATATATATATATATGGTGTGTATAGGCTCAAACGGGGCCTTTGAGAGAGCCTCCAGTACAACATCAAGGCTTCATTCAGGGAGAACGGCCCTCCTAGGAGGGTGTAACCACCAAGCACCCTTCAAAAAACAGTTCTCTAGCATATAAACACATGGGACACTGATTCGATGGGGACATGGCATGCAGATATGGCTGCTAGGTACACTTTCAACATAGAGGTGGATCAACCCGCCTCTAACAGATCTTCCAGAAACTGCAAAATATTTGCTATAGGCCAATAAATGGGGTCATGACCTCCGGTCAGGCACCAATTTTGAATATACTTCCACATATGGCCTGTAGCACCCCTGTGGAGGAGGCCCTAGCATTCTGCAGTGTACTGACAACTGCATCTGACAGCCTGTGGCAATGTGCCCCGCCCCTGTGTGCATTTGTGTGTTATATGTTGTATGTTGCGTGTGTAAATGTTGGTGTATAGTCATTGGTACACAGGATATAAATGGGTGTGTGCAGCACGAGTATTTAAATTGTATAATTATATTTAGGCACGGGATTGCACTGTGCATTTAAAGTATAGTATGTGAGCACGGGTTTGCACAGAATTCATTCACGTTCTGGGATTCAAGTGAATAATTAATTAGTAATTGAATCCCAGCACAACAGTATATATAGATGCACGTTTGACTCACTCGGGGTTGGGTGTTCGAGAGTGGAGAACGGGAGAGAGAGAAGGAGAAAGAAAAGCAAAGCAAAATAAAACAAAACGTAAAGTGTTTGTTCTCACCGTGTTTGTTTGTCTCTGTGCACCGTTTGTTAAGTGTTAGTTCGTTTTGTTTGTCTCTTTATTTTGGCTACCAGTGCCGTGTCCTGTTTTCTGTTCTGTCTGTTTAAACCTTTTATTTTCGTTTAATAAACACTGAGTGCCACCATTGCACTCAGCATTACTCATCACAACCGTCTGTCTGTGTATTCCTTTCTGGTCTGACGCCACCCACTCCAGCCGTCTTTGTGACACAGCCCTACAGCAGACAGATGGTCCTGTTCAGGGGCCAGACCCATAGTTGGAGTCTGCCCGGTCCTGGGTGACAGAGGGTGCCTTGCGCCTGACTGAGGAGATGCATGCGCAGCAGGATCCCCCAGGGCTGGCCTTGGAAAACAAGAATCTCCTCGGCCATCTAGGGACCACCAGGAGAACTGTCGCCTTGCCTCTCCTTACCTTCTTGAAGAAGGCATGGAGCAGTGGTATCAGCGGGAAAGCGTACAAAACGATTTGGGCCACTCGTGGGCTGCTCTCAGTTCCCACACATTTATGTGCAGGGATGTCCAGTGATCCGACCAGGGTCCGCGAACTCCTCTGCCTGCCCAGACCGCCCCCCAACCAGAGTTTGAGGCGTCTGTCATCACCAATTGATGGTTGTGTATCACTCCCATCCTTACGCCTTCACTCAGGTAAGAGGCTTGCCTCCACCAGCTTAGAGCTTCCCCAGCATAGGCAAGACACGGCCAGCCGACGGTGTCTGTCACGCTTAGGGTGCAGCCAAAAGGCACTGAGCCACACTTGGATCGGGCGCATGTGGAGTAACCCTAGTTGGGTGGCTGATGAAGCTGCGGGCATCAGACCCAAAAGTTTAACACAACACCAATTATACTGTGAATCCTTGTTGAACAGGGCCAGAGAGTTGCAAATGACAGCTACTCTGTCGTCCGACAGGTAGGCTCGCATCTTAAGGGAATCCAGCCGGAGACCCAAGTAGACCATACTTTGCACCGGTATTAACTGGTTTGTCACAATCGCTGTGTGGGCCACTGCTGGTTCCTGCGACTGGAACAAATCAACCAGTCGTCCAGGTAGTTCATCACCCTGATCCCTTGCACCCACAAGGGAGCTAGGATGTCATCCATGCACTTTGGAAATGTGCGGGGGGGCTAAGGAGAAGCCGAATGGCAGCATGGAAAACTCAAAGACGCTCCCCTGAAAGGCGAAGCGGAGATACTTCCTGTGCGCTGGATGAAAAGGGACGTGGAATACGTGTCCTTTCAGTCCACTGTGATAAACCATTTGCCCAGCTGGACAGCCTGGAGAGTACGGCGGTGCCAGCGTATTGAAGCAGTCAGGCACGGAGGACCCTGAGTGAGGTAGAATACAGTACTGGTGCACAGAAGAATCGGGACACCGAGCGCAGGTGTTATTGACATGCTGTGGTGCTAAGCACCAAGGCATGGAGCATCTAAGCACCGAGGGTGCCGGAGCTCCGAGATGCGCCTAGACTTAACCACATGTAGCCAACTGCAAGGGCAATAAAAGACAGTGAAAATAGAGGTGACCCAGCCTAACTGGGAGTGTGTGTGAAATAATAAGTAACCCACTTACCTGTGAGTGTGCTGGACCCTGAAGGTCTGTTTTGCCCCCTCCCAGGTTTCCTGGGATCTCCCACTCCAGCTTCGGTTCGGACGCTAGACGAGGCCTTCATCCTCAGTGACGTCACTCCATGACTCCGCCCTCGGACGACAACCATACCAGAAGCATTAATAGACATATCCACGTTTATGATACTATGATTCTACCAGTTAAGCAGAGACTTTTGTGAAGGATGTTGTTTTAAATAGTATTTAAAAAAACTAGCTTGTCGAGTAATCTTTGAGTAAGAGTTGAGTAAGCTTGTTTATTTTTGTTAACCTAATAAAAATGGTAACTTTGAGTATACATACCCCTGTGCTTGTGTTGAGTATACTTACTTACAGGGGTAAGTAAGTATACTCAAGTGTTAGGAGGACCTTGTCCTCCAAGAAAAAAACAAGGTTGTGCGGTCGGATACGAATATAGAAATAGTTGTTAGACTTACCATTAGTGGTCACTTGTCATTTTGTGGCGACCGCCACATAAATGATGTTAAAAATACATCATTATCTGTTCTTTAATTAGAATGGATTATACCTGGCCAGGTTAGAATAAATTGTTCATTTCTGCCTTGTTTATTAGCCTATCTCCCGTTTGGCTTAGTTGTCCAGGCTTGGGGGGGATTTATCGGGGTTCATTTTATTTCTTTTTTCTATGTGAAGGCTCTTATATTCTGCCAGTTACGGTAATTGTTTTAATTCAATCCACCTGGGTTTCATTGATAAAGAGCGTATTGTGGGAAATGAGAGGATGGCCTGAAAGGAGAGCTGAGTGTCGTTTGCAATTTTGTTGCGGTTTCTTTTTTGCTGTTTAAATTATTTAAGCTTATCTAGAAACAATGTAACATTTTTTATGGAGTAGCACTGAGCTAATTGTCGCGAATACAGCTTTGGAATACCGTTCGTTTTATATGGATTATTTGAAACTGAAGAAAACAGATCGATTTACGTCCCAGGAACAACGCGCAGCCGGTCCTCGGACACACGGCAGGAAGGGGTGAGACGGTCTGTTAAAACTTTTCCTTTTTTGTGCTGGACAATGCTGGATTACAATTGTTTTTTTCTCATAGTACTATGGGCGTTTATTTTGATACTTTATTTTTCTCTGGAATATGTTTTTTGCAAGTTTGTTTTGTTTTGAAGCACGTTTGACTTTGTTTTTTGGATTGACTTTGTTTGGTTTGTCTTTTTTCTGCAATAAGGAACTTTATAACCGCATTAATTTACATGGGCTGGTTAATTTTTGTTAATACTACTTCATTGTGTTTCAAGCTGTTTTGAGAATCGTTTTTACCAGTAATACTCAGGGTTAACAGGGTCATTTTGAGTGTTTACTGTATTACTTGCTGTTTCATTGCCGAAATATTTATATCAGTGTATACACTATGCATTCTATTGTGCTATGAGGTTTCTTAGAGCAATGTTTAAGGTATATTTTGCTTCCTTTGTATCGACATTGTACTGTTCTATAGTTTTTTGCCACTATAAAAAGGTTACTGAAGATTATGACACTCTTACCCACGAACTTTTGGTCCCATTATTTGCTGTCAATCAGTCTTTAATTATCTGTTTTTGAAATCAGTTAGTCTTGGCTTGTGTCTTTAAAAGTCTGGTTGTTACAATTTAACCAATGACATGTGTTACATATTGTGAAAAAGACACACAATCACGGGGTGACTGCACAGGCAGTTACTCACACACGACAGAGCAGCCTACAACACAAGCAAGGAGGCTGCTGAAAGACAGGAAGAAGAGACTAGAAATAGAGAGTCGGTGATTCCAAGAAAGCAGCAAGCCGGCTTTCAGCACGAACGCAAGGGAAATACAACACAACTCAAAGCTCTGTTCTATCAACACGCTCAGCTAGACATAGAGGTCTTACCGTACCATCTTGAGAATGAAAACGAGAAATGGCTTCCACAGGATGATGGTTTTAATCCCTCGGTGGGCGGGACCGAGTGTGTCATCCCAGGAAGGGGCCTATCGGCAGCTCTGGTATAGAGAGTTCAGCGATACCTACCCAATTGGCAGGCATATCCCATACATAATGTCGTTGGTGGTCGTCTTCGAATTGAAAGGGAACCACATGTTTTTTTGACGGCTGATGAGACTGCATTGCTTAACAAACAAGCGTGAACCATATGGAGTGCTTTTCAAAGTTATTTGCATAAAGGAAACTAATTTTAGGCTTACTGAGAAGATAATTAGAGGTTCATAATGAATTTTTGTTTGCATGAAAGTGTATTCTGTCCAAAGTTATGTGATTTTTGGGCATCGGTAGACATGTGAGATTTCATTTTGTCAAACACAGAACCACATAAAGCTATTAGCAAAGCTAACTGTAAGTATGCATACTTGCGAAAAACAAGCATAAATATGACCAACCTTCAATTTTTTCTTGGCATCCAACTGTTTTTTTTTTAAGATATTTTTTATTTACATTTTCTTGCTAAAATACTAAAAGTAGTCTAATGTTTAAAACTACAGATAATGACCTATTGGAACCAAACACAATTTTATTTGGGTAGGAAGCCAAACTCTGCAAATAGTAAGTATTTATAAAAGCTGCAGTTTTCCTCAGAATTTATGATTATGTTTTACTACACTTTGCTAAGCTGCAGCCAATCTATACAACCTGTGTCACTGTACAAAAAGAGCCAGGTTTGACTGCATTCAGAAGGTAACAAAATAAATAAAAAAAATAGACAGATTACATAGCATTTTATTTTGAAGATGGCTATTACTTATCAGAGAAAGAGACTGCTGGCTGTCTCACCCATTGGCTGACAAAGCATATAGAATTAAAAAGAAACCTATACCTTTCCCAGCATCTGTAGAACATAACTCCCTGTAAAAAGGGTGTATATTAAGCATGGAGGATGTTTTTAAACTGCTACAGAGAAACAGCCAGTTGGCTTGTAATTTGCTTGCAGCATGCACCTATACACTGACTTAATTTCATGTTTGCTTACTTTACAACTCTTTGAAATGTAAGAACTTTAATTTATTTTACTTTGAGAATTTGCTCTGTTTGTGCGTCTTTGTGTTTTTAATGGAAAATGTCATTCACAGAGTCCAAGCTTGGTGCAGACTTTAAATATGCTGGATAGCCCATTATAAACTAAGCAAAACATTCTGATAGAGGACATTTACATTTAATAATCCATATTTAAGGGTAATCCTAGATTTATTCATATGCCCATTTTTTTTTTTTTTTTTTTTTTTTTTTTTACATTATTAACACAGCTTTTTAAATCTCTGTTTGCAATTTCACAATATTAAACAAAACAAAAAAAAAAAAACATACACTGCCATTCGGCCCATCTTGCTCGTTTGGTTGTTAGTAGCTTATTGATCCCAGAATCTCATCAAGCAGCTTCTTGAAGGATCCCAGCGGGTCAGCTTCAACAACTTACTGGGGGTCTTACATCAATGCCCTCTCAAGAGCTTCAAAATACACCAAAATCTTCCAAATAATTCAAACAGCATCTTAGTTTCAAGCAGCCTGACACAATCCAGATAATTGACTGTAAAGTGCTTATCCCTTTGGCTCAGGAGGCTCTTTTTGCCGTTCATAGTTGCATACCTGCTGACCCTGGACCAGTCCTTGTGGATGGTGGCTTCCAGAAGATGAATTAACAGTAGAACCGCTGTGGTTATACTCATACCTAAAACCGCTGCCGGCAATCATTATGACGGTAACATTTTAAACAACATCAATATTAAAATGAAAGACAAACTATCGGATACAACTCAAAAGTTTTATTTAAGCACATCATATCAAACATCTGCACAGCCGAAACACTGTATTTAAATGAACAATTAAACATACAAAACACTATTTCAAAAAATGAAAAAATATAATAAAAGAAACATTTCAAAAGAAACTAGTTTGTAAACAGGTTTATGTACAAACAAAACTGTAAAAACAAAATTATTTTTTAATTTAACATGTTTTCTCTTGCGTGTGTCAGTCGTTGCAGAACTGAATCCAGGTTGAGATACAGCAGCCTGCTGCTTTGCAGTTTTCTGATTGAAATGTTTCTGCCGAAGCGCTGTGGCTAGATTCACGATGAAATCCTCCTACTGATATTTTACACCATAAGACTAATACTGCTGTAACAAATGTGTATTCTAGTCATATGTTCTCTACTTGTTGTATATTTGTTTAAGTAGTATTGGGACTGATTTAATAAATCCATTATTGCACATGGCACTTTAAAGATTTTGATAATGCATTGTTTAATTAATTATACCATAGCTGAATGCTGTTGTCATTAAGAATAGATTGATGCTGTTTTAACTATCGGTAGCTTACCTTTCATCTGATGTGGTTATGTCATTGCTTCTAATTGACACACCTGGTACCTTTTCAGACACTGTACGTTGTTCATTCTTTCTACTTAAACTATCTGGTTGATATCTTAAATCATGTAATTGGCAGCTAATTTCCTTGTTTGTCTTTCCGCTATATACATGTGCTTTGTTGGAGGGACTTCAAATACATTTTTGGAATTGCAACCTGAGAGAGAGAGAGAGAGACGACTTTAAAACTTCTTTATTTAGCAAAACAAAAATCAAACAGTACTATCAAAACGAAATATTAGAAAAATAAAAAGGTCACGTTTGAACAATACAAATATTCACCATTCATAACCTAGTTATATATTAAATTCTATAAACATAGTTTCAATATTTAAATTACCATCTGTAAATGGTATTATCTGTAAATCCCCTTCCCCATCTACCCCACACACACTATTACCAACACACCATTTACCTTCGAAAGTTCCCATATCATGGATTAGCCCATGATAAGCGTGTTCGACTCTCAGGCACACTGAGACAAAAACCTGCAATAACACCTCAGAGTCTATCATACCTCCCCCTGAATCTTATTCTTTCTGGTAATCAATATTGCCAGTTTTGCCTGCCCAAAAACAAAATTCATCAGACACATTTTATTTCTTTGCAGAAATTAATACTTGGGCCCAAAAATAAAAAGCTCCAAAGTGAAAACTACCCCCAGCCTCTCACACACCTCCCCCAGCAGACTGAACAGAGCATTCAGCCGATAACACTGTGCAAACATGTGTGCCACTGACAGCCTGCAAGCAAAAGGGGCAACCCTCCTCCACCGCTGGATCAAGGTGTGCCAGGTGTGTATTAGTGGCTATCACCCCTGTGCTAGATCCCCTGTCCTTAGGAACTGGCAACTTGTACAATATTCTCCAGTGTATTGCACTAGAAGGGCCAGTACCTAAAACCTAGCTCCATTTAGAAACCCTGACCTCTCTCAATGAATTTAAATAGCCAACCTTTACACAGACCATACAAAGCCTTCTTATTAACTGTGTGGAAAGCTCCCAATATAGGATTATTGAATGACAGCAATCGCCCCTCACTATCCTGCCACTCCCTGACAGCAGGTGTGACTATCAGGGCAGGGAAAAACAGCTCCTGTTCCCCCTGATTTGTGTCTTCCCCTGTCAGGAACTCCTTGAAGGAGCTGGGTAACACTGCAGACACCTTGACCAAAATCTGTTCGATACACCTGACTCAGTGAACTCCTCTGTGCCGTGCTAATTCCTTTGCACGACTCCACCCACATCACCCCACTCCACGCAGGTCAGCCAGTTTTATTACGCCTGCTATTACAAACTGTCCATGCAGACTAGGAGAGGCCAGAGCTTCTACTGGAAACACTGGATTGTATAGGAGGGGCTCCTCCAGTACCCAGGGGCCCTGTGCTACTTCCTCACTGCGTGAAACCACAAACACCTGCCAGGCCTGCAACACAGAACTATAAAACTGTGTTAGCCCAGTGATATCCATGTGCTCAAGCTGCATTAAAAACAGCTGCCTGTCCAAACCTAGTCTCCCCCCCTCCCACCCCCGTCTCAACAGAGCACAGGCTGGCTCTTTCCAGCTCAACTCAGAGTGATACAGCAGCCTCTGGGCTGCTGCTACCCTACTGACCCTACTACCAGACCTTGCCTCCCCGCTTGCAGCGGCAGGTACAACACTGCAGCTTTCAACCAGTGTTGCCCAGACCAGAAGAAATTTACCAACATCTTCTGTATCTCTGACAACAATCCCCTAGGTGGGTCCAGCACTTCCAGCCTATGCCACAGCATAGAAGCCACCAAATTATTTACCACCAGCACCCTCCCCCCTGTACAACAGCTGGGGCAACAACCATTTCCACTTTGACAACCTGGCACCCACTTTCTCCACCATCCCTGCAGGGCCGGCTCAGACCCCCGCTCACCTTCACCATACAGGATGCCCCCCTGTACAGCAGCTGCACCCAGGACACAAAACCCTCCCCAAACCCAAACGCTTTTAGAGTCTCAAATAGGTAACCATGATCCACGTGATCAAAAGCTTTCTCTTAATCAAGAGAAAGCAACCCGACGTCCAGATGAAAATGTTTTGAAACATCCAAAATGTCCCGGATCAGAAAGAGGTTGTCCTTGATTGACCTTTCAGGAACACAATATGTCTGATCCCTGTGTACCACTGCTGCTAGGTGGTCCCTGTGCCTATTAGCAAGACTGCACCGCACTCTGCTCCAGACAAAAAAAATATGAGCTGGGGGCGTCCATATCATTCAGTGTGGAGAAACGAGCCCTAATCATTGCCCCCTTTACCCTGTCCTACAACAGAGACCCAAGCTCCTGCCTCTTCTCAACCAGGCTGTGCTGCAGCACTGGGTTGTTCTGCCCCACTATGTCCTGCTCTATCTGCCCAATATCCTTCTCCAACTCCTGCACTTCCCTCTTTATCTCAGCTGCTGTGTGTTCTGTATATTGTTGACAGAACAACCATATTTGAGCTTTCCCAATTTCTCACCACTGCCGCAAGGACTCATAATCAGTTTGATTTTGTTTGTTTTTTTAAACACTTTTTTTTCTGTGGGTTAAGCAAAGCTGCGTCTCCAGCCACCCACCCCTTTTGGTACAGCTGTGACTGAAATAAAATCAAGGTTTACCTGTATTTTTATAAAACCTTGGGCATTCATTGTAAGGTTATTGTGATACCTGATTTCCAAAAGAGTCTGTGATAGTGTATATATAGTACTGTGACAGGGTGGTTGTGCGATGACGTCAGGTCAGTAGCAGGAAGGGACACCAGGGACGTACTGCAGTTCAAAAAGAAGACGCTGGGCACCGTTTATTTAAATACAAAAATAAATAAAATATTTAAACAAAAACACTTGCTCACAGAGCAAAATAAAAAGTAAAACAAAACAAAACAGTCAAACAAAACAAAATCACAAACACAAAATAATACACTTAAAGGTCCGGCTGGGCAGTAGCCTTCACAGATCTCTTAAGTTTTAGTTTTTAATGTCGTTTCTCTCTCGCTTTCTCCTCTCTCGCTCCTAAGACACCCACCCGGAGAGCACTGCAGGTTTATATGCAGGTGACCATCTCCCGATTAGCAACAATTACACCACTAATTAAACTCGGGAGATGGTCACCTTCTGCACAAGGTTTTTTAATTATTCCAGGCAGAGGATGAGCACCAATCTCACCTCTGCCAGAACACGTTTTAAAATTAAAAACAACAAAACCAGCGGCGCTTCGCCGTCAAATATATACATAAACAAATACAAATACACAATAACAAAACCCGCGACGCTTTGCCGTCCTATACATAATAAATAAATCATAACGATAATAATACAACAATACAACAAAAGAAATACAAAATAATAAACTACACAGTTTCTATTGCCCTTGCCCTATTGGGAAGGTGTTACACTGCTATTGCTGCTGTGTTCAGCGGCCAGGCTACAGACGTCTTAAGTTAACTACTGGGTCAAACTTATGAAAATATTAAAACAATATTGAAACCTGTTAAATTCTTGATACTAATAAGAAAATTAGAAATTGCATGAAAGACAGGAGGCCATTTGGCCCATCAGCATTCATCCGGTAAAGATAGGGGCTTTAGATTAACCCTTAGCAGTCCATTTATTCAGCGCGTCTCAGGCGTGTCAGGTCCAATTTATTTTCACACGTGCTGTTTATTTCACACGCACTGTTTAAAAGTATTTTTTCACAGTAAAACTGGTTTAAAAGGCACTGCATATCAACAGAACACTCAGTACTGCATCTCCAGCCCCCCTACCCCTTGTTCATTGTATTTTTCACATACCTCTTCTTAGTCGTGCATACTGATAAATCATCTGCTGATCCGAGTCATTATTTTATTACTAAACATCTCTGTGATGAGTCAAAGGGGTTTCGGTCTGTTATTCAGCCTCCCGACAGTAGAAGTCATCAAGCTAACTCGGGACTTCCCTTACCAAGGTCTCGTGACCGTGACGAAAGTCATCTTTATGAGGGGCGTCACCTTGGTGAGGGGCGGAAGTGCGAGTATGTAAATCCCGGCCACTTGAGTCAAGTGAGTTGTAAGTACACTTGTCAGTTTGGGATTGGTGTTCCACTGACTACAGGGGCGGGGCTTTGCATACTAAAGGAAACGTGCTACTGTGTTCCGGGTTGGTCCTTGAAAACATAGGTGGGGTTATTGGGCTTGAGGGAGACACAGTACAGTTTGTTTTGATTTGTTTTGGTTTCTTATCACAGTGTTTGGAATATACAATAACGGCTCTTTTGTTTTTATCCCTTTTCATGTCCGGGATATCATGAAGAGGACTGAGGAAATACGAACCCTCCATTCTTTTTGTTATTTATTCCAGCACCCCCTCCCTCACGCCATTCTTTTATTTTATCGTGTAACTAAAAATAATAATAAAAAAATATTTGGTTGCACGTAAATTGCTGTCTGGACATTCCATTAATACTCACACGCCTCACAATCTCAAAAAGCTCTGCAAATGTCCATGATGTTCTTTGAGCGCTGAATGCGGAAGCAGCTATCTTGTTTGTTTATCTCCATGTTATCTCTGTGGTGCAGGGTCTACGTGTATTGCTCAGATCCGCCCCCTTTTTTTTTCTTGGCTCCTGTCAGTCTCACTCGGCCATTGACAGGTTTTCTCGGCTTTTTCCAGAGAATGTGCTTGACATCTTTCGGACCGGAAAAGGAAAATTGTAATGTCGGAAACGGTTCGACATAGGACCGCAAAGGGCTATTAGCTAGGGCTGTTAGTAGCTTATTGTTCCCAGAATCTCATCAAGCAGCTTTTTGAAGGATCCCAGGGTGTCAGCTTCAACAAATGGGGAGTTGGTTCCAGATTCCCACAATTCTCTGTGTAAAAAAGTGCCTCCTATTTTTCTGTTCTGAATGCTCCTTTATCTAATCTCCATTTGTGACCCCTGGTCCTTGTTTCTTTTTTCAGGTCAAAAAAGTCCCTTGGGTCGACATTGTCAATACCTCGCCACGTAGTCTTCTTTGTTCAAGACTGAATAGATTCAATTCTTTTAGCCTGTCTGCATACGACATGCCGTTTAAACCGGGATAATTCTGGTTGCTCTTCTTTGCACTCTTTCTAGAGCAGCAATATCCTTTTTGTAACAAGGTGACCAGAACTGAACACAATATTTTACATGACGTCTTACTAATACATTGTAAAGTTTTAACATTACTTCCCTTGATTTAAATTCAACACTTTTCACTATATATCCGAGCATTTTGTTGGCCTTTTTATAGCTTCCCCACATTGACTAGATGAAGACATTTCTGAGTCAATATAAACTCCTAGGTCTTTTTCATTGTAACACTGTTACATTAAATTAAAAGCTTTAAATGTAAAACTGTAATATCCCGTTAAGAGGAGCCATTGGAGCCATTGTTGGAGTTTTCATGTTTTTGTTTTGGATTTTGATTTGCCTACTTTTGGGATGTAATTGTTTTGTGCCTCTAGTACTACATTTTTGAAAAATAGCCATCCTTTTTCTGTGGATGTTTTCTCTTTCCAATCTACTTCTGTTAGTCTCTGTTTCATTCCTTCATAGTTTGCCTTTTTAAAATTGTAAACCTTAGCTTTAGTCGTTACTTTTTGGGTTTTAAAAAGCACTTCAAATGAGATCATGTTGTGATCTGAGTTTGCCAATGGTTCTCTGACCTCTGTTGTAGTTATTCTGTCTTCGTTATTTGAAAAGACTAAATCCAGGCATGCTTCTCCTCTAGTCGGTTCCTTGACAAATTGCATTAGGAAGCAGTCATTTGTCATTTCTACCATTTCAGTTTTGTCTGTCATGCTCCCTACCAGGTTTTCCCATTTCATACGGGGGAAGCTGAAATCCCCATTAATATGGCTTCTCCTTTGCTGCACACATTTCTAATGTCATTGTATAACAGATTAGTTTGCTTGGTGTCTGAATTTGGCGGTCTATAGCATGCCCCTATTATGCCCTTTAAATTTGTGTCCATTATTCTGACCCATATTGATTCTGTGTTGTTTTTTTTCTTCTAGATTTAACACCTGGGCTTCAAGACTATTTTGATGTATAGCGTTACCCCTCTGCCTCTTCTGTTCTGCCTATCTTTCCTATACAGTGTATACACACTAATATTATATCCGTCTCCATCAAACTTGGTTAACCAAGTTTCTGTAACACCTATCACATTGTAGTTACTTGTTAGTGCAGCAGCTTCAAGTTCTAACATTTTGTTTTTGTGGCTTCTAGCATTTAGATAAATACATTTAATGGCTATCTTACCTGAGTTGTTGCCCTTGTTTTGATGTAGTATCCTGTTCTGTTTTTTTTGTTGATTTCTCCCCCCTTCCTTTCTAGTTTAAATGCTTCTGTACCTCCTCGAGGATCTTTTCTCCAAGTAGATTGGTTCCCTTTTTATTTAAGTGCAGTCCGTCCCGCCTATATAGATAGTCCTTGTTGTAGAATGTGGACCAATGTTCAAGGAAGATGAAGCCCTCCTGTGTGCACCACGATTTCAGGCATGCATTTAGCTTATTTATTTCCAGCTGTCCGTAATGGTCCTTTGCAAGGTGATCTAAATAATGTTGTTTAAATCACACATTTGTTCATAACCTGTCTTGTGTGATGCACTGCCATTATGGATTCAGATGATACAAGGTTAAAAGCTCTATAGTCAAGAATACAGACAAGCACAGCTCTTTTGCATAGTGTTTAGACTTGCTTGCAGTGTGCAGGGTCAGTGGTTTGCAGTCAGCCTCCGTCCTGTTACATTGTTGCTGTTACTCGGATCTCATAAGTGGTTGCAGGCGGCTGCGGAGGTTAAAGGGAGGGAAGAGTGTATCATGCAGTGTTGTGTGATGTTGTGAAGTCAAAATGCTGTATTTTACTTTAAATGTATGTTTTTCCACTGTGATTTCAGCCTGTATAGCATGAACAGCATCTGTCTTTAAAAAATAACCTTTTAGTCTGACTTGCCACTCTTCCCAGAGTCTACATTTCTGTTATCAGGAGTAAAGCGAGAATTGTATAGCCTTACACAGACTCAAGAGGCTATTTAACCAATATATGTCACTGACATGCTGCAGGCCCTGAGTTCCACAGAATGTGTCCTGTAGGTCAGCGGTTCTCAAGCGGGGGTCCGCGCCTCCCTTGGGGGCCTTAAGGAGGTTTCAAGGGGCCCCCAAAAAATAAACAAGAGAATGTGTTATTTTCCCTGCATGCTTATGACACACTGAAACCTATTAGCTTCAGCATGTCATAACGATGCGTAGAAATTAATGTGTTCTCAGGTTTCATAACATGTTCTTGGGTTACGTGTGGTGTAATAGCATGAGCATGACAGATTACAAAGCAGAGGAATAATCATTGGAAATACACACAATAAATACCAGATATGGATATATTTTTAATTCGACCTTTAGCATCGAAACAACAAAACCCACAGAATGATACAGAACTTCCTTCAACAAGTTCAACCGTAAGGGCTGTAGAACAGCGAGGAGGTGGTGGTGTGAGTAAAAAACATAAAGCCGTTATTAACCCTGCAAAATTAAGGAAATACGAAGACCGCTACTTGAAGTTTGGTTTTATTTGTACTGCAAGTGGAGATATACCTGAACTGCAGAGTGTAATTTGTGCACAAGTACTGTCCAGTGAATGCTTGAAACCCTCCAAATTACAGAGACATTTAATTACCAAGCATGACATATATAAAAACAAGCAACATTCATTTTTTTAGCTAATGTCCAAAGAACTGCTTGATACTAAAGCCGTAATGAAATGCACAACTACCGAGGATAAAAAGCTTGTATTATCATCGTACATAGTGGCGCAGGAAATGTTTGGAGAGCAGAAGGCCAAGTAACTTGCAAAAATACCAATGCCAAATGACACTGTCAAACGACAGCTTGTTTTTATGTTATACATAGTTGCATAGTGCATTGATCGGCTGCGTGACATTTTGCTATAGAACTCGATGAATCCACAGACATTTCTAAAATGTCCCATTTACTCGCCTATGTTCGGTATGTGTGGAATAAGGGAATAAAGGAAGACTTTGTTTTGCAAGGTGCGCAAGACAACAACAAAGATGATATTTACAAACTGTTAGATGTTATGACTTCAGCTGACTAATTGCACTGGGGTCTGCACTGCTGGAGCCGCAGCAATGACCAGAAAGCATTCTGGTGTTGTGCAAAAAATAAAAGCTGTTGCACCTCACGCTATTTGGACACATTGCTTTTTACACCGAGAGGCGCTTGCTGTGAAAGATGTTGAACCAGGTCTTCACAGTGTTATGAACACAGCAGTAACACTTTTTATTAATTTTATTAAATCCAGAGCAACAAGCTCCAGGTGTTTTGCTGCACTTTGTGAGGAAGTGGGCGCAGAGCACCATTCCTTGCTCAAGCATACAGAGGTGAGATGGCTATCTCGAGGCAGAATGCTTACCCATATATTTAATCTGAAGGAAGTTACATACTTTCTTAGCTGATAGGAAATCTGAAATTGCCAAAGTGCTGAAAGATGACTTGTGGCTGGCAAAACTGGGTTACCTTGCAGACATATTTAGTGAAATGTATAAAACTATGCAAGGTAGGAGCCTTATTTATGGTTCCTGATTTTCCATTCTGGGAATGGGCAAATTCAGTTTTTCAAAATGAATAATTCCGTTTTTACCAATTTATTAAGAATTAACAATGTAATTTGAACATAAATAACATTTTTACATAAAAAAATCAATTGAATTCATTTTTTAAAATTATTTAAGTCTTACTCTGCACATTTTTAAGCAATAATAAATATTACGTAACTTAATGTTCATATATTGAACAAGACTTACACATTTTACCATATGAATAGTACTTTAATAATAGTATCATTACAAACATTTAAAAATGTATGTGACATTTTAACAGTATAACTGTTAAGAAGAGATCAGCGCTTCTAACTACTGTGCCCTCTGGATATGCATTTCCAAAAGCACCAAAAGCTACTGATACACATTCATTGCACAGTAAACACATTGACTTTGCATTTGGTACAGTTGGCAAAATAAATAAGTATTTATTGGTCCACTCATCATTTTCTGTTCTCTCTAGCTACAGTAGCAAGAGCCATGTTATAGCAAAACGAGTAAAAAAAACTAAAATTCACTCTGAGGACGTAGTATTATTAAGGACTTAATGATATAATAAGTTATAAAACTAAAGGTTTCACCTCTACCATCGTGTCGTTTCCTTCTGAGCGGGTGAGCGAGTAATGGATTTGCGATGATAACTAAATAAATGAATACATAAATTCAATTAAGTTTTTTTAATCTGGGGTTGACGATCGTTTTTTTCAGGTACTTTTCACTTTTCTGTATATACAACTTCAAAATTATTCTACAGAATAGAACTCTCAAAAAACAGCTAGTTGCTTTTTTAAACAACTCGACTCACACAGCACACAGGCAGCGCTGCAACAGAGACAGACTGTCAATCAGCGTAACGCCCACAAAACCACCCGTTTTCTCATTATCCAATGATCCAAATAAACATACAAAAATATTTTATACAAGCATTATCACTGGGCTTCTGGGTAGTGTAGTTTTCAAAGCAATCCATTATTTTTTATAGGAGAATAACATTTTTTTTTTTTAAAGGTGCAGTTGCAAAGTAGAATTCCATTCCCAAAATGCCAATTCCGTTCCCAATGCCTAATTCCGCAATTCTGTCCGTGATTCTACGATCGTGGAAAATCAGTAGCCCTACTTATTGCCCAGCGTGAAAGAATTGACACATTCAGAAGAAAACTACAACTCTCGAAAGTTCGTGTCTGTGGGGGGACTACTGATATGTTTGAGATCTTACATTGGGGTAATTTACAAGCAAAAACTGAAAAGAGTGACAACAGATCTCTGCTTCCACATTTACATGAGAGTTTATTTTAGAGAGAGAATTTAGTCGTCCAAATGCAAACGACCTCATCAATAATAAAATAATGGGAGGGTTTATTTAAATATCACAAGATTACCCCCCATCTGTCTATTTGTTTGTTTTTGTTTATTTATTTAGCAGACGCCTTTATCCAAGGCGACTTACAGAGACTAGGGTGTGTGAACTATGCATCAGCTGCAGAGTCACTTACAGTTACATCTCACCTGAAAGACGGAGCACAAGGAGGTTAAGTGAATTGCTCAGGGTCACACAGTGAGTCAGTGGCTGAGGTGGGATTTGAACCGGGGGACCTCCTGGTTACAAGCCCTTTTTCTTTAACCACTGGACCACGCAGCCTCATGCTGCCAAGAAGAAGAAAATAATCATAGTTCCCTTTCAAGTCGAAAATAACCATCAAGGTATGGGACATTGCCGTCAGGCAGTAGGGATTGGCTGAGCTTTATGTCAAAGCTGCCGTTAGGCCTCCGCGCAAGCTGCCGTGTAAGCCCGCCCCCCTGGGAGCTTACTATACGCAACGCACGGAGAGTCACTTCCTCTTTTGCCTTCAGCCTCAGTAGCGGTAGGACTTAGAGCTGTTAACTGATTGTACTCAATAAGCTTAGGCTTGAGAAGCTGGTTTATCCCCTTCTCCGAGTTTATTTCAGTTATACTCTTCGGGGTAATTATTATTATTATTATTATTATTATTATTATTATTATTGTTTTAGGATTATATATTGTTTTTACATTATATATTTCCTTCACGCTTTGCTTCGGCATCGCGTTTCTTCGTGGTCTCCCCGTCTTTCCTCTGTTTATTATTATTGTGTTTTGGGTTTTTGTAAAATATTGTGTGTATATATATTGTTTATATATATTGTATTATTTGTTTAGGACACGTGTTGCGTTGGCCTTAGGCCACGCGCATATCTGCATCCTCGGTCTCGCTTAGGCTAGACCGTGTGTGTGTGTGTAGTCTGCTCTGCAGTCTTCTTTCCCCACCGCGGCGCGTTCTACCTGCCACGTGGTAACTGTATACTACAGTCCCCTCTCTTACACATATATATATTATATTCTGTATATTGCTGCAGCGTCCAAACACACACACACACAAAAAAAAAAAATTCCCATTCACTACACAGAGGAAGATAACCATTAACGTGCAAAATCCCCAGCACCATCAGGTAAGTATTGCACAGCATCAGACACTGTACCAGCACTTAGCGTCTCCGCTTATGGGTCAGCTGACACGTAGGCGTCTGTGCTAGCGTTCCACGATCGGTACTTGCGCTTCGGCGCTCGCGCTCCGGCGCTTTTGGTGTCAGCGCTTCTGCGCTTGGTGCAGCGCTCCGGCGCTTTGTGCAGCGCTTCTGCGCTTGGTGCTTAGTGCTTCTGCACTTAGGGCTCGGTGCTCAACGCTTCGGCGCTCGGTGCTTGACGCTCGGTGTACGTTCCATCAACGCTCGGTGCTCGACGCTTCGGTGCTCGACACTCGACGCACGCACTTGGGTGCTCGGCGCTCGATGCACGCACCTCGACGCTTGACGCGGCGGCGCTTGACGCACACACTTCAGGTGCTTGACACTCGGTGCCCGATGCTCGGTGCTCGACACACGCACTTCAGTGCTCGACGTCGGTGCTCCACGCTTCGGCGTTTGACGCACGCACATCAGTGCTCCTCGCTTCGCTCTACTGCTCGTCAGTGCTTGCGAGTGCTAGGCACGATGTCTGGGTTTCACCGCTGCGTGACCTGCCAGGCCAAGTTGCCTGCCAGCGATCCACACGAAGAATGCGTAGCAAGTTTGGGGCCGGACCATGCCGCATCTGCCCTGGCAGATAGGGCATACTGCCATCTATGTGCGGGGTTCCAGACACGCACCCTTCGCCAGAGAGCAAGGAAGGCGGTTGGGGGTCGTTCCCCATCCTCGGGGTCGTCCCATACCATCTCGGCCCCCAGCTTACAGCTGGTCAGAGGTCCCCAGCCAGGCGTGCTCAGGAACGTTCCTGCAGTCCCTCCTCTCGCGGGACACGTCCCCGTCAGGAGTCTAGGTCGAGATCTCGATCGCCTCGCCGTAGAAGGCACTCTCGCTCCCCTCGAAGGGGCAGGCGACATCAGGACACATTTGGAGTGGCTGAGCTCACCTCCAAAATGTCACAGTTCATGGAGGTCATGATGGGACAGCAATCCCTCCTCATGATCCTAGCGAATGTGGCGCCTCGGGCTCCAGAGCTAACAACCGGGCCCATCGCGTCAGCCGGTGGTTCCTCCACCAATGCCTCACGGCCAACCCCAGGAAGTGTGGGATGATGATGCTGTCTCAAGGGACGCGTCCAACGCAGAGCCCCTATTTGAAGAGGGCACGGAGCCTGAGGTGGCATCCCAGCACTCTGGGCAGGATGACCCTGAAGTGCTGGATACTAATGACCCTATGTGGTCAGTGGTGGAGAGGGCAGCCCGTCACTTAGGCGTGGACTGGCCTGTGTTAGAGCCAACACGACGCTCTCTATTTGAGTCGCCGTCAGCTCCGCCCCTTCAGTCCAGGATGCTACCGGCATTCCCTGATTTTATTAAGGAGGTGCAGTCCACCTGGGGGGCCCCGGCCTCCGCCCCTGCAACTTCTCGCAAGGCTTTGGCCTTCAACATGCACGGGGCGAGCGAAGCTGGGTTAGCGTCCTTCCCACCAGTGGGCGCTGCGTTCGCCGCGTTGGTAAAGGCGCCAACATTATCGGGGCTGGCTAAGGACCCCTCCTGCCCTAACAGGTAGTGTAGGATTACGGAGGCCCACCTAAAAAAGGGGTATGCCACGGCTACAGAGGCAGTTAGGCTGTCTAACGTGGCCAGCCTCCTGATGGTCTACCAGGCGACGCTGATTCGTGATCTGCCTGAGTGTCCATCTGTTGCCCTTAGGACCGAGCTGGGTGCAATTGCGCAGCTATTGGTTAAGCTGGCTCAATTGAATGCGCGAGCACAGGGCAGGAGCATTGCTTCTTTTGTGGTGGCAAGAAGGCAGCTCTGGCTCTCGCAGGCGAGGGTACAGGAGTCTGATAAGGCCCCATTGCTAGATGCTCCGATATCACCGGGGCACACGTTTGGCCCAGCGGTTGAGGAGATGCTGCAACGCTCTGTCAAGGCGCCACAGCAGTTGGCAAAAATGTGGCCAAGCAAACCCTTCCAGCCAAGGCGGCCACAGGAGCGCCAGTGGCGCAGGGCACCGCCGCAGCAGCAGGCGCAACCACAGGACAGTAAAACCGCCCCTTTGGGTGTATCAGCACGCAGCCAACCCGCATTTGCAAAACCGCAGCGCGGTGGGTGGCGCCCTAGAGGAGGTGGCAGACCGCGTCCTCGTGGCTCTGGCCAGGCCCCTCGTGAGCGAGCGCAGCCTAAGCAGCCCTGAGAAACCCAGGCAGCTGTTAACCCACCCCTACACTGTTCCACAGCTCCTGTTCTGGCAACAATGCACCAACGACATCTGGGTGCGCAAAACTATATTCACCGGGTACACCCTTCAGTTCCGGTTAAACCCCCCCCCCTTCAGGGGAGTGGTGGTAACTGCAGTGAAGGACTCGGTTCAGTCCTCAGCTCTGAATGTGGAAATACAGGCATTGCTCAAGAAGCGTGCCATTCAACTAGTAGACCCTGCTCTGACCGACCAGGGGTTCTACTCCAAGTACTTCCTAGTGCCAAAAAAGGACGGCGGGCTCCGTCCTATTTTAGATCTGCGAGTACTGAACAAATACCTACGGGTGTTGTCGTTCAAGATGCTTACGCACAGGCACATTGTCCAGTCTGTCCGGCAGGGCGACTGGTTTACCACCATAGACCTGACAGATGCGTAATTTCACGTTCCCATATGTCCGGGTCACAGGAAGTATCTACGATTCGCATTTCAGAGCAGGGTCTACGAGTTTTGTGTCCTGCCATTCGGCCTGTCTCTAGCTCCTCGAACCTTTTCGAAGTGTATGGATGCCATTTTAGCTCCCTTGCGGGCTCAAGGCGTCCGACTGCTGAACTATCTGGACGACTGGCTCGTCTGCGCGCAGTCAAAGGAGCAGTTGGCACAGCACACAGTGATGGTTACAGACCATCTTCAGCGGCTAGGTCTGAAGGTCAATTCAGAAAAGAGCCGCCTCGTGCCGAGCCAACAGACCGAATTCTTGGGTCTGCATCTGGACTCTGTGTCCATGGAAGCGACCCTGTCGACACAAAGAGTTGCCTCGCTGGAGCGGTGTCTCTCCCTATTCAGGTTGAGAGAAACAGTCAGCATGGAGCTGTGTCAGCGCATGCTGGGGTTGATGGCTGCCGCCTCACAAGCCCTTCCTTTGGGCTTACTACACCAGAGACCTCTGCAGGCCTGGTTCAATGCCTTCGCGTTGCATCCGCGGAGAGACAAACACCGCAGGTTGAGGGTATCCCGAACCTGCTGGGAAGCACTGCACTGGTGGAAAGTTCCGTCGAACATCCACCAGGGCGTACGCTTGGGTCCCATCTTCCGAAGGGAGGTTATTACGACCAACGCTTCCAACCAGGGTTGGGGAGCAGTCTGGAAAGGGTCGGGGACTCGCGGAGTGTGATCAGGACCCTGGAGGTCGGCCCACATCAATGCTCTGGAACTCAGAGCGGTGGACCTCGCCCTTCAGGCACTTCTTGCCAGTGCTTCTAGGCAAGCACGTGTTAGTGCGGTCAGACCACACCACGGTAGTGGCGTATATCAACCGCCAGGGCGGCTTGCGGTCCCCCGGTCTTCACCGGATGGTAACACGGCTGTTGCTTTGGGCACAACTGCGTTTAGCCTCTCTGCGTGCGGTTCACCTACCGGGCAGAGTCAATTACGCAGCGGATCTCCTATCCAGAGGAGGTCCGCTTGCAGGCGAATGGCGTCTTCACCCTCGGGTGGTAGAGCGCATTTGGGACTGGTTCGGCACAGCGCAAGTCGATCTCTTCGCTTCGCGAGAGACCACGCACTGTCCCCTATGGTTCTCGGTGAAGGACCTCGACAGCCCCCTAGGAGTCGATGCACTGGCTCACGAATGGCCGCCAGGGCTCCTGTATGCATTTCCACCGATTCCGATGCTCCCCGCCTTCTTGGAGAAGGTCAGGGTAGAGCAAGCGACAGTGATTCTGATCGCTCCTCGGTGGCCTCGGAGAATATGGTTCCCGAGTCTGTTGCAGTTGTTGCACGGTCGCCCGAGGGAGCTCCCTCTGCGAGCGGACCTGTTGTCCCAAGCCCAAGGAGGGCTATGGCACCCAAACCTCAAACTCATGCAGTTATGGGCTTGGCCCCTGAGCGGGAGCGCCTGTCAGCCTTAGGGCTTTCGACGGCGGTTATATCGACCATTCAGAGTGCGAGAGCGCCCTCTACTAGGTCGCAGTATGCGTATAAGTGGCAATTGTTTCAAAGTTGGTGTCTGGCTGAGGGTCATGACCCGGTCTCCTGCCCTATGGCAGTGATATTACAGTTTCTGCAGAAGCTGCTAGATGAGGGGAAATCTCCCTCTACACTTAAAGTGTATTTAGCCGCCATTTCGGCTTGCCATGTATGCATTGACGAGTTATCACCTGGTTGCCATTTTCTGGCATCTCAGTTCCTGAAAGGCGCAAGACACTTGCGGCCTCCAAGGACGACCAGTTTACCGTCATGGAGCCTTGATGTGGTGCTAGAAGCCCTTACCAAGGCACCGTTTGAGCCTCTCCACAGTGTGGATATGAAGCTCGTGTCTATGAAGACTGCGTTTTTGCTATCAGTGGTATCAGCAAAACGCGTGGGCGAGTTACATGCACTTTCGGTGCATTCATCATGAACTCGTTTCGCAGGAGACGGTTCTAAGGTCTCCATGCGTCCAAATCCGGCCTTTTTACCCAAGGTCATATCCCCGTTTCATATGAACCAACCAGTCGAGTTGATGGCGTTCCATCCTCCTCCTTTTTCTTCCCCAGAGGAAGAGCGGTTACACATGCTCTGCCCTGTGTGGGCATTGAGGTGTTATATTGACCGCACAAGGACTGTGAGGCAAACAGAACAGCTGTTCATATGCCATGGTTCTAAGACTTTGGGTCAGCCGTTGTCTAAGCAACGCCTTTCCCATTGGATAGTGGATGCTATTAAGTTAGCATATGATTCTATGGGCCTTCCGCCACCAGGGCAGTTGAAGGCACATTCCACTAGGGGTATGGCAACATCCTGGGCCCTCTTTAGAGGGGTGCCAATGTCTGACATTTGTGCTGCAGCCAGTTGGGTTACACCGCATACTTTTACGAGGTTCTACCGGTTGACTTTCTGAACATTATGATTAAGATACTTACGAGGTTTCTGAACAGCTTCAGCAGCTGGTAGTTCGGGAGGAGGAGGAACAGGCAGCGGAGCTTGACCCCCCTGGCTATCACCTTCCTCCTCTTCCTCCCGCGGCCCCACATGTTGTTGATCGTCAGTCACCGGGACCTGCTTGTCAACTAAGTTGTCTTGCATGGACCTAGGTGACACAGCTGGTCCGGGCATGAGGCAGCAGTAGAACTACCTGGCTGGTCTTCACCTGTAGCATTAACATGCTTAATTAGAATATCAGTAATTAACAGCTGAATGCCCCCCCCCCCAGATATTTTACAATTGTAGCATATTTACCACAGTAAAGTTAGTTTGACGTTTGATATTTGTTTGATATTCGACTCACGCTAACCCTACATGAATGAAAATGGCTGGATCTTCCCAGCCACAGAAGCTAGAGTGCTCAAACCAACTTTAATTTAAAGGAGACCAATTGTGAATTGTTTCACAGTCTGTGTTTTACATGTGAATCCTAAGAATGATATGTGAAAAACAAAACATATCGCATATGCGCACACACTTAGCCTGACACGTGTAAAATGGCTTGAAATCCCCAACCATTTGTTTTTTCACAAATTATTATTAGGATTCATATGTAAAACAGAAGCTGTGAAACAATTCATAACAGGTCTTCTTCACATTAAAGTTGGTTTGGACGCTCTAGCTACTGTGGTTGGGGAGATAAAGCCCTTTTACGCGTCGTCTGCAAATTTAACAAGTTTGCTAATTATACAGAATCTAAATCATTAATGTAGATTAGGAATAGCAGAGGACCTAATACTGATCCCTGTGGTACTCCACTGGTTACCTCACTCCATTTTGAGTTTTCTCCTCTAATCAGTACTTTCTGTTTTCTACATGTTAACCACTCCCTAATCCATGTGCATGCATTTCCTTGAATCCCTACTGCGTTCATTTTGAGAATTAATCTTTTATGCGGGACTTTGTCAAAAGCTTTCTGGAAATCTAAATAAACCATGTAGTATGCTTTGCAATTATCCATTGTCGATGTTTGCATCCTCAAAAAAATCAAGCAGGTTAGTTAGACATGATCTCCCTTTACTAAAACTATGCTGACTGTCTCCCAGGATATTGTTACCATATAGGTAATTTTCCATTTTGGATCTTATTATAATTTCCATAAGTTTACAGAAGTCAGGCTTATTGGTCTGTAGTTACCTGGTTCGGTTTTGTCTCCCTTTCTGTGGATCGGTATTACGTTTGCAATTTTGTAAATGTGTAATTCATGTATGTAGTGATGAGTAATATATATATATATATATATATATATATTGTGAACCGGCCGGCACCACTCACGGTTCTTGCCCCTTTAAAAAATTGACCCAGACACAGGAACGCAACCTTATCTCTGCACCCTTATGTGTATGTTTCCTGTCACACTTGACATCACATATGACATCATCAATGACATGGGCAATGACATCACTAAGCACATGACAAATTCTCCCTTTGGCACGCTACTCCTCTTACACCGTTTAAGCTAGAAACGCCATTCAAACTTTAAACCGTGTAGAGCGGTCTAGAATAGTGTGCTTGAATACAACTTTTTGATATCTTTTATACTTTTTAAACTATTAAGCTTTTTGTCCTTCTTTTGTCCATCTTCATTCACCTTAATTGGACTTTTTTCAACATTCTAAAGCTCCCCATTGTTAAAAAACTCCCAGACTTCCAACATTCTATTTACTGTAAACGACGTAACTTTTGACACAAATCTGATACTTTGACCACTTTCCCAACAAGTAAGACAAAAAGTTAGAGTATATGGAATCTTCCTCTACTTCTCTGCTATTCAAATCTGAAATCAAACAGAAAAAACTTTTACCAATCAAGAGGTACAGCTGTTTTAGTAACCACATCAAATTCTTTCAGTAGGCTACTTCCCACTGTAGAATTAACTGTCATAGAACTTTGAGAAATTTCAAATTATAGCACATTCTAAGCATGAGACAATTAGTAAACAATGTGACTTTTGACACAATTCAGCTACTTTGACCACTTTCCCAATAAAGCAAGCCCCACAACTTTTAAAGTTACCATCTAGTTGTGATTGGTAACATGTTAAGTAACTGCATTCCCACAATCTTTGCTGTCAAGCTCATTATTTCACCAGTGTTCTAAATAAAACCAATTAACTCAGAATACAATAGAGCTAATAAATTAGTTGGGACCTTCCACAAGCCATATTTCTCCAAACTCTAATACTGGAATCCACAACATTGGCTTTCTTGTATGAACTACACTGTTTCACATGGCAAAAGGAGTCACTGCAT
This sequence comes from Acipenser ruthenus, assembly GCF_902713425.1. NCBI lineage: Eukaryota > Metazoa > Chordata > Actinopteri > Acipenseriformes > Acipenseridae > Acipenser > Acipenser ruthenus. The sequence continues at coordinate 11,238,988 of NC_081207.1, read as the reverse complement.
TTTCTACAGTATTATTATTCATTTTATTTTTGCACTGTTACCCATTCTTCTCTCAAACTTTACAGTTCAGTAAGAATTCTTGCTATTATGACATTGAAATGTTTAGGTACAATTACAGTTCGATGAAGTACATAAAGCAGAAGTGGATTGTAATGCGTGGATTTTATGCTTCCAAGAAACATAAAACACTGCTTTGTGTACCACAGTATACATGGAGCAGCAGTAGCTGCTGGCTCTGAGGATCAGTCTTGATTTGGCCTCCCCAGTGCATCAGCATGCACAACTTTTGAATGAATTTTGTTTATTTATTTATTTAAATGTTATGTATTAATTGAAGTTAATTAGTTCATTCTTTTCTGTTGAGTCCCGCTGGCATAATCGTGTTCAGTCTATTTATCCATTTACTTTCTTTTATATGCTGCATTGTCTTATTTTAGCTGTTCTAATACTACAAACTTTACATAATTTATGTCATGTCCTTGACTGGTGAAGTGATGTACTATTGGTTCATTCATTTTTTTTTATTTCTAATTAATGAAAGGTTGTTCTGAATTATTTTATATAAAGTTGTTCCAGTCTCTCCAACATATTTTATTTCATCACATTTTCACAGGCTATTCCATAAACAACATTGCAATTTTTACAGTAGGTATTAGTTTTTAGTGGATATGTGGTGTTCTTATGTTTAATTATATTTTTACTTTTGTCCATGTATTTACACACTTTACATGTACTAGTGCACGTATTCGTATTCATAACCCATTTTTCTTTTATGTTTACTGTGAACTAAAATATCACCTAAATTAGCTTCTCTTTTGAATGCTACAACTGGGGCCTTAAGAAATACTTTTTTCAATTTTTATGAATTATGTAGAATCCGCAAGTGTTTCCAAACTATCTTAGAAATATTGCTCAAAAGTTTAGAGTAAATCATTACTAATGGGACTCCTTTGACCTTTTTATCTCAATTTTTTAAATTTAGTAGATCATCTCTTTTTAGTTTATCCACTTTTCTTAACTCTGTCTCTATAATTCTTTCTTTGTATCCTCTTTTTTAAGATTTGTTTTTAATACATGTCTTTGTTTTAAATTTATGTCTTTGATTATGATTATGTCTTTGTTTTCACTTTCTTTTGAGCATATTCTTCGTATTCTTATTCCTAGATCCTTTGGGATTGCCCTTTTAGTGTGTATCGGATGTGCAGAGGACATGTGCAAATACTGGTGCATGTCAGTAGGTTTAAAGAAAAGGTTAGTCTCAATTGAACCTTCTTCAAGTTTTACCATGGTATCTAAAAATTCTATTTCTTTTCTTGTCCATCGAAGGTCCACCTTAATATTACTGTGTATTTCATTTGCCATTTTATGAAACTGGAAAAGAGAATCTTCTCCATGTGTCCAAACCCCAAAAATATCATCTACAAACCGAATGTATTCTAAAGGTTCTCTTTCTGATATTCTAAGTAATTTGATCTTCCCATTTCCCCATGTATGTACTGGCAAAATGCATTCCTAATTTAGATGTATGGAAATAAGGCTCCCATTTCATAACAGTTTGATCCATTCTTGGTTTTAGTAGTATAAGTTTAATAAGACAAACCTGAACTTGTTCACACTGGGGCTAATCAAGCTTGTTGTAAAACCTGGAATGGGTGAAACTGCTATACAATAGCAATAGGAGAGTCTTATTTCCATCCCTGATGTGTGTGTATGTAGGTAATTGGTCACTCAATTTCTTAGTTACTGTGTACATTTGTAACTGTAAGCAAGATGGCTACCGATACTTTAAATTCTGTGAGGTAGCACAGTGATTTAGAGTATCCAACATACGGGTAGCTGGAAACTTGCTCAACCAATCAAATTGCTTGTTTCACGTTCCATTGCCAGCCCTGGATTTATATATATATATATATATATATATATATATATATATATATATATATATATATATATATATATATATATATATATATACAGTGCCTATAGAAAGTCTACAACCCCTTGAACTTTTTTCACGTTTTGTTGTGTCAGTGCCTCAGAGTTTCATGCATTTAAATTAGGGTTCCCTTTCAAGTCGAAAATAACCATCAAGGTATGGGATATTGCCGTCAGGCAGTAGCGATTGGCTGAGCTTTTATAGCAAAGCTGCCGATAGGCCTCTGCGCGAGCTGCCACGTAAGCCCGCCCCCTTGGGAGCTTACTATACGCAGCGCGCAGAGACTCACTTCCTCTTTTGTCTTCAGCATTGGTAGCGGTAGGTATTAGAGCCCGTAGCTGACTGTACTCAATAAGCTTAAAGCTTGAGAAGCTGGTTTTTGCCCCTTCTCGGAGTTGATTTCAGTTACACTCTTCGGAGTCGTTATTATTATTATTTAAGGATTTTATATATTGTGTATATATTTTTATATATTTTATATATTTCCTTCACGCTTTGCTTGCATCGCGTTGTCTCGTGGTCTCCCGTCTTTCCTTTATTAATTAATTTTGATTATTGTGTTGTGTTTTGGGTTGTATTAAAATATATATTTTTCTGTGTGTATTTGTATATATTTGTGACGCACGTTGCGTTGGCCTTGGCCGCGCGCGTGTCTGCAGCCCCGGTCTTGCCTTGGCTAGACCGCGTGTGTGTGGAGCCTGCTCTGCTGTCTCCCACGTACTGCCTGCGGTAAAAAAAAAAAAAAAAAACGCGTGGTAGTTGTACTGTGCCCACATATACTGTGTCCCAGTCACTTAATCACCACCAGCAGTACTGCTGCAGCAAAAAAAAAAAAAAAAAAAATCCCATTCACTACACAGAGGAAGACGACCACTAAGCCTCAATCCCCAGCACCAACAGGTAAGTAGTGCACAGCATCAGACACTGTACCAGCACATAGCGTCTCCGCTCTGCGGGTCAGCTGACGCTTAGGCGTCTGTGCTAGCGTTCTACGCTCGGTACTCACGCTCCGGCGTGCTGCGCTTAGGCGCTTGGTGTCGGCACTTTGCCACTTGGTGCAGCGCTTCGGCGCTTTGTGCAGCGCATCAGCGCTTGGTGCTAGCGCGTCTGCGCTTGGGGACTTCGGCGCATCGACGCTCGGTGCACGCACCTCGACGCTCGGCGCGTCGACGCCTCGACGCTCGGTGCACGCACCTCGACGCTCGACGCTTCGGCGCTCGACGCTCGGTGCACGCACCTCGACGCTTCGGCGCGTTGGCGCCTCGACGCTCGGTGCACGCACCTCGACGCTCGACGCTCGGCGCTTCGACGCGTCGACGCTCGGTGCACGCACCTCGACGCTCGGTGCACGCACCTCGACGCTCGCTCGGTGCACGCACCTCGACGCTCGGCGCTTCGACGCCTTGACGCTCGGTGCACGCACCTCGACGCTTCGACGCTCGGCGCATCGACGCCTTTACGATCAGTGCATGTCCACGCTTCGGCAACCATGTCCGGGTTCCACCGTTGCGTCACCTGCCAGGCAAAATTGCCAGCGAGCGATCCCCATGAGGACTGTGTGGCGTGTCTGGGGCCAGAGCACGCCGCATCCGCGTTGGCGGATAGGGCTTTTTGCCATCTTTGTGCTGGTTTCCAGACACGCACCCTCCGCCAAAGGGCGAAGAAAGCAGTGGGTGGGCGCTCTCCTTCCACTGGATCGTCCCACACCATTTCTGCCCCGCCGTCATCTACGGCGACGCCGCCAGGGCGGCTGCAGCTCTCCAGGAGCCCGTCCTCCCAGCTAACGGCTGGTCAGAGGTCCCCCACCAGACGCGCTCGGGAGCGCAGCCCCTCCCCTCGTAGGGTACTCCCCCGTCGGGAGTCTAGGTCGCACTCCAGATCGCCTCGACGGAGAGCACGCTCTCGTTCCCCTCGTCGGGACAGGCGATACAGAGACAGGTCGGGGGTGGCAGAGCTAACCTCCAAAATGTCTCAATTCATGGAGGTTATGATGGGGCAGCAGTCCATCCTCATGTCCCTAGCAAATGTGGTGCCTCCAGTCCCAGGACAACCGACTGGGCCCATTGCTAGTCAGCCAGTGGCCCCTCCACAACCTGCACCGGTCGTCGCTCCTCCAGTGCAGTCTCAAGGGGAGTGGGATATCGATGCGCTGTCTAGAGACGCATCTGACATCCTAGAGGGGGACAGTACAGAGGCTGAGGTAGCCTCCCAGCACTCTGAGGACGAGCTCCACGTGCTAGACACCAATGACCCTACGTGGTCTGTGGTGGACAGAGCAACCCGCCACTTGGGCGTCGAGTGGCCGATGGCGGAACCACCTCGGCGCTCCTTGTTTGAGTCTCCTTCAGCCCAGTCCAGTCAGTCCAGGATGCTTCCGGCATTCCCAGACTTTATTAAGGAGGTACAGTCCACCTGGGGGGCTCCGGCCTCTGCCCCAGCGACTTCTCGCAAGGCCTCGGCCTTTAACATGCAGGGGGCAAGTGAGGCTGGGTTGGCGTCCTTCCCACCTGTGGACGCTGCGTTCGCCGCGTTGGTGAAGACGCCAACATTATCGGGGCTGACGAAAGATCCTGCATGCCCCAATAAGCAGTGCAGGACCACTGAGGTACACCTCAAGAAGGGGTACGCTGCGGCCACAGAGGCGGTCAAGCTCTCTAATGTGGCCAGCTTGCTGACGGTCTACCAAGCGGCACTAATCAAAGACCTGCCTGAGTGCCCTTCGGCGGCCCTCAGAAGCGAGTTGGGGACCGTCAGTCAACTGCTGGTGAAGCTGGCCCAGCTCAACGCGCGGATTCAGGGCAGGAGCATCGCGTCTCTGGTGGTGGCCAGAAGGCAGCTCTGGCTCTCGCAGGCGAGAGTGCAGGAACCTGATGAGGCCCCGTTGCTGGATGCCCCAATTACACCGGGACACACATTTGGTCCAGCGGTGGAGGAGATGCTGCAACGCTCCGCCAAGGCGCGGGAGGCGTCACAGCAAATGGCGAAAATGTGGCCAAAACCGTCGTTCCAGCCGAAGCGGCCTCAGGAACATCAGTGGCGCAGGACACCACCGCAGCACCAGCCACGGCCAGGGGGTACTAAGACCTCTCCCTCAAGCACAGCAGCGCGCTGTCAACCTCCTTTTTCAAGACCACAGCGCGGAGGGTGGCGCCCTAGAGGTGGTGCCAAGCCACGCCCTCGGGGCTCTGGCCAGGCCCCTCGCGAACGAGCCCAGCCCAAACAGCCCTGAGAACACCAGGCAGCTGTTAACCCTCCCCTACACTGTCTCCCAGCTCCAGTTCTGGCAACAATGCACCAACGACATCTGGGTGCACAAAACTATATCCACCGGGTACACCCTTCAGTTCCAGTTAAAACCTCCCCCCTTTCGGGGAGTGGTCGTAACTGCAGTGAAGGACTCGGTTCAGTCCTCAGCTCTGAATGTGGAAATACAAGCATTGCTCAGCAAGCGTGCCATTCAACAAGTAGACCCTGCTCTGATCGACCAGGGGTTCTATTCCAAATACTTCCTGGTGCCCAAGAAGGACGGCGGGCTCCGTCCTATTTTAGATCTGCGAGTACTGAACAAATACCTGCGGGTATTATCGTTCAGGATGCTTACGCACAGGCACATCATCCAGTCAGTCCGACATGGCGACTGGTTCACCACCGTGGACCTGACAGATGCGTACTTTCACGTTCCCATCTGCCCGGGTCACAGGAAGTATCTGCGTTTCGCATTCCAGAGCAGGGTATACGAGTTTTGTGTCCTTCCATTCGGTCTGTCACTAGCTCCTCGAACCTTTTCGAAATGTATGGATGCCATTCTAGCTCCCTTGCGGGCTCAAGGTGTCCGACTGCTGAATTATCTGGACGACTGGCTCGTCTGCGCGCAGTCGAAGGAGCAGGTGGCACAGCACACAGTGATGGTTACAGACCATCTTCGGCAGCTAGGTCTGAAGATCAATTCAGAAAAGAGCCGCCTAGTGCCGAGCCAACAGACCGAATTCTTGGGTCTGCATCTGGACTCAGTGTCCATGGAAGCGACCCTGTCGACACAAAGAGTTGCCTCAATAGAGCGGTGTCTTTCCCTATTCAGGTTGAGACAAACAGTCAGCATGGAGCTGTGTCAGCGCATGCTGGGGTTGATGGCTGCCGCCTCACAAGCCCTTCCTTTGGGCTTACTACACCAGAGACCTCTGCAGGCCTGGTTCAATGCCTTCGCGTTGCATCCGCGGAGAGACAAACACCGCAGGCTAAGGGTATCCCAAGCCTGCTGGGAAGCGCTACGCTGGTGGAAAGTTCCGTCAAACCTCCGCCAAGGCGTACGCTTGGGTCCCATTTTCAGAAGGCAGGTCATCACGACCGACGCTTCCAACCACGGTTGGGGAGCAGTCTGGAACGGGACAGGGACCCGTGGAGTGTGGTCAGGACCCTGGAGGTCAGCCCACATCAACGCTCTGGAACTCAGAGCAGTGGACCTCGCCCTTCGGCACTTCTTGCCAGTGCTTCTAGACAAGCACGTGTTAGTGCGGTCAGACAACACCACGGTAGTGGCGTATATCAATCGCCAGGGCGGATTGCGGTCCCCCAGTCTTCACCAGATGGTAACGCGGCTGTTGCTCTGGGCTCAACCGCGTTTAGCCTCTCTGCGTGCAGTTCATCTGCCGGGCAGAGTCAATTACGCAGCGGATCTCCTGTCCAGAGGAGGTCCTCTTGCGGGCGAATGGCGTCTCCACCCTCAAGTGGTGGAGCGCATCTGGGAATGGTTCGGCACAGCGCAGGTCGATCTCTTCGCTTCGCGAGAGACCACGCACTGTCCCCTATGGTTCTCGGTGAAGGACCTCGACAGCCCCCTGGGGGTGGATGCACTGGCTCACGAATGGCCGCCAGGGCTCCTGTATGCCTTTCCACCGATTCCGATGCTCCCCGCCTTCTTGGAGAAGGTCAGGGTAGAGCGAGCGACAGTGATTCTGATCGCTCCTCGGTGGCCTCGGAGAATATGGTTCCCGAGTCTAGTGCAATTACTGCACGGTCGCCCGAGGGAGCTCCCTCTGCGAGCGGACTTGTTGTCCCAAGCTCAAGGAGAGCTTTGGCATCCGAACCCCAAACTCATGCAGTTGTGGGCTTGGCCCCTGAGCGGGAGCGCCTGTCAGCCTTAGGGCTTTCGACTGCAGTTATATCGACCATCCAGAGTGCGAGAGCGCCCTCTACTAGGTCGCAGTATACGTATAAGTGGCAATTGTTTCAGAGTTGGTGTCTGGCTGAGAGCCATGACCCAGTCTCCTGTCCTATGGCAGTAATATTGCAGTTTCTGCAGAAACTGCTGGATGAAGGGAAATCTCCTTCTACACTTAAAGTGTATTTAGCCGCCATTTCGGCTTGTCATGTACGCATTGACGGTTTATCACCTGGTTGCCATTTTTTGGCATCTCAGTTTCTGAAAGGCGCAAGACGCTTGCGGCCTCCAAGAACGACCAGTTTACCATCGTGGAGCCTTGATGTGGTGCTAGAAGCCCTTACCAAGGCACCGTTTGAGCCTCTCCACAGCGTGGATATGAAGCTCATATCTATTAAGACTGCATTTTTGCTGGCTGTGGTATCAGCAAAACGCGTGAGCGAGTTACATGCACTTTCAGTGCATCCTTCTTGTACTCGTTTTGCAGGAGACGGTTCTAAGGTCTCCATGCGCCCTAATCCGGCCTTTTTACCAAAGGTTATATCCCCGTTCCACATGAACCAGTCAGTCGAGTTGATGGCGTTCCATCCTCCTCCTTTTTCTTCCCCAGAGGAAGAGCGGTTACACATGCTCTGCCCTGTGAGGGCATTGAGGTGTTATATTGACCGTACAAGGACTGTGAGGCAGACAGAACAGTTGTTCATATGCCATGGTTCTAGATCTTTGGGTCAGCCGCTGTCTAAACAGCGCCTTTCCCACTGGATAGTGGATGCTATTAGATTAGCGTATGAATCTGCAGGCCTTCCACCACCAGGGCAGTTGAAGGCGCATTCTACCAGGGGTATGGCGACATCCTGGGCCCTCTTTCGAGGGGTGCCGGTGTCTGATATTTGCGCGGCAGCCAGTTGGGCTACGCCGCATACTTTCATGAGGTTTTACAGGTTAAATGTACTGGATTCCTCTGCTCCACTTTTTGGAGCATCTGTTTTACACTCTATGACGCCTCAGGATGCGGACGTATAGAGTGGTTGATAGCATGGTGTTGACTGTTCCACCTTTAAGACAGGTGTCACTACGAGCATAGACGCTGAGGCGCAGCTCCGCATATGCCTAGATGTACTGCCTACGCAGTTGCGTTATGACGTAAGTCTGTCCTACTGCCGAGAATCCTCCCTCGCGACGGCTTGGGTACACTGTTCCCATACCTTGATGGTTATTTTCGACTTGAAAGGGAACGATAGGTTGTGGATGCAACCCCGGTTCCCTGAAAGAGAAAATAACCATCAAGCCGCGTGGTCGCTTCAGAAGCCTTCACGGCCTGAAGAGCAAAAGAGGAAGTGAGTCTCTGCGCGCTGCGTATAGTAAGCTCCCAAGGGGGCGGGCTTACGTGGCAGCTCGCGCAGAGGCCTATCGGCAGCTTTGCTATAAAAGCTCAGCCAATCGCTACTGCCTGATGGCAATATCCCATACCTTGATGGTTATTTTCTCTTTCAGGGAACCGGGGTTGCATCCGCAACCTATCGTTTTTTTCCACTTATCTACACACCATACTCCACACTGTTAAGGGGAAAAAAGTTTTTATTGAGAAAAAAAATTATATATTAAAAATATAAAACTGAAAGATCATAACTGGATAAGTCTCCACCCCCCTGAGTTAATGGTGGAAGCACCTTTGGCAGCAATTACAGCTGTGAGTCTGTTGGGATTGCTCTCTACCAACTTTGCACACCTAGATTTGGCAATATTTGACCATTCTTCTTTACAAAACTGTTCAAGCTCTGTCAAGTTCCTTGGGGAGCATTGATGGACAGCAATCTTCAAGTCATGCCACAAATTTTCGATTGGATTTAGGTCAGGGCTCTGACTGGGCCACTCAAGGACATTTACCTTTTTGTTCCTTAGCCACTCCAGTGTAGCTTTGGCTGTGTGCTTTTGGTCAAATGTCATACTGAAAGGTGAACTTCCATCCCAGTTTCAGCATTCTTGCAGAGGGCAGCAGGTTTTCCTCAAGGACTTCTCTGTACTTTGCTCCATTCATTTTCCCTTCTATCCTGACAAGTGCCCCAGTCCCTGCCGATGAGAAACATCCTCATAACATGATGCTGCCACCCCCATGCTTCACAGTAGGGATGGTGTTCTTTGGGTGATGCGCTGTGTTGGGTTTTATTATTATTATTATTATTATTATTATTATTTATTTCTTAGCAGACGCCCTTATCCAGGGCTATTTACAATCGTTACAAGATATCACATTATTTTTACATGCAATTCCCCATTTATACAGTTGGGTTTTTACTGGAGCAATCTAGGTAAAGTACCTTGCTCAAGGGTACAGCAGCAGAGTCCCCCAACTGGGATTGAACCCACGACCCTCCGGTCAAGAGTCCAGAGCCCTAACCACTACTCCACACTGCTGCCCCGGTTTGCGCCAAACATAACGCTTTGCATTTAGGCCAAAAAGTTCAATTTTAGTTTCGTCAGACCACAAAACTTTTTGCCACATGGCTACAGAATCTCCTGAGTGTTTTTTGCATACTTCAAACAGGATTCAAAGTGGGCTTTCTTGAGTAATGGCTTCCTTTTGTGGAGTGTTTGGGATATTGTTGTCACATGCACACTTTGACCAGCCTTGGCCATAAAAGCCTGTAGCTCTTGCAAAGTTGCCATTGGCCTCTTGGTAGCCTCTCTGATCAGTCTCCTTCTTGCTCGGTCATCCAGTTTGGAGGGACGGCCTGATCTAGGCAGGGTCTTGGTGATGCCATACACATTCCACTTCTTAATAATTGTCTTGACCATGCTCCAAAGGATATTCAAGGCCTTTGATATTTTTTATACCCATCCCCTGATCTGTGCCTTTCAACAACTTTGTCCTGAAGTTCTTTTGAAAGCGCCTTGGTGCTCATGGTTGAGTCTTTGCTTTGAAACGCACTACCCAGTAGAGGGAACCTACAGGAACTGCTGAATTTATCCTGAAACACAGGTGGAGGCCACTTAACTTGATGTGTGATTTTGAAGGCGATTGGTTACACCTGAGCTAATTTAGGATTGCTATTACAAGGGGGTGGACACTTACCCAACCAAGCTATTTCAGTTTTTATTTTTAATTAATTTTCTACAAATATCTAGAATATTTCTTTCACTTGGAAGTTGTGGGGTAGGATGTGTAGATAAATGAAAAAAAAACTATTTGAATGCATTTTAATTCCAGGCTATAAGGCAACAGAAGGCAAACATTTTGAAAGGGGGTGTAAGAGGAAAAACCTCAAAGTAGTATCGTGTTGAACTGTTTCAGCACGAGTCGCAATTGCTATTTATTTTTTTTCCTTCTCTCTCTCCCATTCTCCAATGCGAACACACCAAACCCCCGTGTGCATGAAACACTCACTCTTTTATGCAGCGGTGCCGAGACTCGATTTGCTAACCAGTCATTTAATTGAATCTCGGCACAGTCTGAACTACTTTGTGACACACCCGTGCTCAAACACTAATACACATTTTATCTGCACGTGAAGTGATTGTGCAAACCCTGTGCCTAAATACAAATATACATTTTAAATTGCCTGTGCTACATAGCCCAATTTATACCCTGTGCACCAATACATACACACCAAGAATAACACACCACATAAAACACAAAATACGCACAGGGGCAGGGCACCCCACCACACATCGGTTATATGGCCAAATCTATCTTGTATTGTACAGGATAACTAAAGTAGCATACCGACTCTCATTTACAACAGTGGACTAGTAATTACACAACCTGATATAGAATGGGCAGATTTACAAAGCTTTTTGGTTCAGTTTTATTAAAATGTTGGCAATTCCTTGCTCCACCCTTTGTACTTTCTGATATTATTTTAGTCTGTTGCAGCAGCTTGTGCGAGACACTAGTTTGAAAGGGACCCATTTTGTCTTCCTTAACTTCTAGTGATTCTATATATTTAAACAGGTAAAGAAGAAACGTGGTTGATGAACTAATGACATAAACTGAAAGATAATGGCGTTAACACAAGTGGGTTCTGGCACTGATTTAGCAGTTCTCGAGCGAGTCAAAGCTGAGTCAAAAGACAGGTTTCACAGACCCCCAATGTAATAAAATGTAACCAGCCTAAATTGTGTTTTCTATTAAACTCTCCTTTGCAAACAGTTTTGGTGCTGCAATACTAATTCAAGTATATGTTCACAACTTTTGAGTTTTAGCTTCACAAAACATTTTTCATTTGCTTATCTGTCTCACTGGGTTGCTTTGCCCTCTGTTCCCTGTGGTGCCACTCATATCCTGCTCTCTGTCAGCTTGTTAACTATACTCTATGTGTATCGTACCATCCAGCACATGACCACTGTGGAAACTCCTGCTGGAGAAGCACAAAGAAAGCACCTTGTTTCCTAACTCTAGGCTGTCAAGTTGCTTAGCAACAATACAGACATACCTGTGCTATATTATTGTTCCCAAAATGAGGCAAGACCACCTCCATCTGGCATTTTTTATTCAATTCACTAAGACAACTTTTACATTGACATGATTGTGTTTGGAGCACTGACACATGCAGCAAAAAAGCTAAGGGAACAGTAAAAGAAAATATGAAAATTTAACCTATTTACTCTTTATATCAGTATGTTTTTCATTTAAAAAAAATCTAAGTATCAGTAACTGTCAGATTAAATCTCCTAGACATTTAAGGCTTAACAATATTTTGGAACAAAACAAAGGATTGTTGTCTCCCAGCAACTAGGCTTTCACTGAGTTTGCATCTTGACAAATCCACAATCATAGCAATCTCTGTCTCGTAGTCAGTCTACAAACAAAGAAAGGCTTGAAATAAAAAACAAAAAACATGTGTGCTAGGAGGAGGAGGCATGTCTTGTTTGCTGCTGTTACAAAAAAAATAGAATATCTTACGTTATATTAAAAAAAAGACATGTATTGTAATGCATAGGTCACATTGACCCATGTGGCGGTTCTAGGTAGAACTGTTTATAACTTTATCATTTTTGCGATTCTCGCTACCAAACGCCATCAGGATATTTAATTCATATATTTAGGAAAAGTCAAAAACGGACATACACATATGATTTACAACGGAAGAGTAATTAACATTTTAATTGCAAATTGGGTCAAACTGACCCGCATGGTGGTTCTAGTGTTAAAGAAGCGCACGCCTGGCAAGGATGTCAAAGTGAATATTAAAATGGCAGTGAGTGATGAAGACAATTTGCTTAAAAAAATTAAAAGCAGACTGGACATTTCCATCAATGGATTTAGGAAATCTGGAATTTATGATGCAATCAGAAATTCTAAGGCAGTGTAAACTGCGTCTGCTACTGTGGTACCTGTAGGACTGTTCTTTTTCAGGTTAAGCAGTTTTCTGTTCTTTTTTTTACAAGGGGTCAATTAAGTAGCAGCCACAATTGTTTAGGCCAGACTTGTTAGAAAGTCTGTAACAGTGGTGCAAAATCGCTTTGGATTGTTATTGTCGATTATGTGTAAGATACTACTATTCAGACACCCACTGTGCAGGTATCGCAAAGTCCCTAAACAATATGTTAAAATAAATTAGTTCTGCACCATATAAAAAAGCTGATTCTACGAGTGCTTTCTAGTCTATTAACCAGTTTTAAATTTAAAGCATTTCAGTTTCGGCTTTATTGTTAAAGTTTTCACACGTGGCTAGGCACCTGGTGTGTTCAGGGGACACCTGCAGGGCTGGCCTTTGTCCTCCAGAGTCCAGTAGCTTGCTGACATCCAAACAAAAATACTGCCCATCAGAAAAACATCCACTCTCCAGTTCCTGGGTGTAAGAGAGGAAATTGACTTGTTCGTGGGATCGGAAGACACACACTGAACTTTCAGTTATCCTGAGCTGGTGGAGAATTTCTACGATGAGGGAACATAAGTGGACATTCTAAATCACTGTAAAAATGCATTTGAGTGAATTGTTATTTTGGTGGTTAATCACATTAATCAGTCAGATAACTCATTTCTACCTCACTTCCCCCTCTCCTCTTTTACACTGAGTACATAGAAGACAATTTATGAATGAGAGGAATCCGTTCGGCCCATTAATGCATTAATGCATTGTTTCGCCATTTAAAAATATATATGGTATAATAAGTAAAAGCTCCTAACAGAATTATTAATATGAAATGCTAGACCAATCCTAAAAGTTATTGTATTTTTTGATGAACCTTGTAGAAATAAAATATGAGAACCAGCACCTGTATTCAAGTTTTCTGACAATTGCTTTTCTCTGCAAATTAGAATCAGAAAACAATAATAATATTATTTAATATTATTTTAACTGCAGTTTTTTGGATTTACAGGATGTGAAACAGGAAATCCAAGAACAATAGTACGCATGGTAATTTAGCAATTTTTCCATGCATTCCCCATTGTTATACTGTACTGTGTATTTACCATAGGCTACCATGGTTTGCCATGTTTTTAAACATGCTTTACCATACAGTGCTTACCTATGCTTAGCCTTGCTTTTACTATTCTTTATCACACGTTGTTATGCTTTTACTATGGGAAACTTTTATAAGGACCATAACTGCAGTAAATATTCAACATCTTGGCCTACACAGGATTATATTTTATTCTGGTGCTGCTATCCTTATCACGGCAAAAAATCAAATAACACAACACTTTTGATGATTTTGTTCTGTTATTTGGTGGCTTAAAAGGCCACAAAAAAGTGATTAGTAATTAGTTTTGCAACAATACCATCTACTCTGGCTTTCTGATATCCAGTGTCAACAACTGGTTTGAGGCCAGTAAAATATCTAGTTTATACTGTAGCTATGGCATATTTTTTTAAAACTAGGTCACAATTAGATTGGATCCTTTTGCTTGTTGCCATAGTAGCTGAGCAGATAGGGCACATTGTAGGTTGATTTAATGTACCCTCTGCCCACGTGCCTACAACAGGTAACTTTCTCCAGATCAAGATTAGCCCTATATATTTATAGTGTAATAAAATTAGGAAACAGTTGCTTAAGGTACCCTAATGTATCTGTACAGATTAAAACAATGTTACAGGTAGCCCAAGTGAAACATATTTTCTGAAGAGTAAACTAATTTTCTGTTAACATTAGTGTGACAGGGAAGACGCTGTTGCTGGTTAAGCTGCGCTGCTGCTTACTAAGCAGGATGGCTTGCCCGGAGCTGAGCTGATCAGGAGATCCTGATTGGCTGGGGGGGCGTGCCCGGGGAGCCTACACCTGTTTAAGAACGCAGCAGTGCCAGCCTCCGAGGCTACTGAACGGCCATAGCCATACAGACGGGTGCTGACCGAAAGCTTGCTGTGTTTAGATTGAGAAAGACAGCATGCGCTCCACAGAACCCTTCAACTGGAAGACGTGGCCTGTGAAGGCTGTGCCCAGCCAGGACTGTCAGGAAGACCCGGTGTCGCCTGGAGGCCAGGATTTCGGGAGCAACAGCAGTAGGTTAACTTAGGGGATTTGATCTCTAAGAATAGAGAGGGTTTTGTAGCGTAGTAGGTTCTTGGAGCAGTACGTCTCTTTTAGTAAGGCAAACCACCTTGTGTGGCAAACTTTTATTTTTAGCTTGAGTTTCTTTTCTTTTCTTTATTAAATCCGGCGCTAGGATTACCATTGTTGGTACCTGAGCGTCTGGCCTGTGTTTATTAAATCTGCGCACCTGTGCGGCGTGTCATGATTCAGTATTATTCAGTGACGACCCACTCAGGTAACATCGCCCTGTTACTGTTAGTATTATGATATTGATATTAAAACACACTATTTACACAAGCGTCTGTGTGCCCTGCCACACAAACACATTTGGAAGTACTGCTTTAACTGTGGGGGATAAAGCGTATCCCAAACATGGTGCAATGAAGTACCTAAAGAATACATATGAAAGAGGATACTGGACTGTGGAACTTAATGTTTTTTTTTTTTTTCTTGTTGCCCCAGGCATGTTCTTGGTTGAAAGCATCTATTGATGACATCATACATTATCTACACAGCAATCCTTTTTTCTCACTTTAAAGCCTTATTTCTCATTTTCCATTCGCTTCTTTGAAAAAATGTTATGATGCCTAAAGGGAGGAGACATAAAAAAAGTGCTTTGATATAGGGCTTTATATAACTTGACAGCTATGGCCAAAGGTTTTGCCTCTCCTAAAATTTTAGTTTTGACACATAATTAATATATATATATATACAGTATTATATATATATATATACACTGAATAAATCACTACGCACCACTACATTTTAAATCCCATGACAATCTGCCATTTTATTTGTTATTAGTAACAAAACCACTGCCAAAAATGAGTGACATTCCATCTATTTCCTTTAATATATTTGGGGATGAAAACAGATGCTTGGTACAACACAGACTTGCTGAGTGAAGACAGCAGACCACCTGAAAAAAAGTAAATAAAATAAGTGCACCAGCAACTGTCAAGAGTAGACACATAACAGTAGATGAAATAGAAGAAAACTAAGACTGAAAAACCACTAAAAAAAGACAGCATGGGCTGTTAATGTACTTAAAGACTGGCTTAAAGAAAACATATGGACATTCATTTTAAGGAAATAAGTCCAAAAAATCTCAACAACATTAAAGGGGATTTTATGCCAGTGCAAGAAGTTCAACTGGCAACCAGTACTCAGTCTCCAGTTGAGAGCTGGACTAAATAGATATTTTAACAGTAGAAGTGTTAACATCTCTGCTGACAGCGAGTTTAACCCTTTGCGGTCCTATGTCGGACCTGGTCCGACATTGCAATTATTCCTATCCGGTCCAATGTCGGACCCTGTCCGACATCATCAAAAAGACGCAAAAAACGGGTTTCTAGTCGTTTTTTCTCTGGAAAAAGACGAGAAAACCTTTCAATGGCCGAGTGGGAGCGACAGGAGCCGAGACAAGCCGATAAAAAAAGGCGTATCTCATGAATAGTCATACTTGCCATTGGCATCCCATATAGGCGGTCATAAGGAAACAAGCTGGCTGTGACTGCATCAGCGCTCAGGGAATATCACGGACATTTGCAGAGTTTTTTTCAGATGTTATAGTAATAAAATAATGGCTTGGATCGCATTATTGAGGCGTTTGGTGATAAAACGAGTGATCAGGAGATGATTGATCAGTATGTACGAATATTATTATTATTATTATTATTTATTTCTTAGCATATGTGAAAGGTATAGCGAACGAAAGGGTGGGGCGGGGCTGGAGATGCCTAGTGAGTGCTTTGTTGATATGCAGGGCCTTTTAAACCCGTTTGACTGTGGAAAAAAATACTTTTAAACAGCACGTCTAAAATTAACTGCGCGTGTGAAAATAAATTGGACCTGATGCGCCTGACACACACTTAATAAATGGACTGCGGAGGGTTAAAAACAGCAATAATGTACTCCTGTCAGTCATAAAAACTTTTGGAAAAGCAGGTATGGGCTCCCAAGTGGCGCATCCGGTAAAGGCACCGCCCTATAGCATGGAGGTTGCCGGTTCGAGTCCAGGCTATTCCACTGCCGACCGTGGATGAGAGCTCCCAAGGGGCGGCGCACCATTGGCCGAGCATCGCCTGGGTGGGGAGGGCTTAGGTTGGCCAGGGTGTCCTTAGCTCACCGTGCACCAGCGACCACTGTAGACTGGCCAGGCGCTTGTGGGCTTGCCTGTAAGCTGCCCAGAGCTGCGTTGTCCTTCAACGCTGTAGCTCTGAGGTGGCTGCATGGTGAGCCTGCAGAGTGAAAAAAAGCGGTCAGCTGACTGCACACGTTTCGGAGGACAGCGCGGGTTTGTCTTCACCGCTATCGAGTCAGCGCAGAGCTGAGCCTAAAAATAATAGATTGGCTATTTCAGATTGGGAGAAAAACAGGGTAAAAATCAATTGGTGACTACTAAATTTAAAAAAAAAGAAAAAAGAAAAGCCGGTAGACAAGGCCAGACACCACTCGATTGGTGCGAAGTCTGGTTCGATCTTAAACGTAATCTGGCACAGGGTGTTCGACAACTAACAAAAACATATTTTGAGATCCGAAAGGATGAAAACAGACTTGAATATGTATGCCTCTCATATAACGAGGTAACAAACTCAGCATCCATCGCAGCTGCTCTCCTGCCTTCCTCAGTGTTATTTGAAACTCCGCCCAGACCATCAACATCATAAGCTTGTGCTCAGTCCTAGTTTCAAAATGCCACTTTCGATGCATAAATTCACAATGAACAGAGACATGCAATTTATTTTTAATAAGTATACACAATATAAATTTCAGGTTTTGTCTTTATTTAAAATGTGTTTTAATTATTTTAATTCCCTCAAATGACAGATAGCTGTGTTATAAACAGTATAAAGCACTTCGGGCCATGCGGTTCCCATGATATATACCACTTCTGGGGTGGTTAAAGGCCCTCGGCTTACACCTCGTGGTATATATCATGGGACCTGCACGGCCTGTCGGGGTTTATACCTTACATCCAGGGCTGGCAATGGAACGTGAAACAAGCAATGTGATTGGTCGAGCAAAGTTCCAGCTGTCCGTATATTGGATGGATACAGACAGTTGGAGACTTGTCACATATTCAGAATCACTGTGCTGCCTCACAGAATTTAAAGTAATATATTGCAAATGTCATGGATATTGTATATTTTAACAGAAAGCTAAATTGAATTAACTTTAATCTAATTTGTTTAGCTTTGCCTAGCGATAATGATCAACCTAACACCTTGAATGCATCAGGCCCTCAGGAAACAAAAGGCTAATCAAACCCGTCTCTGCGATTGAATTACCCAGTCTAGTGAGAGAAAGGTGGTTTAACACAGAGCCTGAAAGAAAGAGAAAAATGACCACTTTAAATAGCTTAAAGAAAACATCATACTGATTTAAAACTCGTGGCGCTTTATCGGGCCACGAGTTATACTTTTAGAGTGGGGTATGTCGCCGTATCCCCATGGATACAGGAGATTGCCACCTGGCTTTGTGGCTGCCATGACATACCGCCAAGGAGAGCTGTTCGAATTAAAGTTTGCTCACACCCTGTGTCCACTAACGCGTGGGTGTTCACATTCCCCAATACAACATCAACCAAACACAGGCCCTCCCGACCATTTCCCCATTTCCTACCTGTCTCAGACGCCAGGTGACACGTAGCCACGTCGCACTCCATGGCCGCAGGGCAGTATCTGGCAATGTGTCCCGGCTGCTGGCACCTAAAACAGACGGGTGGGGCAGAGGGTAGGGGCGGTACATATTTGTCCCGCTGCTGGTATGACAGCGGGGCAGGGGGAACCATTCTACCCCAGCTGGGGGCCAACCTCTGCCTCCATTGTAAGGGGGCCGGATGGCCCGACGGGGCCGGTGATCTGACGGGCCTGGGTCCGATGGAAGGGTTCGATGGCGGTCCTTTGGCAGCGGAGGGAGGGGGGCAGTCCAGCAGGGTGGTTCGAGCGGACACCAGGGAGTCCTCAAAATTTTCGGCTAACGCCACGGCCTGCTCCAGCGTCGTGGGGTTATGCCGGACGTACCCACGCCTGCGTCTCAGCCCGGACCACATGGCAGAATTGTTCCATCACACCCTGGGCCGGGTGTTCGGAGGTCGCCGGAACTCCCGGAATCTGACGCGGTGAGTCTCCCCCATGATATTGAGACGGCGGAGGATAGCCTGCTTAACGAGGTCATACTGGGCGGCATCTTCGTCAGTCATGGCCCGGTACGCTGCTTGTGCTTCCCCAATCAAGCAGGGGCCAAGTTGGCTCGCCCAGTACTCCCGGGGCCATGCTGCGGTGGTAGCCAACCGTTCAAAGGCTACAAGGTAGGCCTCTGGGTCATCCTCCACCGTCATTTTCTGGGCCCGGGCCTTCGGGGCAACCAGCACGGGCCCCGTCGCCGTTGACGTCATCCCCATCCCGACCCTCTCGATAAGAGCCGTGTATCGCTCCTCCCTCCTCCGTTCCTCAGCCTCCCTCCGGCTGTCCAACGCCTCCAGGATTGCCGACAAAGTGGTTGGGTCCATCCCACGATGACACCACGTGTGACCAGGATGGCGGAATGTGGTGTAAAAGAATGACCAGAACCAGGTTTTCCTTAACAAGCCCCGGCTTTATTTCACGAACAAAAAAACCCCAAAAAAAACAGATGGGCACCAAACAGTTAAGGACAATAAACAAAATAAAGGGGAGCCGGGGTACACAGCAATGTGTAACCCGACAAAAAATAACAAGAACGAGGGGTTGCAGTCCCAAACAAGGAGAAACAAAAATAAAAACAATCCGTCTCTTTGATCCGGGAAGGGAAAACAACAGGGTAATAAATCCAGCACTTCCGGGTTCTCGCTCCTCCGGCGTATTCCCGGAGCGTCCTGTTAGTGCTCTAGAAAATACACAAAAGACACAGGGGGTTAGCAGGTATCCACGACCACAACAACCTGCTTCCTTGTTCCCCGTCTCCCTCTTTAATTCCCTGCTCGTTTCTCTGTCTTTCTCTCTGTCTGTCTCTCTCTCTCACAGTACCACAGTACCTTGCCAGAAGGAACAGAACCCCGGGCCACGCCCCCTTTTGTACGCCCCGTCCCGTCTCCATTGGTCAGCGAGGGCAACCGCCGTCAGCCAATGCGTGATTGCCACTGCGCTTCCTGACTGGGTCTGTGACGTTGCGCACCGCGGCTCCGCCTGCTCCTCCTCCCCCGTGCTCTCACAGGTCGGAAGGGAGATCTAAAAGAGTTCACTCTCTCTTTGTCACAGTGACATTTTGAAATCTAACTTTAAATACTGTGCTACTATTATGACTTCCAGTAGGCTTTTGCAATATCATTTTGTAGTTTCTTTCATTACATGATGTTAAATAAAAGATCTAAATATAGTTTTTTTTTAAAAAATGTCTCAATCCAGTGAGGTATATAATTGGCAATTAACAGATAATTATACATATGAATGCACCTAACAGCACATCTTACACTTTGGGTAATTTTTTAAGGAGTGTGGCAGTTGATATCTTGTGATTATAGTGTTATTGAAAACTATTATTATCTCACATAATTCATAATGGCTGTGGTTATGTTTTGTACATTCTTCACCCATCAGATCCATACAGGTTGTTCAGATTTAATTGCTTTTGGTTCAGAACATTTAAAGCAATAAACAATTATTTTAAAGTATGTATCATTTCTGCATAGCTCCTGGGTATTTAGATTTTTTTAATCCATCCTTAACTACCCACATCAATCAGAAAACATTTTTTTATTATTATTATTGAGACCATATTTATGGATAACTTCTGTCCCTGTCAGGTTGAGATATGTAATCTTGCTAATAAATTCTACCTTGAGGGTATAAGTAAGACAGCCACTTGAAACAGGGCACCTTCTTTGTCATTTAAACAATTCTATAAGCATCTGCAATTGCTGTAGGCTCAGGGGAAATATAATGGCTGTATAAACTGGCATTCATTGTTTTCCACATGCTGTGCTTTATATGAGACCTGCACATTCAAAACTTTAAAGGGGTGCTAATCAGTGCTTTAAAATTGATTCCTGACCTCCTAAATATTATCATTATTACTCCCCCCCCCCCCTTTTCTGGTTGCTGAGAAACTTTGACACGCTTTTATGTTAAATTCAATGTACACAGATAGTTAAAATGAAATGATGTAGATACAATTCTGGGTCTCAGTACCTGTAGTGTGATGTATCTCCCGCTAGCAGCTGATGAGTTAATAATAATGACATCAGCATAAGACCAGTACTTACCTCTCGACCTATAGAGCTCGCTCTTTAGTGGAATGACAAGACGTTTGCCTGTGAACCACATGGCCCTTGTCTTTCTAGTCAATTCAGTAGGCTGAGATGACAATTCATTACAGTAGGTAACATGGTCTGGTTCCAGCTTCACAAATGGAGTGAGCTTGAACTACAACACATGAAGCGATTAGATACATCAGCAACTTGTCTAGTGTTGACTTGTCAATATCTGTATCTTAAAAATGTAAGTATAAAATACAAGAAAAGAACCAGAAGATCTTCAGCATAAGAAAAGATGGGCTGGTGATAATTTAGCTAGTGTTAACAAAAATGTCAGTAACATACAGTACATCCCCTGCCATGGCTGTAAATTAAAAAAAAAAAAAAAAAAGCTAAATTGGGGTTTATTGAGTTGGAAATAACAGTCAACCTTTTTTTTTCAAAAAAAAGTATATTTAATAAAAAAAGTTTAAAGAAAATTAGTTAGTGTGGTCTATCTGTGAATATCAGTTTCTCATTTTAGACCTCAGTTTTGGGAGACTGACATTGGTAGTATTGGACTGGTATTGGTCTGCTGGTTGATATATATATATATATATATATATATATATATTATTTTATCAGGTGAGTGATCATTACAATATTTTATCTGATTTATTTTCATGTTGAATGTTTCTGAAATAGGTACACTTGGTGCTTGACCATTTCCAAAATGGTGTCCTATACTTACCATAGCCTGCTTCTTTATTCCAAAATTGAATATCAAATATGTGTTTTAAATGCATTCAAACCTACAGTATATGTGCTACAAGATTGCAGTTTAGGGTACTATAATTTACAAAGATATTACTTTATTAAATATTGCATGACTAAAAGTGTACAACATTATGCAGAAATAATTCTAAATTAGAGGTGGAGGTAAGCAAACAAGGAATGCATAGTTATGCATGTATGTTTTGCCTTAGAGATTACAGAATAATTAAGATAACAAATGAGTTGTCACAACTGAAATCACTATTAATAATCAAGGCTCGAAGTTAAACTATATTTTTTAGCATTTTGCTACCCAAAACTCTTAATTTGCTACTAGTTTTTTTATGCAGTTTATATGGCCGACCCTAAGTGAACATGTAATACTGGTATTTATTTATTTTTTTAAACATGTACATTATTAGTATCTTTCATAAAGCGAGAATTAATTGCTAATAGAGCTTCCCTATTTATAGATGACTGGGGTTTGTACCACTCCATGTAGATATGCACGAGTACAGTACCAGAACAACGTGCATACAATTTCAAGGTATGAAGTTTATTTTATAGACCAAAAGTAAAATTAGACAACTGTTAAAAACATTGGGATTTTATAAGACAACAGACAATGACCTAACAGGATATTATGTTTATTCAGTGTCTATAAAATGCTAATTTAATCCTGTCATGGAGAATGGCTGCTCTGGTTTTGTTATAATGTTAACCTTGGTTTCACCCACGCTAAAAATGACCCCGGTGAAGTTAGGTTGATATTGGATATTGGCTATCCAGGTGGATATTCGCACATTCACTACATTCTACTAAATTAACAGTTCCTAGCTCTTACATACAAACTCGCAAAATAATGCCATTTCACCTTGTGCAAGATATCAAGCTAAGGAGTAATTTAAGACAGTCTTGTTGATTTGTGAGTTAGCAATCTCTAGTTGTGAACACGAAAAATATGCATACATAGTCACTGTACATTGTAAGGTAGGCTACATCACAAAGTTAATACAATACTTTGTACTTAAGAATGATGGCAGGAGAAGATAAGCCTAAATGGTCTCCTGTTTAACTAAGCTATTTAATACAAGTCTATTCTTTAATTTGTCCCTTTTTAGACATGTTTTATGTGCTGTTACTTGTACGTTTAATAATTTGATCAGATACTATATAAAGGAAGCCCTGCTGCTTTGACCACAGCCTGCATCAAGTAAACACCCGTAATAGTAATCCTTATTAAAATAAATGCTGCACATAACTTTCTACAGCACATTTGGCAAAAAAAGAAAACATTCTACACCAATAACAATGGTAGACCCTGTCAGATGTGGCAGAAGTGTCTGGGTTATGTATTCTCCAGTGCTGGGCTGGACCATTACTGTATTTTGGATTGTTTTTGTTTCATTAATCGAAAGTTATATAAATATTTTATTAAATGTCCAGGTTGAACACATTTACATGAAGACACTAAGTGAAACTGACAAACTTATTTGCAGAGTTCAAAACGGTTAGGCTTATTATCCACATTTTTCTTACTTGGATAATGGATAATATATGAAAATATGTAGCAATTTGTGTAAAACATTCACCAAATGAAGGGCATATATTTAGAGTATATAAAACAACATACATTTAGAATAGAAAAACCATGTATTTAGATTATTAAAAAATATATGGAACACATAAAATCCTTATGTGAAAACTACTATACAATCTGGCCAATGTTATAACCAATCTGTATATAATTTATATATGAACATATATGTATACACATAAAAAACAAATTAAGAATAATAAGAGGCATATAAGTGTAACATGTATTGCTTATAATATATGTAAACTACCGGTATGTAGTTATCTCTGTATGGGTTAGCCTACTTTTATACTTCTGAATTAAATAAATAAGATTTTTTGATAATTTTATTTAAAAACATAGGTCTGCATTATGTATTACCACGTTACGTTTTTTTGTATTCATTTTTGAATTTATTTTTATTGCTAATGTAGCCTGGTTTGACACATTTAGTGCTACCCTGGAGCATAATTCAAACTAGTCTCATTTTAACTTGAAGGAATGATCGGATCAATTCTGGTATCGAATCTTCTTCTTCAGATCGGCTTTGATAAAACTGAATTTTCTGCATCGCGGTGGGATCATCCACAAGACAACCCCAAGCCAAACACGACAAGATTCCGGCTTTCTAAAAATGTAATTAAGCCCAAGCTGATGAGGTCAGGGCATATTTCAGCTTGGGATCACCTGAAGTAAGAAAAAGCACATCTGTATAACAATGTTTGCACATTAAGCCCATACTTGTATTATTATTAATATGCACTTACCCTGGATAGAATTTGCCATTGTAAGTTTTTATTGCGTCCCTCCATAATAAGGCCAACAAGGTAATGGCCCAAAAAATATCTTTACCTTTTGCGATTCAGGTAGTAACCTTTAAATACAAAAAAGATTTAATACATTTCCCATAAATGTTGGTATGGATCAAGAAATAATTATAACACATATATTTAAGAGCTTGTACCTAATTAACACATGGTGATTAAGGGTTGAGGGTGAATACATGTTGGATGTGTCAGGATGAAAAAATATGTATTTCACATTCATCCAAGTAGAATTTGATAATAATTGTGTGCGTGTTATTGTGTAAATGATTTACTTACATTTGTGATATTAAAGTGTTGCACTTACAACCCAAACAGTGGCCATTAAATAATAATGCAAACACAGCTCATATACCTATTGTAATTGAAGCGGTCCTTAGCCCACTACTCATTTATTTGCACATTGAAGTATATGCAAGGGGCATTCAACAGATATTGTCAATGAACAGCTTCAAATAAATTGTCATTAAAAAATATATATATAAATTCACCTTTAACATGATGTGTGCATTTTTTTCACAGGGAAATCTGAGACCAATGGAATGGTGGCAATCTATATTAGATAAGATTTACTGAAATTATTTGGTTAGTACCTGTCACACGGCTGGCTGAGTGGTGACGTCAGATCCAGGAAATGAATAACACAGACAGATGAAATGAAATGATATGATGAAGGCGCTTGCTTGCACCGGTTTATTGTAAATAAAAAGGTTGTACAAAACAGAACACGGCACTTTAAGCCAAAATAAATAGACGAACAAAACGATAAAGCAGTAAACAGACAAACAAACACGGTGAGTGAAATACTTCTTCTTATTATTATTATTATTATCTTTGTTTATTTTCCTTTCTCCTCTCCACACCCGTTCTCGACTCACCGAACACACAACCCTGAGTGAGTGAAACGTGCACCTATATATACTGTTGTGCCGGGATTCAATTACTAATTAATTATTCACTTGAATCCCAGCACGTGAATTAATTATGTGCAACCTCGTGGTCACATATTATATACTTTAAATGCATGTGAAGTGATGTGCAATCCCGTGCCTAAATACAATTATACATTTTAAATCACACGTGAAACACAGACCCGTTTATATCCTGTGTACTAATGCCTATACACCAACATTAACACACCACATGCAACATACAACATAGAAATGCACACAGGGGCGGGGCACATTGCCACAGTACCATTTATTTTAAAACAGAGTTCTGGGAGTTACTAAAGACACACCAAAAATAAAAAAGGAAAAAATAGATTAACTTAAAATAAGTGTACTGTACTAAAACTAAAATGTTGACTAAGTAGTTGGTCACAATGTTGATTTAAACTGCACTATGACACAGCTTCACTTGTTTTGTATTAAACATTTTGCTATTTAAATCCATTATCAGCCTCAAATGGTATACCTCTTAATCTAAATAACCTTATTGTAAAGCGCAGTGAGCCATTGAAGGCCCTAGAGTCATCTGTTGGGCAGCCCTGTATCAAGGCATTGCAGAACATTTTGATGGACCAATGGTTTTCATAAGTGACAATGAATGCAGTTCAACCATCTGTATTCATACTGAATCATTTTTTCTTGGGGGGGGGGGGGGGGGGGGGGGGGGGGGGGGGATCTGAAATGATATATTGTGCAGCTCCAAGGCCAATTTTTTGATCGTTGGGGAAATTAAAGTTATCCAGATGTGCTAAGACTTGTGCCAATGTATCCACATTCCCATGACACCACTAGCGCATGTTTATATATACATACTATATATATATATATCTTTTCAATTTTCTATTCCTTTGATGCATGTGGCTGAATGAATTTCCATGTATTAGCCTACGAGGTTTCAAGGTAATTATCTTCCGGATATTATGAGTCATCTGTCATATTCTCACTTTTCTGTAAATACTATGTTAATGATTGCTTTGGTGTCTGAATGGTTGCGCCTAATTTCGCAGAAGCCTATCACAATATTGTCCCCACATGTAAATTCTTTAAAAGAAATTGTCACGTTTCGTGCTAGACTTGCTACTGTTCGGGGAGTTCACTTAACTCCCAAATATCATTAGTTTGAAAGTGTACCAAACCAGATTCATTTGAACTTTAATGGGGAGGTATGTAACAGAGGTTCACACAACACTCACTGTTATCCTTTTCCAAACTTTAACTTTGGCAATCTATGAGTTCCAATCAAGACACCAATGTAACAGGGCAGTGGCTGAGGGCGAACTAGCAACCCCGCACAAGCAGGTGTCTTTTTAATTTTAATTTTTTTAATTCTGTGACCAGTTATTATTTTTATTTATTTTTCCCCCAGTTTGGAATGTCCAATTATGTTTTTTCTCCTCACCGCAGCAAGTCCCCACACAGCACAGATGAGGGCATGTGAGTGTCCTCTGGTCTCACAAGCCTAAAGCTAGAATTGCTTTTACACTGAGCAATCCAGAGCAGAGGTGGGTGCACTACCGATCCCAGAGAACTGAGATCAGCCCTGCTTTTTATCCACTCTGAATGCGCTCGGTGTCTGGCCAGTAGGGTTCACTGTTGAGCGATGAAGAGAAGGAATCCCTGACAGTTTCCCATCTCCCACCATGGGAGCGTCAGAGCCAATGTGACACCTCCTTCTGAGTCACCAGTAGTTAGGCCTCTTTGCACAGCCCAGACACGAACTGGCGCCGTCCAAGCTCTATGACTCATTCTGCTCTCCCAGCGGCAGCACTTTAACTGGATAAGCCACTCGGGGATCCCACAAGCGGGTGTCTTAATCACCATGTGACAGAGCCAGGCTTGACTGCATTTGTGGTTACACAGCTTTTAACCTCAGAATCTGTGACGGCAGTGCATCACACAACACTGCCCGTTACACATCTGGTTTAGTTAGTGAACTGGAGTCTGTTTAGCTGGATCCTCTCTATTTCTTCTAAACCCAATGCGGTTGGTTTCACAATACATTTTGCAAACGCTTCCTATGTTTGCATAACGCACATTATTGTATAGCAGTTGTGTATCAGTAGCAACTGGTTACTTTGCTTGTAGGAATATGTCACTCCTGGCTAGAAGTGACATACCACTGTTCTGCTTGGTGAAAACAAACCTGGCTTAAGATCATTATAAATAGCAAAGAGGTCGATATGCAAATTAGCCATGCTTAGCATTCTCGTGCTATTTTCGCAGACAGCTTGGGAAAATGTGGTTTCCATGCACAGAGAACAGGTACACGAGAAAATCTCACCTGGAAATCCATGGTTGTCAGGTGACATCCTGTTTGAGTGAAACTGTTTAAAGCACAGTGTTAAGCTCATGTAATAAATTTGTGATCTGTTAATGCCTCATGTCTGGTTGTTTAATAATATGTTTTACTGCTCTTGCCCAAATTGTTTTTCAAATGTCCATTGATGGGGTGGGATATCGTTAGTAGTGAATAATATTTAAAGTAATTTATCGCACAAATTATAGAAAAAAGAAAATAATTACCCCAGAGGTATATAATGAAACTGTCCAACCCAGCTATTGCAGATCATCATGGCTGAAAACCGGCAGAGACGTAGGATTATAGAGATCTGTGCCAGACACCTTCCACGTATGCTCCCAAGGCTGTCTGTTTTCACGTGAAATGCAGGTTTCCATGTGAAAATGGGCGTGGATTATTATTATTATTATTATTTATTTCTTAGCAGACGCCCTTATCCAGGGCGACTTACAATCGTAAGCAAATACCTTTCAAGTGTTACAGTACAAGTAATACAATAAGAGCAAGATAAATACAATGACTTTGGTTCAAGTAAGTACAAGTGTGACAAAATACAATTCAATAATACAGCAGATAACAGTGACAGTGATAGTTACATCAAGATATGATTAAATACAAAATACTACAGATTAAACACTTGGCAGATTACAGTACTCTGAAGTACAGGATTAAATGCAGTAAAATAGGGGGCAGATAAGAGCAAATAAAGCGCATTTAAGGAAGGGTGATAGTGTCCCAGGGGAAAAACAGAGGAGTTCTACAGGTGCTGTCTGAAGAAGTGAGTCTTAAGGAGGCGCCAGAATGTGGTCAGGGACTGGGCGGTCCTGACATCTGTAGGAAGGTCATTCCACCACTGCGGAGTGAGAGAGGAGAAGGAGCGGGCTCTGGAGGCAGGGGAGCGTAGCGGAGGTAGAGCCAGTCTTCTAGTGCAGGCGGAGCGGAGAGGTCGAGTGGGGGTGTAGGGAGAGATGAGGGTCTGGAGGTAGCTGTAGGCTAGTACAAGAGTCTTGAACTGGATGCGAGCGGTGATCGGTAGCCAGTGGAGTGAGTGGAGTAGTGGAGTTGCGTGGGAGAAGCGAGGCGGGCAGCGGAGTTCTGGATGAGCTGGAGCGGACGGGTGGCGGACGCAGGGAGGCTGTAACAACCAGACTTTTAAGACACAAGCCAAGACTAACTGATTTAAAAAAAACAGATAATTAAAAGACTGATTGACAGCAAATAATGGGACCAAAAGTTCGTGGGTAAGAGTGTCATAATCTTCAGTAACCTTTTTATAGTGGCAAAAAACTGTAGAACAGTACAATGTCAATACAAAGGAAGCAAAATATACCTTAAACATTGCTCTAAGAAACCTCATAGCACAATAGAATGCATAGTGTATACACTGATATAAATATTTTGGCAGTGAAACAGCAAGTAATACAGCAAACACTCAAAATGACCCTGTTAACCCTGGGTATTACTGGTAAGAACGATCCACAAAACAGCTTGAAACACAATGAAGAAGTATTAACAAAAGTTAACCAATCCTTGTAAAATTAATGCAGTTATAAAAGTTCCTTATTGCAGAAAAAAAATGACAAACCAAACAAAGTCAATCCAAAAAACAAAGTCAAACGTGCTTCAAAACAAAACAAACTTGCAAAAAACATATTCCAGAGAAAAATAAAGTATCAAAACAAACGCCCATAGTACTATGAGAAAAAAAAACAATTGTAATCCAGCATTGTCCAGCACAAAAAAGGAAAAGTCTAACAGACCGTCTCACCCCTTCCTGCCGTGTGTCCGAGGACCGGCTGCGCGTTGTTCCTGGGACGTAAATCGATCTGTTTTCTTCAGTTTCAAATAATCCATATATAATATATATATATAAAACGAACGGTATTCCAAAGCTGTATTCGCGACAATTAGCTCAGTGCTACTCCATAAAAAATGTTACATCGTTAAATAATTTAAAAAGCAAAAAAGAAACCGCATCAAAAACTGCAAACAACACTCAGCTCTCCTTTCAGGCCATCCTCCTCATTTCCCACAATACGCTCTTTATCAATGAAACCCAGGTGGCTTTAATTAAAACAATTACCGTAACTGGCATAATAGAAGAGCCTTCACATAGAAAAAATAAATAAAATGAACCCCGATAAATCCCCCTCAAGCCTGGACAACTAAGCCAAACGGGAGATAGGCTAATAAATAAGGCAGAGATGAACCATTTATTCTAACCTGGCCAGGTATAATCCATTCTAATTAAAGAACAGATAATGATGTATTTTTAACATCATTTATGTGGCAGTCGCCACAAGGCCAGCCAGGAGGGAGTTGCAGTTGTCTAGGCGGGAGAGTACCAAGGCCTGGACCAGGAGCTGGGTGGCATAGTTGGTGAGGAAGGGTCGGATTCTTTGGATGTTGCTCAGGAAGAATCGGCAAGTGCGTGCCAGAGTGGAGATGTGCTGGGAATAAGAGAGGCAGGGATCCAGGGTGACTCCGAGGTTCTTAGCGGAGGAAGAGGGAGAGAGTGTGGTAGATTCCAGAGGAACAGAGATAGAGAGATCAGAGGAGGGGGAGGAGGAGGGAAAGAAAAGGAGGTCAGATTTAGAGACGTTGAGTTTGAGGTGATGCGAGTGCATCCAGGAGGAAATAGCAGACAGACAGGTAGAGATACGGGAGGAGATGGTGGAGTCAGAGGTGGGGAAGGAGAGGAAAATCTGAGCATCATCAGCATAGAAATGGTATGAGAAACCATAGGATGCGATGAGGGGGCCCAGGGAGCGGGTGTAGAGAGAGAACAGGAGAGGACCCAAGACTGACCCTTGGGGGACTCCTGTTAAGAGAGGGTGAGGTGTGGACGTTGCTCCACGCCAGGTTACCTGGTAAGTGCAGTTGGAGTGGTAGGAGGAGAACCAGGCCAGAGCAGCGCCAGAGATCCCCAGGTCAGCGAGAGATGATAGTAGAATAGAGTGATCAACAGTGTCAAAGGCAGCAGAGAGGTAGAGGAGAATTAGGACAGAGGAGAGAGAGGCAGCTCGGGCAGACTTAAGTGAGTTGGTGACAGACAGGAGGGCGGTTTCAGTGGAGTGAGCAGAGCAGAAGCCACATTGGAGAGGGTCGAGCAGAGAGGACAGGAAAGCAGAGATCTGGCGGTGTACAGTCCGCTCGAGGGTTTTGGAGAGGAAGGGTAGGAGGGAGACAGGACGGTAGCTCTGGAGGGAGGTGGGGTCGAGGGTAGGTTTTTTGAGGAGGGGAGTGATAGAGGCTTTTTTGAAGGCAGAGGGAAAGAGACCAGAAAGTAGAGAGGTGTTGAGAAGTGAGGAGATGAAGGGAAGTAGAGCAGGAGCAGCAGCTTGAAAGAGGTGAGTGGGGAGGGGGTCCAGGGCACACGTGGTGGGTTTGTGACCCTGGAGCAGGGAGGAGAGGTCAGAGTCTGAGAGGGGCAAGAAGGTGGAGAAGGAGGGTGAGTTAGTAGGGAATGCAGTGGATGTAGGGGTATGTGTAGGGTTGGGGGGAGGGAGAGGTGTTTTAGAAGAGAAGAAGGAGGCAAAGTCATCAGGGGAGATAGAGGAGGGGGGGAGGGTATAGGAGGGAGGAGAAGGTAGAGAATAGTTTACGTGGGTTGTTAGTGGAGGCTTGGATTACAGATTGGAAATAAGTACATTTAGCAGAGGAGAGAGTAGAGGAGAAGGAGGAGAGGAGAGTGCGGTAAAGGTCTAGGGTAGCAGGGAGTTTGGTTCACTTCCATTTCTTTTCAGCAGATTTCCTGTGTTTTACGTCATGCTCATGAGTAAATGAGATTTACCCCATCCCTCTCTGTGGCCGTATTTTCAGCCACAAACCTGATCCTCTCAAGCTGTTCTCCCAAACGTGCACATGCATCGCCATCTCATGTAAATAACCTCACATGGAAACTCCCCCATTTTTACACAGACTAAGGGAAGTGGTCTTGACTTAAGCAGATCCTAGTTTTAAGATTAAACCACAATATAAAAAATATCCAGTGATTCAGAGTACAATCAGTATCACTACATATCACTTACATATTAAATTAGTATGATTCAAGGCTAAACATAATTCTAGTATATACTTTATTATTAAATATACCGGTAGACCTATGCATTAGCTTCATCAAATACACTACTATTTATAGAGCGCATACCTTGATCATAATTAAAATTAGTTGACTTTCCTCATGTTTCAAACCATGCTTCCAGAATTGGGGATGTTAAAGCAGATATTTTTTTCCATATCTATTGTTACGGGTGACGGAGCGTAACTGCACGATTTTATGTATGTATTACACTGAGTGTATATTTGTTTTATTTATTTGATTTATTCACTGATATGATTTGTATTTGTTTTGAAAACGCACAATTTGATATTCATTTGTAAGGCATGTTTGTTTGTTTTGGAAATAGGAGAAAACACAAATTTATTGATTTATTTACACTCTGAGAACGAGAGGAGACACTGACTGCCATTTAATTACCTGCAGGTGCGTGTGATTATTCCCTGCAGGTGAACCTAATACCAGCATTTAAGCTGGTCTGTGAGCGTCTAAGGAGAGTGTCCCAGGAGAGCGTCTGAGGACAGCGACTGAAGCTGACAGGAGATGAGATCCGGGCACCTGGAAGAGAGAATGCTGCGGTTCCTGATTCCAAACTGGAAGAAGCAGAGTGATCAGAAGCGGGGAAGCGAGTCCTGGGTGGCGATAGAACGGCATAGTGCCAACTTATAAAAAGATAAGTGTAGCGAATTGGAACTGTTTTTTGAAGCTTGACTGAATTATAATTGAAATCGGTGCCAGTCAATGATAGTAAACCTTTGTTGTAGTGATATTAAAACATACTATTTTAGCTTGTATTTAGTAGAGAAACTGTTAGTTTAAAGTAAACTATATTGATTTATAGGAATAATTAAAGTAACTGTGTAGTTTTTAACCCTATTGATTGTAGTCATTGCTAATTGATGGAAAAGGTTGTTTTAGGAATTGTTTATGTATTTTAACAGTGCTCAGAGATTTAGTTTTGTTATAATTCTTTTAACTATTGATTGACTGTTTGCACAGGCTAATCACTAATTGTGGTATGGTCAGAATCTTGGACTTGGCAGCAATTAATGTGTGGTAATTGACAGTGAAAACTACATTGGGGCATTCTGTCTTTCAGGCTGGTGATGGACAGTGTGAGATCAAACTAAATTACAAAGAATTATTGAATGAAAATAAACTTAATTTGCCTTCTCTCTGTTTTTCGAAGGGACCCCATGATTGAAGCATGCAGCCACATATCTATATTACAAGGCCAGGATAGATCCTGGATAGCCGTAGAGGACTGCTCAGCTGGCGTACTGCTTTTTTAAGTGAATGATTTGGCAGTTGCGCCAGAAGCAGGGACCAATTGAGGTTGAGACGTGCACAGTTTGCAGGTTGGGGCTCAGTGGTGGAGTGGTGCCCCCTGCTGGGGGAGGAGAATTGGCTACCTTGAATCAAAGTGGGAGCAGGAGTTTGGAGCCACGTCCCCTACTGACTTACCAGTCAGGGCAAGTACGGCAAGGTCTTTCAGACTCTGTGAGCATTTTTGATGCTGTTTATTTCATGTTTTGGACCTTTCCTTTTTAACGTTTGCAATCGAATGAAAATAAAGTATTTTGATACTTACCTGTGCTGTTGTCCTTGGGTGTAGGTGGTCTGGATGCTGTTCCCTTTTGTTGATATTCGAACCTGGGTGAAAAGAAAAGAAAATACAAACTTGATATATAGGTTAATTAAGAATTTGTTATTTTCCATAAACATAAGGTGGTGTAGTTGGTACTACTGGAGGGACAGAGTTGCCAGTTGTGGACTCTCTCTGTCATTTCTAAGTTAATTTGTTCTAGGGCTAGAGCAGGTAGTTGCCGCAACACTATTCTTATTGCCCTTTCGGTACAGCATCTGCACTTCTGCCATCATGGAAGAAGAATGAAAAATGTTGGTGAGTTTTTTTTTTATATTATCATGAATTTTAACAATGTCTCTCTGTTAAGAATGATAAGAATAATGGGACCTAATTAAATTGTGTTCAGTTTGTACCATAACAAAATGCTCAGAGCTGTCAATATATCAAATCACACATGAAAATAAGCAAATTACTAAAACGCTTAAAGAAATACAACCCTGATTCAGAATTATATAAAAGCAAACCGCCAAGCAGAATAAAAAAATAAGCAAAAGTAAGAATCGGTGCCAAATTCACAAAACGTTATATATTCTCTGACAGTGTTTTGAAAAATTGAATTTAATGAAGGGCAAACATGTCACAATAATGTCACATATAGTTGCTTTTGAGTTACTTTATTTTACTGTGGATGAAACATAAATAGGGCTCACTCAACATGATATGCCCCTGTGGCAATGTGCCCCGCCCCTGTGTGCATTTGTGTGTTGTATGTTGCGTGTGTTAATGTTGGTGTATAGAGATGGCAGCATGGGATATAAATGGGTGTGTGCAGCACGAGTTATTTAAAATGTATAATTGTATTTAGGCACGGGATTGCACATCACTTCACGTGCATTTAAAGTATATAATATGTGAGCACGAGGTTGCATATAATTAATTCACGTGCTGGGATTCAAGTGAATAATTAATTAGTAATTGAATCCCAGCAACACAATATATGTAGATGCACGTTTTACTCACCCGGGGTTGTGTGTTCAGGGCGAAAGAACGGGAGAGAGTGAGGAGAGAAAGTAAAAAGAGAAAGAGAAAGTGAGCAATTGCTACGTGGTGCTGGAGGACCAGCACAGTATGTGTTTGTTTAGTGTTCGTCCCTGTTTGTTAGTGTCTGTTCGTTTTGTTTGTCTGTTTATTTTGGCCGCAAGTGCCCCATCCTGTGTTTTGTGTTTGTTAAAACCTTTTATTTTCCCGTAAATAATAAACCGGCGCAAGCAAACGCCTTCAACATTTCATTTCATCCACCGTCTGTCTGTGTACTCCTTTCTGGTCTGACGTAACCACTAGAGCCTGCTTGTCACACGTGGTGTCAGAACTGGGACAACAGCGCCTCCAAGACTCAGGCCAGAAGACTCAGGCCACCTTCACCGGCAGGAGCAGAGCAGCTGGAGCTGCCTCTGCCTCTGCCACCTCCACCAGCAGAGGGTGAATGCCTGCTGGGTCCACTTCCACCAGCAGAGGGTGAATGCCTGCTGGGTCCACTTCCACCAGCAGAGGGTGAATGCCTGCTGGGTCCACTTCCACCAGCAGAGGGTGAATGCCTGCTGGGTCCACTTCCACCAGCAGAGGGTGAATGCCTGCTGGGTCCATTTCCACCAGCAGAGGGTCAATGCCTGCTGGGTCCACTTCCACCAGCAGAGGGTCAATGCCTGCTGGGTCCACTTCCACCAGCAGAGGGTCAATGCCTGCTGGGTCCACTTCCACCAGCAGAGGGTCAATGCCTGCTGGGTCCACTTCCACCAGCAGAGGGTCAATGCCTGCTGGTATCACTTCCCCGACCGCCATCTTCACCCCCAAGAGGAGAGGAGCAGGAGTTACCTCTGCCTCCATCACCACCAGGGGAAGAGGTGCAGGAGCTGCCTCTCCCTTCACAAGAAGTAGTACCAGGACTTGATGCTGGCATTCCTCAGCAACCACTACATAGTCTGCTGAGGGGAGCACAGCGGAAAACAGCCCGGCCACAGCGGCTATGAAGAGGGCCAGCACCGCCGCAGCCACTGCCACAGTGGCCAACCACAGCACCACGACTGGTCCTGACTCCGGCACTGCCTAAGGATGCCAGCCTCGCCTCGCCCAAGGATGCCAGCCTCGCTTCGCCCAAGGATGCCAGCCTCGCTTCGCCCAAGGATGCTTGCCTTGCATCGCCTGGGGCTGCCTGTTGCTCCGCATCGCCTGGGGCTGCCTGTTGCTCCGCATCGCAGCAGAAAGTACTGTGGCCGGAACCCCACCAAGGGGAGCTGCCGGCTTTGAAGAAAGGGGAGGAGGTCCGGGGACCACCAACCCCAGCAGCAGTTTCGCTGCCGGAGATCGTGGGGGAGGTCAGGAGACCTGCTCCCACTGCAGCACGTGCGCTGCAGGAAGTACTGTGGCCGGAGCCCCACAAAAGGGAGCTGCCGGCTACGAAGAAGGGGGGAGGTCAGGAGACCACCCCCCAAGCAGCCTTTCCACTGCCAGGACTGCCCTGGCTGAAGGAGTCAGTCTGGGAGCTGTCAGCATGTCTGCTGACAGCATGGCCAATAGCAACCTGGCTACTGGCAACATTGCCGCCCATGAACCCCTTGAAGTCCCTGTTCTTGGCCCGGGACTTTGAGCGAGACTTTTGGGATTTTAAGGGGGGGAGGTCGCCATTAAGGCCATGTGTGCTGCGCACAAGGGGGGGTATATGTGGCAATGTGCCCCGCCCCTGTGTGCATTTGTGTGTTATATGTTGTATGTTGCGTGTGTTAATGTTGGTGTATAGAGATGGCTGCACGGGATATAAACGGGTGTGTGCAGCACGAGTTATTTAAAATGTATAATTGTATTTAGGCACGGGATTGCACATCACTTCACGTGCATTTAAAGTATATAATATGTGAGCACGAGGTTGCACATAATTAATTCACGTGCTGGAATTCAAGTGAATAATTAATTAGTAATTGAATCCCAGCACAACAGTATATATAGATGCACGTTTTACTCACTCGGGGTTGTGTGTTCAGGGCGAAAGAACGGGAGAGAGTGAGGAGAGAAAGTAAAAAGAGAAAGAGAAAGTGAGCAATTGCTACATGGTGCTGGAGGACCAGCACAGTACGTGTTTGTTTAGTGTTCGTCCCTGTTTGTTAGTGTCTGTTCGTTTTGTTTGTCTGTTTATTTTGGCCGCAAGTGCCGCGTCCTGTGTTTTGTGTTTGTTAAAACCTTTTATTTTCCTGTAAATAATAAACCGGCGCAAGCAAACGCCTTCATCATTTTTATTTCATCCACCGTCTGTCTGTGTACTCCTTTCTGGTCTGACGTAACCACTAGAGCCTGCTTGTCACAGCCCCCCAACACAGAGGGTTTAATTAGCACTCACAGTTGGTACTGTAATATTATGGAACATTGAACATTGGAGTTGCGAGCGGTGAGCCGAGGATACAGATAATAATTGGGCATGCTAAATTGGGGAGAAAAAAAATTGGTGACGACTAAATTTATAAAAAAAAAGAAACTTTTGTTCTTTGTGAAACTATATAACAGATACTGTTTTTCATTAAGTATATGGAAAACTATAAAGCGGTATGTAATTCAATATGTTAACATAACATTATTATTCAGCAGGTTTCATTAAAATAAAAAATGTGTTAATTCTATAGGATGATGCAAAACATTAGATGTATTATTTATGCATTTCCCTAAGGCCCTCCCATCACAGACAAGATTATCTGAGGGATTATCCTGAGGGAGTAATATTACTTGTTTATTTTGCAGACACCTTTATCCAAGGCAATTTATAGAGACTAGGGTGTGTGAACTATGCATCAGCTGCAGAGTCACTTACAACTACATCTCACCCGAAAGACAGAGCACAAGTGACTTGAGGTTAAGTGACTTGCTCAGGATCACACAATGAGACAGTGGCTGAGCCAGGACTTGAACTGGGGACATCCTGGTTACAAGCCCTTTTCTTTAACCACTGGACCACACTGCCTGTAATGCAATTTTTAATTATGCAGGAGCTGTTAAGAATAAAACTGAAACTTGTTTCCATTGAATCAAGCATGTATCATTTCTGTAGTGATGGTTGTATGCATCTGATAACATACTAGGTCCATGCAGCTTCTTTTTAGGCAATGTATTTACAGTGGTTACTTGCTGGTCTTTTAGTTTCAAGATCAGTTGAGACAAGTTAATATTTCCTCAGTAACGAGGCTACTACAGTGCTTGATTATTCCCTTCAGTAAATGTAGCTGTACAAACACGTGGATGTATTGAATTTTGACAGAATATAGGGAATACAAAGGAGCAGTGAAATCATATGCATACATTTAGAAATCAATACATTATATTATTTAAATATATTTAAAAGACAGCATCAATTTAAATAAAAGTTCCCACATCACACATATACAGTAAATCCAGAAAAAAAGACAACAAGCTGCAGGCTTTTCTCCTCCAGTCCTGAATGATTACAAGAAAGCAACCTAATCCCAAGTGCTTTTTACAATTAGTAAAGAGCCTTTGTCATTAAAACAACCTGTCCCAGAGAGCATGGAACGTTAGGTTACTTACCGTAACCCTGGTTACCTGAAAGGGAAGACGACCACCAACAACATTATGTATGGGATATGCCTGATTATTGGTACCCGTAATCTGGGGCTATTTTGGACAATCTAATGCTCTTCAGCTATGAGGATTTCCTAGTCTGAAATTCTTATCGTGAGATTTAATGTTAACACCCTCACATGATCAATGACGAGATGAAAATCACATGATATGCGGTAAAGTATTGAGGTATAGTAACGTAGTACATATCAAGGATAATAATAATTTTATTATCCTTGGTACATATGCAGAACTATTTCTGTCCAGAGTTACCCCAAAGAAGTCGCACTACTGGATAGGTCATTTTCTTGTCCCCAAATCAGTGATTTGTGCAGATTCTGACAATACAGAGCAGATCTGCCTGTGAGCTTCAGGCTGGGCTGTACAGATTAAAGTTTGACCATGACATTTGTATAGTCATTTTCACTCCTCGCACAAATCATACAAAAAAAGATAGGTAAACCCAAGAATAGAATAAAACTAAACTGCTCATTAGAAAGCTGTAACAAACTTACCTAGTGTGCAATACCCAAACACCTAGGCCATAAGTGTATACTAGCACCAAGCATAAAACATTCAATACTACAGTCCCAGCAGGTAAATCAGTACAGCAAAAAACAAGGATTTCACGAGAACCAAGGGAGTAAATTTTAAACAGGATAGGTTTATTATGTCTATTTGTATATAGTACATAAGCACAAGTGTATCCTGGCGTAATCAGAACGGTAAGTCTTAAGTAAGATCAGAAATCTGGCAAATATCAACCCTGACTCAATGGTAAGCAAACCAAACATCCAGGTTGGTAGAACAATTGGAGCACACCAACACTGCAATGCTAATCACATAAAAATGCAATTGGAAAAGACAAACACCCATTATATATATATATATATATATATATATATATATATATATATATATATATATATATATACACACATTATATACATATATAATGTTACACGAACAGGCCTTTGTACAGATAATCACAATACCAATGTATAGCAACACCATTAATAATCTGCCTCGCTGTTGGAACTGGAGTAAACAAAGAAGAAAGAGAGGGAAGGAGACAACAATCCGGCAATCCCAAAAGAACGCTCTCCAAACAAAAACCCGAATGGCCATTCAAAAAATATTTGTAATCCAAACTGCAGCAAAAAAATAGAAAAGGATCGATCTCACCCGGTTATGAAGAATCCGTGTGCAAGTCCTCCAGTTCATACAATGTTGGGAGTCGCCATTTGATTGAATATCTTCTCTCGTTCCGTTGTCCCGTAAAAGCAGTAAAGTATCAAAGTAAAGATATAAATCAAACCAACTGGACGAAAAATAGGACACAACACGGAAATCTTGCCCAACGAGCACTGAGCAGAGTGTGATAATAGCTGTTGCACTAGTATAAGTCGAACCCGCTATCGAAACTGGTACTAAAAACCAAAACACGGTTGTTTGACATAACACCGACTAGAAGCATGCTATACACAGACTAACTCGTTTTTTCTGCCGTTTGAACAGGTTGCCTGTAAGTTCTCTCTCTGTCTCTCTAATAACTCCGTATTTCTTTCTCTCTCTTCTCTCTTCCAACAGACTTTCAAAAACACTTTTTTATACCCTATTGGTCCAACACTTTAAGCAAAGGAAGCTCCGCCCCCAATTAAGGAAAACAGTAATGGCCAAAATACCTAAAACTAATTAGTCTAGGACCATAGCGTTTTAACTCAAATATACACAAATGTACCCAGCACACGAAATAAAACCATAATTGCCCCACGAGTTTATTTTTAAACCAGGCACGGATATAGATTATATATACACGTATGTATGGCGAAATATTAAGGAGCTAATTAAAAACGCTGTAATGAAATAACGAGGCTTGCCTGGCCAGGCTTACTGGCATTCACTTAAGAATGCGCAGGTGCTACGTTTCTTGCAGCACATTGTGTGGCGGTTACCACATAGTTAAGAACCAGGGCTTTAAAATAGCTTTTAAATGTAGCTTTTTTGTATAGCTTGTTTATATTTAAAAAGTAAAACGTAGTGTTTTATTGCATAAAATAACTTTTTTTCATTTCTGTCCAATGCTCAACAACGTCCAAAATATCCCCAGATTACGGGGTAGGTATTTTCTGAGCTCTCTATACCAGAGCTGCTGATAGACCCCTTCCTGGGATGACGCCCTTGGTCCCGCCTACCGAGGGATTAAAACCATCATACTGAAGAAGCCATTTCTCTTTTTGCATCGAACCCGTGAGGGCACCCGATGCGACCTCACGGTTGGTGGTCGTCTTCTCTTTCAGGGAACCAGGGTTACGGTAAGTAACCTAACATTCCCTTTCAATTCGAAGATGACCACCAACAACAACATTACGTATTGTAAGTGTATACCAGAGCTGTCGCGAGGGAGAAGGAATGGCAGCATACGAGAGACGCATCAGAACCGCATAACCCAAGGTTAGCGGTGAGAGCGTGCAACCTCTAGGACCCTTGTGCCTTTTGAAGGCAAGGAAGGATCTACCACATTCAAGCGGTAGAACCTGGAGAATGTATGTGGTGTAGCCCAGCTAACCGCTGTACATATATCGGATAGTTAGGCCCCTCTGAAGAGGGACCAAGAGGTAGCCAACCCTCTAGTAGAGTGCACAGCTACTCTCCCAGGTGGGGGTAAGCCAGCACCGTCATACGCCGTATACCGTGACAGACAAAGAGGTGGTCAGTATGATGCAGAGCTCTTGTCCTATCCATGTAACACCTCAATACCCACACCGGGCAGAGGAAATTCAATCTTTTATCCTCCTCTGAGGTAAATGGAGGTGGATGGAAAGACTCCAGTTCCACGGACTGATTCATGTGGAAGACTGTAATAACCTTGGGGAGGAAAGCAGGGTTTGTACGCAGTCACACCCTGCTGCCATCGTCCCAAATACGCGTACAGGAGCTGTGCACCGATAGCGCCTGCAGCTCACTGACCCGCTTTGCGGAGGTGATAGCCACAAGTAAGGCTGTCTTCATGGACAGGTACTTCAACTCTATGTAGCATATGGGCTCAAACGGGGCCTTTGTGAGAGCCTCCATTACTACATCAAGGCTCCATTCGGAGAGAACGGCACTCTTGGAAGGGCGTAACCACCGAGCACCTTTCAGGAAATGGGTTGATAAAAAATGCGCACCCGGAGATACCGAATCTACGGGGGCATGGCACGCAGATAGCCGCTAAATACACCTTCAATGTGGAATGTGACCTACCAGCATCAAGGAGTTCTTGCAGAAACTGTAAGATAACCGGCATGGGGCAAGAAACTGGGTCATGACTTCTAGTCAGACTCCAGTTCTGGAAATACTTCCACTTATTGGAATACAGCAACCTAGTGCAATCTGCCCCAGCGCTCTGCAGAGTACCCACACACGTGTCTGATAGCCCTAGGGCTGTTCGGCGGTCCCGTTCAGGGCCCAGACCCATAATTGGAACCTGCCAGGTTCCGGATGCCAGAGGGTGCCTCTCGTCTGACTGAGGAGATCCAGGCGAAGCAGGGCTGGCCTGCATGAGCTTGCATAGGGTCGAGACCCAGATTCTCCTGGGCCACCGAGTAAAGGAACATCCAGGGCCACTCGTAGGCTAGGGCGTCGACGCCAAGTGGACCGCCTAAGCAGGAAAACAGCCTGGAAGTGAAAACGGCCCTGGAATTGCCTCCTGGAACGCTGCGTGGACACACCATGCCCTGCATTCCTTGTGCTCTGTGGAGGGGCTCGGTTTCCCATCACCGCTGTGGCCTGTAGACGATGCTGGCCGTGGGCACTGGGACCATCCTTGTGACGGTACGCGCCAGGGGGGCCTGCCAATGGCTTGACCTACCACGCACCGGAGCACAGGGAAGGAGCAGCGTGGACACCTGCCAAGATGCTTCGCACTACCGAAGAGAGCGCTGTAAAATCTCCTCCACAGCCGGTCTGAATGTATGTCCTGGGGATATCAGCGTGTCCAGCAACGGTGCCTTATCCGCGTCAGGCACCCTTGCTTGCGACAGCCATAGCTGTCTGCGAGCCACCACCATTCTTGCCAGGCTCCGGCCTAGGGCTTGCCCTTGGAGACCGGAGATTTGGAGCAGTGTACTCGAGAGGAGGCAGAGCTCCGTGGCCACAGGCTCTGGGAGCGGGGTATCCGTAAGCACTCCATCTAGATACGCAGTGAGAATACCCGCTGTTTTTGCCAGGCGGGTCACCTGCGCCTCTGCTGCATAAGCCCTCTTTAGGTGTGTCTTCATAACCCTACACTGAGGATTCAGGCACATTGGGTCCCTAGATAATCCACCCACCGGTGGGGCTTTAACCAAGGCCGCGATGGTGGAGTCAACTGGGGGGAATCCTGCCAGGCCTAGTTTCTCCGCGCCTTCCAATGAAGCAAGCCGTACGGCTTTTTCAACACACTCGGCGCTGACGGTGGTCAATCACAAGAGGAGTGTACCTCCTCCATAAAATCAGCGAATGGTGGGAAGGGCTGTGCTGTGGGAGCCACTGCCTGCATCCGAAACACGGACTGGCGGGGCTCTGCCGGTGTCGCCCAGGGGATCTGCAAAAAGTTTGCAGCGCACCCCATCAATGCCGACATGTAGCTGGGCAATGGTAGCAAACTAATCTCAGAGGCAATCTCAGAGCTAGGTTCAGCCACAGTTGACGGTACCGACTCTTCTTCTTCCTCCATCTGTGTGGAAAGAGTCCTCAACCCAGGAGGCCGCTAAAGATAGCGTGTCCTCCTCCGCCATCAAAGGCTGCAGCTCCAGCTCAGCATGAGCTATCATGGGAGACCCAGGGGCCAAAGCTGGTGCAGGTGGTAGCGGGGCCGGGACCTCTACCAGTGCCACAGGAGCTTGCTGCCTCGACAGTAGCTCAAGGATCTGGGCCATCTGTTCTTTGGATAAATAATATCTCTCACCTGCCTTGAATGCTTCACCCTTCTCATCTGGGGTGAGGGGGAGCGACTGCGAGGTTTTGGCACAGGAGCCTGAGCGCAGTGGATCTCCTGCGAGGGGCTCTGTGAGAGCTGGATGAAAGGTGATGGGGCCCCGAGGGCTGCTGATGGCTCTACTGTGAGAAACTGAATGTCTATCCCCATGGCCCTTCTGAGCCCATTGCAACGTACCCTGGGCTGAAAAGCCATGCATAAGTCGCAGAAGTCCTCTCGGCCCATGGCCTCTATGGCATGTTAGACCCCTAGGCACCACACGCAGAGTGGGTGCTTGTCACTGAATGGCATATTCACCTTACAAGATGTGCAGGCGTGGAACCATGGGATGCTCGTCATGGCTGCCACTACTGAGTGCGCCAAGCACTGTGCACACTAATTGGTCCAAGTGCACCAAGCAAGAAAGCGCTATGCGTGCACCGAGCAATGGGTACTATACTCACTGGGGTGCTATGCACATGGAGGGCATCAAGCGCACTGTGCGCACCGAGCACCTTGTGCACCGAATGCACCGTGGCACTATGCACCGTGCACATCGAGTGCACAAAGCACTGAGTGGACCGGGTGCATGAGCACCGTGTGCACCGAGGCGCTATGAACCAAGGCGCTATGCACCGAACACCATGCACACCGAGTGCACTAAGCACTGTGTGCACCGGGTGTACCGAGCACAGTGTGCACTGAGCATCATATTTATATTAAAACTGCCACTTGGCAGCCAGATGAGTCGCTCAACAGCGGGGTAAGGCAGAGTCTAGCAAATGAAAGGCTGTAAAATACAACAACACTCAATCTTTTAAATCAATACTGCACAGGCAGTCAACTCACGTACCATAGATAGGAAAGCACCAGCCTGCAACGTAACCACGCGCAGGTTGCTGAGGAAGAAAGAAAGGAAAACAGCTAAATCAGGAATCACTGATTCCGTGAAAGCGGCAAGCCATCTTCCTCAGTATGACGGTTTTAATCCCTTGGTAAGTGGGACCAAGAGCATCATCCCAGGAAAGGGCCTATAGGCAGCTCTGGTATAGAGAGCTCAGAAAATACATACCAATAGGCAGGTGTAATGTAGTTATGTAGTTGGTGGTCATCTTAGAATTGAAAGGGAACCTAGCATTAGGCCACTTTTCTAAACAATGGCTATTGGTTATAAGGAAGAACCCAGTATCATACTGATATACAAACAACCCCTTCATATAGACCCTTGGATTCAGAGTTGCTCCTGGGAACTAATATGAGTCAACATGCTTACTGGCACTCATTTCTGCAGCTCAAGCTGTTTCTTCACAGTATGATTCTCGCTTTTCTCCAAAACACATATGCAGCCTAGCAAATATTTAACTAACAGGTTATTTCTCTATTAGAACATAAGAAAGGTTACAAATGAAAGGAGGCCATTTGGCCTATCTTGCTCATTTGGTTGTTGGTAGCTTATTGATCCAGAATCTCATCAAGCAGCTTCTTGAAGGATCCCAGGGTGTCAGCTTCAAC
The DNA here is from genome assembly GCF_902713425.1 of Acipenser ruthenus. Taxonomy (NCBI): domain Eukaryota; kingdom Metazoa; phylum Chordata; class Actinopteri; order Acipenseriformes; family Acipenseridae; genus Acipenser; species Acipenser ruthenus. The sequence continues at coordinate 11,195,065 of NC_081207.1, read as the reverse complement.
AACATTACTAGGGAGTTGGTTCCAGACCCTCACAATTCTCTGTGTAAAAAAAGTGCCTCCTATTTTCTGTTCTGAATGCCCCTTTATCTAATCTCCATTTATGACCCCTGGTCCTTTTTTCTTTTTTCAAGTCAAAGAAGTCCCCCGGGTTGACATTGTCTATACCTTTTAGGATTTTGAATGTTTGAATCAGATCGTCATGTAGTCTTCTTTGTTCAAGACTGAATAGATTCAAATCTTTTAGCCTGTCAACATATGACATGTCTTTTAAACAAGGAATAATTCTGGTCGCTCTTCTTTGCACTCTTTCCAGAGCAGCAATATCCTTTTTGTAGCGAGGTGACCAGAACTGAACAAAATATTCTAGATGAGGTCTTACTAATGCATTGTAAAGCATTTTTTGTTTTTGTTTTGTTTTTTTAAATTTGGAATCGGTAATTATTTTTATTTCAACCCGGCTCACCGCTGCCACCTCCGCGCTAACTCGGGAGAGATGAAGGCGGGCACACTCGTCCTCCGAAACAGGTGTCGCTGGTGCGAGGTGAGCTGAGGACACCCTGGCTTTAATAAAGTCTTAAGTGAATCAAGACAGAGGTGCCCAACTTAGCCTCAGAGTTTGCAATTCATGTGATCCCAAAAGGCATCAAACAGAGAATAAACAGAAAAAGTGAGAAGTGAGAAAAAATCAGTAGCTGGTAGAGACAAGGGTACATTCACAACCAAAGCTTCAATTACAGGTTCAAGCAAATAATATCCCGTCACAATAGGAAATTGCAGAATATACAGTACCTTCTTCTACACTCTGAAACACCAAATGCACTGTATAGTACAGAACAAACACTGAAGTTGACCAAATTATATATATATATATATATATATATATATATATATATATATATATATATATATATACAGACGTGCTCAAATTTGTTGGTACCCTTACAGCTCATTGAAATAATGCTTCATTCCTCCTGAAAAGTGATTAAATTAAAAGCTATTTTATCATGTATACTTGCATGCCTTTGGTATGTCATAGAATAAAGCAAAGAAGCTGAGAAAAGAGATGAATTATTGCTTACTCTACAAAGATATTCTAAAATGGTCTGGACACATTTGTTGGTACCCCTTAGAAAAGATAATAAATAATTGGATTACAGTGATATTTCAAACTAATTCGTTTCTTTAATTAGTATCACACATGTCTCCAATCTTGTAATCAGTCATTCAGCCTATTTAAATGGAGAAAAGTAGTCACTGTGCTGTTTGGTATCATTATGTGCACCACACTGAACATGGACCAGAGAAAGCAAAGGAGAGAGTTGTCTGAGGAGATCAGAAAGAAAATAATAGACAAGCATGGTAAAGGCAAAGGCTACAAGACCATCTCCAAGCAGCTTGATGTTCCTGTGACAACAGTTGCAAATATTATTAAGAAGTTTAAGGTCCATGGAACTGTAGCCAACCTCCCTGGTCGCGGCCGCAAGAGGAAAATCGACCCCAGATTGAACAGAAGGATAGTGCGAATGGTAGAAAAAGAACCAAGGATAACTGCCAAAGAGATACAAGCTGAACTCCAAGGTGAAGGTACGTCAGTTTCTGATCGCACCATCCGTCGCATTTTGAGTGAAAGTGGGCTCCATGGAAGATGACCCAGGAGGACTCCACTTTTGACAGAAAAACATAAAAAAAACAGACTGGAATTTGCTAAAATGCATATTGACAAGCCACAATCCTTCTGGGAGAATGTCCTTTGGACAGATGAGTCAAAACTGGAGCTTTTTGGCAAGTCACATCAGCTTTATGTTCACAGACGAAAAAATGAAGCTTTCAAAGAAAAGAACACCATACCTACAGTGAAACATGGAGGAGGCTCGGTTATGTTTTGGGGCTGCTTTGCTGCACCTGGCACAGGGTGCCTTGAATCTGTGCAGGGCACAATTAAATCTCAAGACTATCAAGGCATTCTGGAGCGAAACATACTGCCCAGTGTCAGAAAGCTCTGTCTCAGTCGCAGGTCATGGGTCCTCCACCAGGATAATGACCCAAAACACACAGCTAAAAGCACCCAAGAATGGATAAGAACAAAACATTGGACTATTCTGAAGTGGCCTTCTATGACTCCTGATCTGAATCCTATCGAACATCTATGGAAAGAGCTGAAACTTGCAGTCTGGAGAAGGCACCCATCAAACCTGAGACAGCTGGAGCAGTTTGCTCAGGAAGAGTGGGCCAAACTACCTGTTAACAGGTGCAGAAGTCTCATTGAGAGCTACAGAAAACGTTTGATTGCAGTGATTGCCTCCAAAGGTTGTACAACAAAATATTAGGTTAGTGGTTCCATCATTTTTGTCCATGCCATTTTCATTTGTTTTATTATTTACAATTTTATGTTGAATAAAAAATCAAAAGCAAAGTCTGATTTCTATTAAATATGGAATAAACAATGGTGGATGCCAATTACTTTTTTTGTGGAGGGGTACCAACAAATTTGAGCACGTCTGTATATATATATATATATTTATTTTTTAAGAATTTCTATGTAATAAAGAGCCTTCAAGGGAAATGTTTATGAATATGCAGCAGAGCATTGATACTCATACCTAAATTAATATCACCAGTACACTGAGTAGTTGAAATATTAGGAAGCCACTGCAGGTCTCAGTGAATGCTAATGATTTACCCTTAATGAAATATGAACACTGAATAGGGAGACATTGCCATCAGGAAATTTGGCTGTTGCCTCAATATCTTCATTGAGGAAAAATGATTCTTCTGGATGGTAAAATCCAAGATTCGAAGCACGCACTCTCCAAACAAACACCTTCCTCAAACAAAAACGGAATTATGTACAGTGTGTTAAATATGTATCTGGACACAACTATATTCTTCTAATTCTCTAGGACACCGTAAACAATACCAATGCCAAAACAAGGACTATTCAACTGTATTCAAATAGCTGTAACATGAATACATTAAGGCTACTTTCAATTACAGAGACAGAAGAACACCTGGTGTGTTATGGGCAATGTTTTAATACATGTTTACATGGCTGTGGGCAAATCTGTAACTCGTAAACAATAAACACCAGGACATGTATTTTTGAAGAGTTTAGGGACTGTGCTTCAGTGTCTGAATAGTAGCAACATGATTCTAAATACCCCATTTGGGAAAAGGAGACTTGTTGTCTAGCTGGCATTTGCAGTGCCAAATATCATCTAAATTTAGAATCACCTGTCAAGGCCTAGGATGGAAAGCCCATGGGTATTTTACATGAAGTTGGGGGCACACCATAAGTCAGAAACAGAGGGTCTCCCAGTGGTAGTGGGTAGGATAGCCAAGCATTAAATAAATCTGCTGCTGCTTCTGTTTTTTTAAACATTCCCACATAATTCCAGACTCTCAGGTACACTATGGTTACATATAACCAATTAAATATTTTCAGAATCAGAGCTGTATCACAGTATGGCTGACATCATGCAGTGTTTAAATTTGATTTAATACAAAGTTTCTAGCAGCAATAACATTAAATCAAATCAAATGTTATTTATGTAGTGCCTTTCATACAAAAAGTATCACTGTACAATACAAAGAAAATCACCATAAAATACATTTGTATACGGATCCCAAAGTGTGTCACAAAACTGCCAACAATGGACTAAAAAGCAGTCTAATAAAGAATATGTTGAAGATAGCAATTAAAAAGAAATTTTAAAACAGTGGTTTTAATTGTAAAAAAAAATGATATCAATAAAACAATAAAAAAGAATTTAAAATAAAAATGTAATAACATTAGAATTTAAAAAAGGACTTTAGTCTTCGAAAAACACTGATGTTCCACTCAGATCGGAGCCTGGATCCAGGATCAGATCCCTGTAGTACAACTGGCCCCTGAGGCAGCGTTGAGGGCTAGAGCCAGTGTGGCATAAAGCAGATTTAATGATGAGAATTGCCCTTGAAATATATTTCTAGAAATGTTGAGGTTTCCCCACAATTGAAATACTTAAAATAAATATAGTGTTGCTATTAAGTTTGTAATTTACCATAGCTCGGTGTTATTTACTAATGTTATCACACTGAGGTTTCTGTCTACTTACACTTTAACACTAGAAGCCGCGTGGCGGTCATTTTGGCGGTTTTCGGTTTTAAAATGTAATTTTCCCCAGTCGTGTAACACCAACGTACTTATGGGATATGCCTGCATTAGGTAGGTATTCACTGAGCTCTTTATATCAGATAGGCCCCTTACTGGGGTGACGTCCTCGGTCCTGCCTAACAAGGGGTTAAATAGTCAACCCACGGAAGCCATTATCTCTTTTACCTCTCACCTACGGTAAGGTAAGACCTCTGTGTTATTGAACTGAGTGTGTTTTTGAAAGAGCCTTCCGAGTTGACTGCAGATCCCCTGCATTCATGCTGAAAGCTGGCTTGCCGCTTTCATGGAATCAGCGACTCTAAACTTTAGCTTCTTTCTGCTCCTTTCCTTACAGCCTGCTAGTGCAGAGTACAACCCTAAATAACACAGTGCAGAGTACACCCCTAAATAACACAGTGTAGAGTACACCCCTAAATGACCAGTGCAGAGTACAACCCTAAATGACCAGTGCAGTTTAACAAAGGCTGGTTGTTAATGCAATGTGTAGCTGACAAGAGGCCATGATTGCAGTGAGTGAGATTAGGCACTGTAAACTGGCTGTGATCCCTTACAGATCATGTGTGATTTCATGTGTTTGGTAAGGTCAACGCATGAAACCTGCCTTCTGTGCGAATATACAGTATATATAGGGCCACTCACCCTCTTTTGGCCATAAGGTAGAGTACACTCTCCTTACATTAGATTAAACCCCACCCCTTTTTTAAGTGTAACACTATGCTTATGAATGTAGCCCAGACAACTGCCCTTCCACTGTCAGCATTATCGTGAGCAGAGTGTAAAATAAGTATTGAATTGCATCAGTATTTGATAACTTCAAATTAATTTGAAATGTTAGTCGGAATTCATGTGGTGGTTCATATGAAACATGCATGTCAAGTGAATGAGCAATATCCCAACAGAAGCATCTTATCTAATTTGCCAGAGCTTCAATTTGCCAGTCCCTTTCCTGTCCTTGTGTGTGTTGTCAGACAAGATGCTGTTTTTCTGCATTCCAAGGTAAAACCATTCTTATAAAATCTAATATAATTTAAGGTTGTGAATGGTTGCTAAATTCATTCAAACTCATACATACGATTTATCTTTACATGCATTTTGCTTTGCCAAAGTTTCTAAAATAGGCAAGTCTCTGTGGCTTATACAAGCTCAGTAGTACGAACGTACTGGTATGTTTGCTGCTGTCTGGTTCCAAGGGAGTACGAACGTACTGGTACGTTCTGCAACTTTAAACTTGAATTACTGAGCCTACAAAACTCCTGATCACATAATATTGTAACACTAGGTTTCTGTAACACCTTTTATTGGTCTCTTGCGCCCTCTGCTAGATATTGACTGAATTACATATAATAAACCCAGTCACAAAAATGTCAACAGTGTTTGTAAACCGGCGAAAATTGCTCAGTGAGAAAGAAGTATTAGTAATAATACTGAATTCAGACTCCGATTTAAATTCAAATACATGCAATTCTTCCACTGAATCAGATGTCAGTGAGTGTGTCCGTGAAGACATAAGCGAAGAATATTTGCCATCAACATCAAGTGACAGCAAAGAGGCGACGTCAAGCTCTGTGCGTTGCGCCATGCTTCAAGGAGTATCGCAGACGTGTTGTTGTGGTTGTTCCACCCCGTTGTTTATTGTTTATTGCCTACATGTTATTTTTTTGTTTTTTCAAAACCTTTCCCGATAACTAAGTAAAAAAATATATATATTTGTTTTATTTATTTACGGCAAAATGATTTGTCAGTATTTCGTCAGTATTCATTACATACTTACAAACATATAGCTTTCAGCTTGTTTGTATGCTGTACTTGTAGTAAGTGCAGAAGACAGAAAAAAAAACTCACTCCCGTAGGACTGGCAGTGCATTTTAGAACTCACTACTCAAAGGATTAAGAGTACTGATCCCCTGAACTGTCGGAGTTCTTATAAGTCTAGGCTTTTCCTAGTTATTAAGCAATAATTTTACATATTATAGAAAGCATGTATTTGACTATGGATCATTTCAAATCCAGTTTTTGGCAGTAATTACAAAGTTCATGTTTCATCCCTATAGACTCCCTTTCATGTGTGGAGATTAAATACTTTAATCAGGGCCAGATCAGCAGAGACTGTGTTCTCCTCAATGTCAGATAGCAGCCTCCTAGAGGATGTCGTATAATGACTTCATTTATTTATTTTTTTTGCATCTGCATTCAAAATTAAAGCACAAATCCTTTTTCTGCTTTCATTTTCAATAATGCATTTTGAAGAAAATACAGCACTTAAAGCTTAAATACAGTGTGGATAAGACTTCAATTTCAGGACTAAAATGTACAATATACTGAATTAATATGTATTACCGGGCACAATGATTTAAAGAAACAACCAGTTAATAACAAAATAAATAAGGCCTGTCTTTCCCCATGCAAAAGAGGCACATTTACATGTCACTGTAATAGACAAGCATGGAAGTATGAGGTTTCTGAGAAATAAGCTGATGACCGTGGAACACTAATATGCTTGTCATAGCATGTGAGATGTTGTTGCAGTTTCACGAGGCAGGAGCCAGGCCTGTGTAAAGGGGCTACTAGAATAAAAGACAAAGTGCTTGTGACTTGGTAACAGAATAGGGGTTTAGGGGAATAGGAGTCGTCTTGTCGAGAGAGGTCAGACTCGGCTGAAACTCTGAGGCTGCATGGAGAGCCTCGCGATCTACGCAGGGGGAACAAAAGCGCTAGAAAACAGAATAAGAAATAAACACATAAAGAGGACCCCCCCCCCCCCCCCCCCCAGCTGTAAGAGCCACCTTCGATAAGTGAGTCAAATGACTAGCTTGAAAATTGGGAGCATTTAAATTAATATTTCTGTAAGATCTTTTAGGTACTGTAGTTGGGTAAATTAACTTCACTGCATCACTTCTTGCATTATTATTATTGTTATTATTATTATTTAATAATACTACTACAACTACGACGACTAATAATAATAACAATAATAATAATAATAAAAAATATATTTAGCAGAAACCATGTTTTAATATTTTGTCCTATATACAGACATGATTAGAGGCAGATTTCTGGTTTTATTTTGAATGATTTTTTCCCACTTGTCTTTCGCTTTATGTAAAAAAAAAGAAGCACTTTCCCAATTTTATTTTAAAATTGACCATCGGGCAAACATTAGGTATGGTAATAATTACATCTCTTCAGCAAAACTCTACTAAGTGTGATTTAATATGTTTTGCATTTCAGTGAAATGCTATGTCATTTTGCCAGCAAAACATTATTTTGTATTGTGATTTGTTGTTGCCAGACAGTGATTGTGGATGTAAGTAAAAGAGATTGTTTACTACCATCTCCTCAGATATTTTATACATTGGCCAATGAACTGGTAAATCTACACATACATTGGTTATTTTAAACATTGACCGCTGAGCTGGTAAATCTACACATATACCGGTTAATCTATAGATTTAAAGATTTTACACATGAACTGTAACACACACACACATATATATATATATATATATATATATATATATATATATATAGTCACAGAGTGACCCTAAAACCTGTCTTCCCTTGTACAAGGTGTGAGCACCTTTTTTTGAGTGAAAGGTGTATGCAGCAGAGATTGATAGAAAACGTTTAATTTATTTGAAGCCTTCTCACTGATGATGGGAATGAGAATGTAGAGATTGATTTAAGTTTTTGCAGGTATGAGGCTTTTAAAAACTGTCACCCACACTTGTGGTGGCTTTGACAGATTCATTGAGAGCTGAAGCTGACCCAAGACGGTCACAGCTCCTGGAAGCAGTCTGATCTTTGGGATACAAATTGAACAATTTGTGGAACTGCAACAAATATTGTACTGACTGTAATGTATTTTAAAAGAAAATAAAGTCAGCAGAAATATTATTGTAGCAAATTATGAGCAGAATAACAATTTGAATTAAGAAAACTGAACAAATGTTAATGTTAGGAAAAAAGCTTGTCTTTTTGCTTTTGTTATTAGAGTGTAGTGAAAAAATGAATCTGACAAATGTTTTTGGATTCAAAAACACTTTATATACAAGAAAGGTATACCTCCAATACAATCATATAAGCACGAGATTTAAACTGACTTTGGACAAGGCCTCAGTACAGCTCAGTGAAAATAACTAATGTTGCTCCTTTCTATAATGAGCAAAATTAACTACCGAAATACCTTTTGGTACCAGAATAAGGGAGTATATAGGGTAATGTCCGTTCTCTTTATTATAGTATAGAAATTAATGAAAATTTATGAAAAGCCAAAGCGAGCATTTCATTTAAATTAGAAAAGTTGTCTACAGTATCAATTCTTATCAGAAAGGTAACGACTTTAATTGGGATGATGTTTGTGAGCCAAAAGTACAGAGACTTTTGTATTACAAAAGAAAAAGCAACTGCAGGACATTTATTTAAGTTTTACTGCAGTAATAAACAGAGGTATTTATTTACAGGGAAACTGTAGAGTTTAAAAGTGAAAGAATTAAAAGTTTATCTCAGACACAGTATAATTCTGGAAGGGCATTAGACCTTCAAAAGAGAAGGCTTAGTATTTGGCACCTCAGACCAGGATTCAGTGTTGACTCTTAAAAGCGGGATTTGTATTTACTGTGTATCAACCTTGAAAGATAACAAAGGGAAGGTGCTTTAAGAAAGACGGGAGTATGTACCTCATTATATTAAGAAAATAATGAGATCGTAGTTATAAAAATTAGGATGTAAGCTTTTTTATTATCTCAAAAGATACCGGTCTGAGGCATCTCTTGAATCCGGCCAAAAAATGACTTCATGAGGTGAATTTTGAAAAGTGCTTACAGTAAGTAGTGTGTCTGAAAACTGTTTGCGCAGGGGATGTTTTATAAACAGAGAAAGGTCAGGCTTAGTCCAAGCATTGTTCAATTAAAGATAGGAGCTGTCAAAACAGAGCAAATAATTAGATTTAATTGGGTCTTCTGATGTATTAAATGGAGAAACAACCGAGGTAAAATCCTATTCAAGGGTCACTCAACTTAATCTTACAAGTTGCGTGGTCCATGCTCTGAAGATCTCTGAAAAAGCTGGTTGCTGTTTGGTCATATTTAGAAGTCTCTGCTTTTGAAGACAGTTCTTGTTTTTAAGTTGTATTCTACAACTACACTTCCATATAGTGGAAGGTAAGAACAATTTTGAATGTATATCTAATTTATATTGATGCATTGCTATAAGGTATAGGATTTAGATTTTAGCTTTGGACAGTGATATATTGGATGTTTTAGGATTTAGCGGTGGGCGCTTTAGCGGTTTGAATGTCTAGCCTAAGGGCTAGGTATGTGATAACCATACCTGTATTACTGTGTTGAAGTATTAATGCTGTTAAACCTGTAAAGGCACTGGAATCACCCAGATTGCCTATTAGCAGGGATATAAAGTGGCTTGCAAACCACGCAATACATTAAGTATTTAATAAACAGAAGGTGCACTAGTACTGCTCTGACTCATTAAAAAATGAGTCTATGTGATATTCTTAATTAATAAAGGTTGTCTGGATACGTTGCAAGCCCAGTGCACAAACAATCCACTACAGGAGTCCAAAACATCTCTGTCCTCCCTACACATCTCCTCTGAGTTTAAGAAAGTGCTCCGAGCAATACAATGTGCGAAATCTGTCTCTATCTATCTATCTATCTATCTATATCTATATATACACACACATACAGTGGTGTAGTCGAGCCAGAACGCACCAGGTAATTTTTTCAATAGGCAGAACATGGACTTAACCTTTTCCAGGCCGGATTTAGAATTCTATACTGTAACTCAGAGCCAGGTTTTTTTTTTTTTTTTTAATTTTGACAGAAAATGCTAACACTTATTATTATTATTATTATTATTATTATACAGCAAAAGAGACTCATCAATTTTGAAATGTCTTGTGCTGTGTGGATAGACACTTGTAAACAAGGATGTGATGCAGTCGAAGAAGGGGCAGATTTTCCAGAGCCGATCATTTTCAGGCCTGACATCTTGGTTCTCCTGGAAGTGCAGTGTCTGAAGTATTTGCTTGTAGTGGTTCTGGCTCATGATACTACCAAATAAGGGAGTGCTGATGGAGGGGTCCCCAGACCAGTAGCTATCAATAGAGGGCTTTTTCAATATCCCGATCAAAAATGAAATACCAAAAAACTGCCACAGGCTATCCAACGTGATATTTTTCCAGCTCCTCATTTGTGCATGGGGTTTATCAGCTGGTATTTTTTCAACTTGTTCTTGGGCAGATTGGTCAGCATCTGAATGTCATTCATCACATCATCAGTGAGAAACAGCTTCAGATATTCCAGACCAGTTGCTTCTTCCCCATTTATCCCAGGAACACCAGTGAATGGGAATGCATGGGGTGACTTGTCTTCTGTGCACCAGGTGTCATGTTCAGTAAGGTCCTGGGAGCTGGAAGATGATGCTCTTCCTTGGATACTTCCCCTACCATGTCCATCACCTCTTCCTCCAAAAGATACCCCTGGTTGTGCATTACAAAAGGGAGAAACAGTTATTGACAAGTGTGTAATAAATGTAATACTTATCATCATAATAATACATTATGTATTATAACTGCATTGATGCATACCCCCTAACTTTATTCTTAACAAAAGTCTTCTGTGGTACAAGCACATTTACTTTATAAATACAAATTCTGGATTGTATTTTTATTTGTAATTTTCCATCTGGAAGGTACTTTTGAACCTATTTTTTAGTAGTCATATTTGCACAACAGACATTTTAGGTGCAAGTGTTTATACAGCTTAGTTTTGTATTACTAAATAATGTTATTATAAAAGTTCATCATTCTTTTTACCATTTCTACACTGCACATTTACTGTATGTTTTGCTGATTTATAATGTGCAAACCCTGCTGTAGTTTAATGATTAGGCTGTACTATGCTTTGCAAAAAAAAACAGTGACACGCTTACTCTTTCATAAGAATACTTACGTTTTTATGTTCATACTGTGTTTTCCACAGCAGACATTTTATGTACATTACTATTTACTACTCGAGATGCATTTATATATTCAAACAACAGATGTTTTGTTTTTTATACAAAGCATTTACAGCTTCATGTTGGTGTTCTGTTTTAATATTATAATAACATCACCTTTTATAAAAGGGTATCGTCCTTTTCAAATGGATAGCTGTTAAACTATTTATGCAAGTTGTTTTATTTACTATGTTTATATGTAAATTACCTCAGATTGATGGCTTATTGATCCTTGTGAGGGAGGAGACCCTCACATTGTCTCAGTGTGCATCTGTACATTTACTGCAAATGCTTTTTAATTGTTTTTGTATTGTGTTGCTGATCCTTGTGTCTAGTAAGGGGAAAAAAAACAACTTCACTTACCTGTTGTATGGGGACTGGAGGCCTGTGGTTGGGAGTGTCCTGAAAAACAAAGAAAGGTTAATCAAGAGTACTGTTTAGATAGTTGGTTTGGAAGGGTGCACACTTCCAGAACAATGTATTGCAGTACTATTGTTAAGATAAACTTTAAAATGAACAACAGCTATTTTAATGTGCATGTTTTTTTACATGCAATGGTTTAGGTAACCTGAGTTGGATGTGGTCCTCCATCTTGACAGGAAGTGGGGAACCAGCCATGTTGATGAGGGAAGCTTTTATTGACTTCCCTGGGTACTGACTTCCTGTAGCAGGGCAGTACCTGTAGAAGATATTGAAAGGGGGATAGCTGATTTTAATTAAGTTCCCCTCTGCTTGTTTTAAAGCATAGTTTTAATGCACGTGTTAGATTACTGTTTACTTATATATATTCATTGATTTATGTTTCTTTTTGAATACTTTATCTATTTTTAATACCTGTTTGCTGGTTTGTTTTTATATAACCACCTGCATAATGGTTTATTCTGGGGGAGGGGTAGGCCTGGAAGGGTATAAAGGCTGTTAGTTTGTTCAGTTAGGATCTTTCTTTTGTGTAGATCAGAGGGCAGTTTTGCAGCGCTATGGCTGAACTCAGCTATTGGAGTCAGTACCTGTGATTAGGTGACTATAAATAGTTATTTTGGGTTTCCACTTTTTCTTTCTTCAAATTGTTTGATATTGTGTTCAATTAGCTTTTTGTTTATTTGTGTTCTTAAATAAAAATAATTTGTTTTGCACCAAACTTCTCTGTGATCTGCGTGCTTCCCTGCAAATCAACACAAGCCGCTGGCTGAACTCTCCAACATTCTCTCCAACAATCCTGTCAGGCAAAACTTTGATTTTTTTTTATAAAAACGTATTTATTTTAGAAACATTTTATAAGTAGAAACAGTAAGTTTGGCAAACTTTTTTTTGTGGCGAAGCATAGTAATTCTGACCTGCTTCATTGTGAAGTATAGCGAAGCATGCTCATGCCCTATATAACTCAACTAATAAACAGTAGTGCTCCTAAATTGCACACAAAAAAGCCCAAGTCTGTGGATGCATCATGGGAAGAAAAAAAAACTACCCTTCATTACACTTTACTATTGTACCAACAGAAAGAATACTTATACATATAATACATTTTATGTTTTCCACAACACACATTTGAGGAGCACTATATTGTTTATATTAGTTGAGTTATATGTTCCGTGAAGCACTTTCGTCACACTTATATTCTTCTAAAACGTTTCTAAAATAAATGTTTTTCTAAAGAAAATTAAAAAAATAGAAGTTTTGCCTGACAGGATCAGTAAGTCATCAATCTGAGATAATATGAACACAGTAAATAAACCAAGATGCATAAGTAAATTGTTTCATGAATATATTACTGATGGCGTAAGGGAGAAGTACATAAATAAAAGAACATTTCAAATAAAATCATGAATCGTCGTACCTTCAGTGTCGCTTGAATCCTCAGTACGGACAATGAAAGATGGATCAACATCTTCATCCTCCTGAGTTTCAGTAGTTGTGCATCAATGAGTTGCATGTCTATAGATGTTAAATGGAAATCTTGATTTGCATTCTTGGTATCAAACCACAGATTAGTGAATTGCCTAACTACACCTAAGCATACAGAGTGCATGTAATCAGGAACAAAACCCTTAATAATGTCAAATTCAGGGAGCAACAGAAGGGGACTGGCACCTTTAACTCCCATTTCAGATTGCCCATTACCTTGAACACAGACTCTCTCTGCATAATGTATTGTTTGCTGTTTTGTTCTTAGAGGTGCCATATCATTTTCAAGAGAATAGACTCGTGCATAACCATGTCCTCGAGGTACAACCTCTCCCCTTTGCAGACAAAAGCCACAACCATAAGCACCATTATATTGTTTTAAATTTTGCACCATATCACGTGCCACTGCATCACATACGCAGATCAGGGGACACACTTTAGTTGTGTGCTGCATGCCATACTGGTCCTACCATTCTATACCAGCTATATAACACTGCCTAATGTCTTCTACAAAAGGAGCAAAATAGGTGTCAGTGTGAGGTTTCTTAGAACCAAACCACAATGTATGTAGAATAACATTCTATAACAATGGGCCATGTGGAGTAATGTGAGGACTTGGAAACAGTACTGCTATCACAATTAAAAGAAAGTGTAACATTGTTTCTTCTGAATATTCATTACATGGAGCTTCAGGTTGGTTGTCGAAGGTAGTGTTGTTTGACTGTGGGTAACACTGTGAGCAGTTTCTTTGTAATAAATTACATGGATGTTACTGCCTGTGGCAGGATTGGCAGAGGGTGAGGCTCAGAGACAGTTTGAAAGTTCAAAAATAAAGTTTTTATTTAAACAAAATACACCAAATAAACCAAAAGGTTTCAAAACACAAAATAGACACAACACAAAACTTACAAATAAAGCTTCCAGGCTGGGCAACGTCTTCACTGGATTCAAAATGAAAAACAGCACACACAGAAAAACACTGGCTCCTTCTCCTTCTCCTTCCAGAACTCTCTCTCTAGCCAGGGCCTCTCCCCTGGCCTTTATCCCCTGTGGCGGAGGCGGGAACGGCGGCCCGGCTCCCTCTGGTGGCGGAGGCGGGAACGGCGACGCTGGTCCTTCCGGCGGCGCTGGACCCTCTGGACCCCCTGGCCCCTCTGGCGACGCTGGACCCTCTGGCCCCCGGGACAGTAGCTCCACCCCAGGCAACGGCGGACCAGCAGCGACCCCAGGCGATGCGGACAGGCAGGCAACCCCAGGCGATGCGGACAGGCAGGCAACCCCAGGCGATGCGGACAGGCAGGCAACCCCAGGCGATGGCAAGGTGACATCCCTGAGCGAAGTGGTCGGAGCATCCTTGGGCGGTGCTGTGCAGGCATCCTTGGGAGGTGCTGTGCAGGCATCCTTGGGAGGTGCTGTGCAGGCATCCTTGGGCGGTGCTGTGCAGGCATCCTTGGGCGGTGCTGGTGGGAACAGCCTGTATTCTTCCCCTGCGGGTCCCTTCAGCCCTGGGCCTGTGGGCTTCCCCTTCTTGGGCTGTGGACGCACCGACTCCTCCCGCTCGGGCCGTGGACGCACCGACTCCTCCCGCTCGGGCCGTGGACGCACCGACTCCTCCCGCTCGGGCCCCTCCCTCTCGGGCTGTGGACGTTCGGGCTCCTCCCTCTCGGGCTGTGGAGGTTCGGGCTCCTCCCTCTCGGGCTGTGGACGTTCGGGCCCCTCCCTCTCGGGCTGTGGACGTTCGGGCTCCTCCCTCTCGGGTGACGGCAGAGGCTCCCCCTCTCTGGGCAACGGCAGAGGCTCCCCCTCTCTGGGCGACGGCAGAGGCTCCTCCTCTCTGGGCGACGGCAGAGGCTCCCCCTCTCCTTCTGGCTCTCGGGACAGCGGCTCCTCACCTTCTGGCTCTCGGGACGGCGGCTCCACCCCCTCTGGCTCTCGGGACAGCAGCTCAACCTCCTCTCCAGACTCCTCCTCGTCTGGCTCCTAGTCAAGCTCTTGACACGCGTCCTCTTCATCCCCATACTGGGAGAAGTGAGTGCACAACTCCTCTACTTCCATGACGGGAGCCCCTCCCATGTCTACCTCCAGGTAATCCAGCACCATGCTAGCTATATCCTGGAGGGAAACCGGGTGGTGCCATCTCTCCCACTCTTCCCACCTCTCCCCATCTCGGCGCCACAGCGTGCGGATGGCTATGGGAAGGTCGTGGGGGAGGTCTGCTTCGGGGTGCACCAGCCAATCCCAGATCTCCCACGATGGTGGTGAAGGCGGTGATGTTAGAAGTGGTGGGGTGGCTGCCGAGGACGGTGTTTGCAGGAGCTCCTGGTCCGGATTGTGGGGGCATCCTGCCCAGCTGTGGCCATCCGCCTCACAGCACCCACACCAGTCAGCTGGTAGCCCATCTGGACAGGACCTCCACCGATGATCCTCCTTCCCGCACCAGGAACACCACGGGAAGAGGCTCGCTGGGTCCTCCCACAGGGTTTGGGGTGGTGGTGGCAGCTGCTGTTGTTGCTGCTTCTGTCGTTGCTTCTGTCTGCTCTTCTTGCCCATTTTTTTTTTTTTTTTTAACTCCCAAAATTCAAAAAAAAAAAAAACCCAAAAATACTGCCCTGAGCCTCCAGGTGGCGTTATCCCACTTCTGAGCACCAAATGTGGCAGGATTTGCAGAGGGTGAGGCTCAGAGACAGTGTGAAAGTTCAAAAATAAAGTTTTTATTTAAACAAAATACACCAAATAAACAGGCACGAGGGCCAAACAAAAAGGTTTCAAAACACAAAATAGACACAAAACAAAACTTACAAATAAAGCTTCCAGGCTGGGCAACACCTTCACTGGATTCAAAATGAAAAACAGCACACACAGAAAAACACTGGCTCCTGCTCCTGCTCCTGCTCCTGCTCCTGCTCCTGCTCCTGCTCCTGCTCCTGCTCCTGCTCCTGCTCCTGCTAGAACTCTCTCTCTAGCCAGGGCCTCTCCCCTGGCTTTTATCCCCTGTGACTGGAGCCCAATTAATCAAGAATTGCTGATTATTCAATTAGGGCTCCAGCCACATTCTCACATGTATTTAACCCCCTCCCTGCCAGTCCCAACCACGTTCATAAAGACGGGGCAGTCCCCCGTCACACGGCCCTTCCTCTTCAAAGTTAGAAAGGTAACGTTTGTATTTTTTCCTACTTGTAGACATTTTGTTTGATACTACACTTAAAATATTTAACGGTCTCCCTCTCCCTCTATAAGCAGCTTGTGCTAAGGCTCCAGGTATCGTCTGATCTCGAGCATTCTACTCAAACGTTTTGTCCTTTGGGCTGAGGTAAACAGTAGGTAAGATATTTTATTTTCCTTATCGTCGACTTTTTTTAGTTTAAGCCCTCACTCAAAAAACAAAAGGCAATATAAACATCATAAATATTTGAATAGCTTTCCAGCGAACCATTTCTTTGAGGCTTACAAACTGCTACTGTGTATAATACCTGCAATACAATTTACAGGTAGGCTACCCTTGTGAAAAAGTAGCATACTAAAGTATACTTGGGTCAAATACTAATAGCATACTACTTGTACTTTTTTTTTTTTGACCCATTATACTTTTAGTACAACTTTACTACTTACTACTTTTTCACAAGGGAATGCCTACACAATATAACATGTAACAATGTAATCTGCGGAAATATTATGGGGGCAGTCGGATACTTACTCAAGCTGAAAAAGTAAACTATTAAGCGGCTGGAAAATGAAAAATATTAAGTTCAACTTACTAAAGAATATCGTGTGGGAGTTTTACATTATGTAGGCTACGTAGCAAATAGGGTTGACAGAAGCCTATGTCTTATTTTTATTCCATAAAAAAACGAATAACGAAGTGACTAGGCAGTTACATGCATGTATTGATAATAAATAAACCGGGTAAGGACACAGTATGTATGTATTAATAAAAAACGTGTATAAACTTAGTTTATTTTTTTATTTTTTTATTATCATTTAAATTTGTGCACGCTTAAGAAAGACGTGATACTGATTATTACATTAATCTCAACAGTCCTTAACTTAACATTTTGTAAAAGTACCTGGGTTACTGAGCATGTAAAAGGAAAATATACAATATGTAAAAAATAAATACAATCTATCGTTTAACCTATCAATATAAAAACAAAATACTAAAAAGTATTAAGCACAGTTGTAATGTCATTATTTTATGTTTATTAGGACTAGGACCTGGACCAAATCAAAACTTTGACTCACTCGCTAAAAGCAAATTACAAATATTCTAGTGTTTTCAATGTGTAATGAATGTACATAATCTGTAATAATTTAGCAAGTTGCTTGCAACTAGATAAAACATGTTAAAAGACAGGAAAGGCCAAGATTAATCTTACACTATTATTTTCAGCATACCATCACAGCACCAGACATTGCCCGTGCAAGAAAGTCTTGGCACTGATGGGTGCAGTCCCATGCCCCATTAGGGTGGACACCTGTCGGGAATGCCCTGAGCTCCCTCCGCTCAAGCTTGTGCCCAGGTCCAATGGAGTGGTGCCTTGCTCCACTCTCCCTTGAAACCCAGATGTCACTGCACAGGAGGAGGACGTCGCTGCGCTAGAGGCAGACGTCACTAGCATTCCCCCTGCTGGTTGCTGCGTTCCTCCGTGTGTTGTTTTATGCGGTGAACAGCCTAGTTATCCGGTTGATACCCAGGAAGTTCCTGTATGTTTAGTAAGCGCTCCAAAGGAGCTAGGTTTTGTTTGTGTTGTGTTTATTTTGTACACCGCCAGCTCTCTGCTTTCCTGTCCAACCACTCTCTGCTCGACCCTCTCCAATCTGGCTTCCGCTCTGCTCACTCCACTGAAACCGCCCTCCTGTCTGTCACCAACTCGCTAAACTCTGCCCGAGCTGCCTCTCTCTCCTCTGTCCTAATTCTCCTCGACCTCTCTGCTGCCTTTGACACTGTCGATCACTCTATTCTACTATCCTCTCTCGCTGATCTGGGAATCTCTGGCACTGCTCTGGCCTGGTTCTCCTCCTACCTCTCCAACCGCACTTACCAGGTAACCTGGTGTGGAGCAACCTCCACACCTCGCCATCTCTCAACAGGAGTCCCCCAAGGGTCAGTCATGGGTCCTCTCCTGTTCTCTCTCTACACCCGCTCCCTGGGCCCCCTCATCACATCCTATGGTTTCTCATACCATTTCTATGCTGATGATGCTCAGATTTTCCTCTCCTTCACCACCTCTGACTCCACCATCCCCTCCCGTATCTCTACCTGTCTGTCTGCTATCTCCTCCTGGATGCACTCGCATCACCTCAAACCTCTCTAAATCTGACCTCCTTTTCTTTTCTGATCTCTCTATCTCTGTTCCTCTGGAATCTACCACACTCTTTCCCTCCTCCTCAGCTAAGAACCTCAGAGTCACCCTGGACCCCTGCCTCTCTTATTCCCAGCACATCTCCACTCTGGCACGCACTTGCCAATTCTTCCTGAGCAACTTACAAAGAATCCAACCCTTCCTCACCAACTACGCCACCCAGCTCCTGGTCCAGGCCCTGGTACTCTCTCGCCTAGACTACTGCAACTCCCTCCTGGATGGCCTCCCTGCGTCCGCCACCCGTCCGCTCCAGTTCAAGATCACCGCTCGCATCCAGTTCAAGACTCTTGTACTAGCCTACAGATGCCTTGACCAGACTGCACCCAGCTACCTCCAGACCCTCATCTCTCCCTACACCCCCACTCGACCTCTCCGCTCCGCCTGCACTAGAAGACTAGCTCTACCTCCTCTACGCTCCCCTGCCTCCACAGCCCGCTCCTTCTCCACCCTCGCCCCGCAGTGGTGGAATGACCTTCCTACAGATGTCAGGACTGCCCAGTCCCTGACCACCTTCCGGCGCCTCCTCAAGACTCACTTCTTCAGACAGCACCTGTAGAACTCCTCTTTTTTTCCCTCTGGAACATCACTCTTCCTTAAATGCGCTTCACTTGCTCTTATCTGCCCCCTATTTTACTGCATTTAATCCTGTACTTTAGAGTACTGTAATCTGTCACAAGTGTTATTTAATCTGTAGTATTTTGTATTTAATTATATCCTGATGTAACTATCACTGACACTGTTATCTGCTCCGTTATTGAATGGTATTTTGTTATACTTGTACTCGCTAGAACCAAAGTCATTGTATTTTTATCTTGCTCGTAATTGTATTATTACTGTGATTCTTGAAATGTATTTTTGTTTACGACTCTAAGTCGCCCTGGATAAGGTGTCTGGTCTACATTTGTATAGGGGCAGAAAACCCCAGCCTTTGTGGGAGGAAACCTGTGGTGGTCCTGGCGGAGAGATGACCCCCCACTCCAGGCATGCTAGCAATACTTGTTGAGCAGAAATACTATCAAGAAGAGCGAATGTAAGAATCCACTGCTGAGGTAGGACTGGTTGATTTTAACTTTGGCTGCTGATGTTGCTGCACCAATATGGATTGAATAGGAGAATACAACTGGGGAGGAAGAACAACTTTAGAATGAGCTGAGACAGAAGATTGCAAATGTATGAATTTAGTTGAAAACCAATTTGCTGAATGGAGGACTGGGTGGAGGAGGACTGGGTGGAGGACTGGGTGGAAAAGGTTGAACTGAAGGAGCTGAACGTCTGAATTGCACGATCTGTAAACGAGAAAGAGCATCAGCAGTGTTATAAGCAATACCTGGAAGGTGTTGGGCTTCAAAGTAAAATTAATAACTGAAATCCAGACTAGCTGGCGAAGAAGTTGCATAATTCTAGGGGAAGAGGAACGGCCTTTATTAATATGAACAGTAGATTTATTATAACAAAAGATTAAGATAGATTTTTCTGCCAAAATGAGCACCAAAGATAGGCTGCAATGACAATAGGGAATACTTCAAGTAAGGCTGTGGATTTAAGCTCAGGAGGATTATTATTTTTTTTTCTATTTATGTATGGGGCCAGACATTCAAGAACCATTGAGGAAGAGAATATCACCAAACCGATAGAAGAAGCATCCGTATGGATTGAGAGGTCATGTGGGGCAGCATTAAAGCTATCAAAAAACAGAGAAAGGCTGTTCCAGTGCTGTAGGAGAGAGGTCTGAAAGGATTGAATGAGAGAGCCGATGCGTTCCAGGTTATCCTTGAATTGTTGTTGTAAGCAGGGGAAGAGAATTTGAGGCTGTGTCCAAAAGCAGCCTCCTCTTCAGTCTCCTCATCAGAGGTAGAAAGGGCAGTGGAAGCATAAACCGCAAGCGTTAACATAGAGACTACTGAAGAATCTATTAAAGATCATGATCAGGCTGAGACCAGTCATCAGTGTATTGTCCAATGCTAACCGATAAGCTGCTTTGGCTGAAAAGGCTTTATGATAATCATAAAGGTGGTAGCGCAATATCTGACAGAGAGATCAACAATGTTAAGTAACATGAGTCCAGTTCTTGTTGTCGGTGAGCGTAAACTTCACAAAGGAGATGGTGGAAAACAGGAAAAAAATAAAAAAATAAAATAAAAAAACAATCACAATTCTCCAAGAGTAAGTTTTTTTTACACAGATGAGGATCCTGAGATTTTAGATTAACAGACAGATCTCCACAGTCAACTACCCTATGATCCAGACATTCTGAGGTTGCAATAAGAATCGAGACCAAATTAACGTCTTTACCTTCAATAATATTGAATCTCAGTTGAGGAGAGAGAGAGTGCAATTAACTACTGAAACAGCAGAGGATCCTGAAGCAGAGGCGGTTGCTAAAGTCAAGATTAGCTGCTCGAGAACAGGTGTGGGCGTGGCTGAAGCAGCAGGAGAGGCGAGAGCTGCAGCTGGAGCTCTACTGATGAGGATGTAATGGCTGCCTATAGGAATCGAGGTGGATGGAAGATGAATGAGTTGGTTGATGTTGTTACAAATCTGATAATGCAAATGGGAGGAAGGATCAGGTGAAACTTGCAAAGTATCGGGGAAGGAGCATACACTTATGAGGAGGACAGATAGACTCGTCTGATATGGAATTGCAACCTGAAACAAATAAAGCAGCCTGATTGCACCCTGCCTCAATGGGCAATCCTTTTTGAAAAGGCTTTCACAAGTTTGTCGATGGGCCAATCCTTGTAATAAAAAAAAAAAATTGCGCTGGAGAATCGTCCTCAGGTTTAATGCGTTTAGTGTGGTGAAGAGAAATGGCAGCGGGCACAGCTGGATAAGCAGGGACTGAAGCAGCAGCATTGTCATATGGTGGAGAAGCAGAATGGGGGGATTTCTTTGAAAGTTTTTTCTGTGGATTATTTGTGAAGGAAAACAGCCAGAAGAACAGAGAATTTCTTCATCCAAGTCAGATGAAAACGAAAGCTGCCTCGGGTGAGTAGTCATTTTATACCGATTGTAAAGCAAGCTGAGAATGAGGAAACTGGCTACGGTTTAAATATGGTGATTGACAGGTAATTAAAAGTTGACTGTCAGATATTTTAGCAGGAAGACTCAGGGGAGGAGTCCTGGCTCCAGCACCCTGAAATACACCAAGGTTCTACTAAATGTATTTTAAATATAAAACATGAAAAGGTCAGATTTGTATTGTGAAAGTAAAACAGTATTTTTATGCATGTGGTACTAGTCTTAATCCAGTCCCAAAAGATGAAGAGGGAAAGTAAAGGTCAATTATCTAGCAGGTAATTCCTATGGATGATTATTGCTATTATGAAGCAAACTTTTTTGTTTTGTTTTGTTTTGTTTTGGGTTTTTTTGGCAATGAAAATATTTAAAAAATGTGTACTGCATAGTACTGGGCTGCTGAGAGTTTTAAGATTTGAAATCTCACACAGCATTTTTTGTAACATTCTCCGAATGCATGTTCCCACTGCTACAACTTACTGGAGCAATGTTGCAGTTAAAAATAAAACGATATGCAGTGGTTAAAACAGAGATCTGTGCTTTACTAACCCTTGAGGATATGCGACACTCACCTCTGCTGTAAAGTTTCATTAACATATGTATATAATAAAGGATTACAGACATTTTCAAAAGAGCATTCAAATGAGAAAAGAACAGTGAGTTATTGTGCTGAGTTTTTTTTTTTCTGAATATATCTATGAAGTGTGGAAGTCAGACATAATTTAATCAAATGTAACTATAAAACTGAAATGAGAAAGGAAAATTGTGTTCATATAGCTTAAAGCAGGGTTTCCCAATCCTGGTCCTGGGGACCCGCTGTATCTTCTGCTTTTCATTACAACTGAGTTCTCAATTACTTAATTAAACCCTTAATTGAACTAATAATGTGCTTAATACAACCTTTTTAATTGTTCTCAATTCCTAAAAAGTTGCCGATTTCAAGTTACTTATAAAATTGTATAGTTAACTTGAAATCTCCAACTGTTTAAAGCTGAAAACAATTAAAAAGGTCTTATTAAGCTAATGAATAGAACATAAGAAGAACATAAGAAAGTTTGCAAACGAGAGGAGGCCATTCAGCCCATCTTGCTCGTTTGGTTGTTAGTAGCTTATTGATCCCAGAATCTCATCAAGCAGCTTCTTGAAGGATCCCAGGGTGTCAGCTTCAACAACATTACTGGGGAGTTGGTTCCAGACCCTCACAATTCTCTGTGTAAAAAAGTGCCTCCTATTTTCTGTTCTGAATGCCCCTTTATCTAATCTCCATTTGTGACCCCTGGTCCTTGTTTCTTTTTTCAGGTCAAAGAAGTCCCCTGGGTTGACATTGTCTATACCTTTTAGGATTTTGAATGTTTGAATCAGATCGCCACGTAGTCTTCTTTGTTCAAGACTGAATAGATTCAATTCTTTTAGCCTGTCTGCATACGACATGCCTTTTAAACCCGGGATAATTCTGGTTGCTCTTCTTTGCACTCTTTCTACAGCAGCAAAATCCTTTTTGTAACAAGGTGACCAGAACTCAACACAATATTCTAGGTTATCATCTGCAATAGGCCTACACACACATGATGTTTAATTTTTTTGTTACTGTATTATTGTAATTATATACTGTTATTTTAACTGCTTCAGAGTTGGTGCGGCTTCAGTGAATTGAAGAAAATAAAAGTGTTTCACTCTGCAAACACGGTAACCCTAAATATACATGGACAGTGCAAGAAACTAAAGCTCTGATTATAAAATCCAAGCCGAACAACTGGACAAAGCTCATAAATATTCAGTATTTTCTCAAATTGCCTACAGTCGGAGCACAGTGCAGTGTCTCCTACAGCAGGGCAGGCATTGGCTGAACAATAATACTGTACAGTACCGGTTATAAATTAAAGTTACTGGTGTAGTGCATAGACAAATGAAACATGCTGAAAAGTATTTATCGCTGTAGCCTGCTGTATGTACTGTACTTATTTCCTTTACACAAAGAAAATATACATACAAAAGTTTTCTGCGATATTCTTAAATTAAATTAAAGCACTGAAAGCATAGGGAAGCATGGTTAGGGTACAGAATTACCATGCATATGTACCATTAAACTTCCATATATAGAAACAATCTTAGTTTTATTCATTCTTTCCGTTTTTTGGAGACCCTTTCTTTTAGATTAGGTTTTGGTTTGTTTTCGCTGTGCCCGGGGTCTGTTTGCACTACACTATTACAGTGTAATGTTTACTTTACTTCCGGAAGTTCGAAAGACTTGGTCTAAAGACTTTCTGCGTTGTGAATCTATTTATAATGAGATGCAAACTCCGATCTCTCCTGTATAATGAGCAGTAATTTATGCTGTTCGTAAACTTGCGGTGAAATTACGATAGTTGTTCACGAAAAAGAGCTGCTTAGTACATTGCATGCAGAAATTCTACGAAGGACGGAGGCTACGAATTTGCAGTATTTACGAACATGTAAGTAATATTAGTACATAGAGCACAATATCTCTTTGCTCACTTAACAAGGTCCAGTAATATAATACAGAATGTGCTTTCTCTTTCTCGCCATTGGTGACACATGGTCTGCAACCTGTTAGATTTACAAAAACAAAACCAGAATTAAAAAGACAAAAGACCAAAGGTAGCTTGATATCTCACACAAACCACACAACAACAGATCCTTCAAACCTGGATGGATGGATCGCAGCTGAGTTTGATCGATCTTCACATGCGTTTTCCGAAACACATTGTTAAACTTAAAAATTACCCTAAAGTGCATCGTAGAAGGTGCTGTCCCAGCAAAGGTGCTGAAAAGGATGAGGAGTCAATCACAACTTAATCGATTTGTTAAATATGTTCTCCTTTATTGTAATACGTAGCCTACAATTTAAAACATGGAGTGGAATCGACAGATTATATTGTACGATTAATTAAAGGAATAGATTGAAATTTAATGTAATCATCTTATAAATGTGTGCTTGTGACAACCACCTGTGTCTGCATGATTGAGTTATTCTCACCCCAATTATGTAGAAATTGGACACACCTATAACTATCCCCAGTAAATGCTACTCTGTTGTTCAGACAAAGGATAAGGACGCCAGAAAACGTAAATATGTATTCAGTAAAGCAGAGGTGGAAATTCTTGTAAATGAAGTGGAGGCCAACAAAAGTGTGTTGTTTAACAAGCTGAAAACAACAATAAGAAATTAAAAGAAAATAAAGAAATGGCAGGAAATAGCGGCAAAGGTCAGTGCCTCAAGTCCCGGACCGCCAAGAGACGCGAAGGATGTCAGGAAGAAGTGGCAAGACTTTTCGAGTGTGGCAAAACGTAAGGCCGCTCAAATAAACACACAGAAAAAAGCAACGGGGGGTGGACAGATGTCATTGGAACTAACCCCAGAGGAACAGAACGTAGTCGACATCCTGGGACGAACTGCCTTGCATGGTGTCCCTGGGGGAATAGATGTATTTGCTGGACAACTTCCCACGTGAGGCGTCTGCCTCTACTAGTGGCCAAGCCAGTCCTCAGCAAGACCTTTCTGTGCAGGAAGAATACCTTTCCCAGAAAGAAAGAGCCTTCCCTGCAAGATGACGTTCCTCGGCAAGTTATTCCTCTAGGAAGTGAAACACCTGGCACTGAGGAACCAGCGACCGGGGAGAGGCAACAAGGCAGAAGAAAAAGAACAGAGAACACATGTGGATGCAGTTCGGAGTATTGAGCAACAGGAACAGCACCACCAAGAAATAGTTGCACTTAAAAAAAGCCAACTTAGAAATACTGCAAAAACAACTAGTCTTCACTGAAGTGCAGTATCATCGACCCACAATCTCGGTTCCAATTATCCTGCCAGAGAGAGAAGGTACGTGTGTGCACTTGTGGGGGTGGAAGGGGGGTTAGTTAGACAATACTAATTTACTACTTATTGTATGCAGACTATATGACATGTGTGTGTCTGTTAATGTATGATCTGTTTAGGTGGGGAGATGGGGGTTATTGAGAGGGACTGACTTCATGCACTTCACTCACTGTTGTTTCATTGCAGATTCATAGTCGCAACCTACTACCTCCACACTCATCCCCCATGACGCAAGCCAATAAGATCAATTTGTTACACATGTATTTATATTATGTTTGACAATTGCTTAGACACCTACGTTCACATTTGTGCCTTTTTATTATGTCATATAATATAACAAATACATCTGTAACAAATCATATGTTCTTGTTTATTGACATTTGAGTTGTGCAAAATAACTTATGAATGTGACATAAACAAATAAAAGGTTATGGTATAACTGGAACTTTGTGTCCTTGTTTCAATGGTCAAAGACGTTGCATATGAGACGACGCCGAGTAGCAATCCCTGCAATGTATTCTTGTCCTGCATCAGCAACAGGCTCACCTCCATCATCTCCCTCAGGTTCAGCTATGTTGTCGTCAGGCAACGGTGCTCTTGCTCGCACTGCAATGTTGTGTAGCATGGCTGTAACCACAATCACAGCACAACATTTGGCTGGTGTGAAGTGTAGTCCCCCACTCGACTTGTGAATGCATCTGAACCTCATTTTCCACACACCAAAGGTACGTTCAATGATGCATCTAGTGAGGCGATGCGTGCTGCTGAATCTTTCCTCAGCAGCATTGTGGGGATGCAGAATAGGAGTGAGGAGATACGGTCATAAGGGGTATCCACTGTCCCCCAACAACCAGCCGTCGCCAAATTGCCCGTTCTTTGCTGCCTGGGATATCGCGGAATTGGACCATATGAAGGCATCGTGGGTAGCCCCTGGCCACTTTGCCACAATGTCCGTGATAACATCCTCGTGATTGCATATAAATTGGACATTGATTGCTGAGTAGCCTTTTCTGCTGATATACATAGGCTCATCTATCCACTGGGTTATTATGGGAATTAGTGTACCATCAATTGCCCCAATGACCTGTGGGATGTTTGCAATGGAATGGAATCCTCTGTGCGTGTCTGTGCGTGTCTGCCTGTGTTCTCGGGAACCTAATGTACTCAGGTGCGTGCCTAACAAGCGCTGTCGTTACTGCTCACCGTGATACAGACGCTTTGCTGAGTCCCAGCCCATCGCCTATGGTTTGGAGAAAGCTACCTGTGGCATAGTACCGCATTGAACACAGCAATTGCACAGCTGGAGTTAGTGCATAATTGCGCTCAGTGCTCCTCCTCAAATCCGGTGTGAGTAACTCCAGTAAAGTTAGGATTTCATTCCGTGGAAGCCGGTATCTTCTAATGAGTTCTCTGTCACCAAGTATATCTAACGGTGTCACAGATTGATGGTGTGCAGTAATTGGTCGCTAGAGGCAGGGTAGTGTTTCAAAGAATATATTTTATTTTCCTTTTAACAAAAATATCAAAAAAAACAACAAAAATTCTAACTGACCTCACTCTCTTCCACCAATGGTATTGAGTGGGCAAAAACAAGGGAACCAAACCGGGAAACAGCGCCCCCTCGTGGGTCCTCTCCAGCTTGTCCTGGGGCTTTTGAGTCTTTCTCCCAGTCTACAACAAAAGGTCTATATAGATAAGTAATCTTCTGGTAAAATTCTCTCCCACGCATGTTCTATCTTGCTTCCTTCTCCTTCCTAACATCCTCCCCGTTCTGACAACCCAGGCCCTTTTTATACTCCCTTGAACACACCCTCATTTCCGTACACCAATCAGAAACTAGTGTTAAACGACCTGTCAATCAGAGTGTGTTCTGGAATATTCCTGAGTTGTTGCCCCCAACAAAGATGGCGACCGCTTGACCAAAACTTCCGTTTTGGTTTCACAACACCCGCGTCACGTGATCTCTGTTGGGAGCACTGGGGTTGATTCACAGTCCCCTGGTGGCTGGGAGGTTGAATTGCAGCCCAGGATCGCTTTACCCCCGTCACAAACGGGTTTAAATTTGTTCTTATGTTGGCATTAATTCTTAATAATCTACTGCGCGGGTGGCGTCTGCGACGATTAAGTTCCACAATTCTGTGAATCGCAGCCACACTGCCAGATACAGCAAGAGGAAATGATCTCACAATGCATTTATGTACTTTCACGGCGCACTTATCTCCTTACGATTACCCCAGATTACTCGTAGACCTACGATGGTTGTCACAAACTACTTAACTTACGACAGTGTTTGGGAAACGCATCAGATTTGACACGTTGCTCTTACAATGGTGTTACGATGTTCGTATGGCTTAAGTTGCTTTTGGGAAACGGACCCCTGGTTTGTTGGTTTGAAGTAAGCTGCAAGCGGAAATTGGATCAATCAGTGCTTCTGATTCCATCTTGCTCTCACTCAGAGGACAGCTGTCAATCGCTAGAAATCGACTCCACGCTCTGAAATTCAGCAGGATCATTCACTCAAGGCACGTGCAGGGGTAGGAACACAAAACAAATTAAATATTCACACACACTTTATGCCAGTGAATAAAGAAAAACAACAGTCATAATAAATCATAATAATAATCTAAGTGCTACTAAATGACAAACAATATTGTGGACATGCAAATGAAATACATTAAAGTAACACAGTGTTACATCACATCAGACTTTTTCTTTTAAATTGTTTTCAGCTGAATGGTTAATGGCTGTTTTGATACCACACATCAGCTGCACAATATACTTCAGTTCTGGCAGTTCCGTACAGCAAAATATCAAAAGCTACATTGCAAATTGTGCAGCCATTTACACAAAGCTTAACTGGATCTGCCTGACATTGCTTAACCCTGGTTTTGTAAATGTTTGAATAACAAAACTCCCAATTATCTGCCACTCCCTGCTTCCCTTAACACTGTATAATTACACATTTTATATATGCCTGACAAAATTCAGCAAAGGTTCCAGCTATCTAATTTGGGGAAATTACTTTCTGCCTCGTGGGCTTAATATTAAAGATATCAAATGACCCCCCAGTCTCAAGTAATTTAAAACTTTTCCTTTGAAGTGGTGGTTTAAAACCACCAAAAATTAAGTAGAGACTTTTCACTCATAGGTGCAGGTAAGTTCATCCCTGGAGCATCGCTTGGGTCCCCTCATCACCTCCCATGGCTTCTCGTATCATTTATATGCTGATGATGCCCTGATCTTCCTCTTTTCCCCCCTCTGACTCCGATATTTCCTCCCGTATAACTACCTTCATCTCGGCCATCTTCTCCTGTATGCACTCGCATCATCTTAAACTCAACTCTCCAAATCAGACCTTTTCTTCCCCCCCTCTTCCTCCCCCACTGCTGATCTCTCTATCTCTATTCCTCTTGAATTCATCACTCTCTCCCTCCTCATCCACCAAGAACCTCTGTGCCACCCTCAACCCTTCCCTCTTCTACTCTTAGCACATCTCTAGTCTGGCACGCTCCTGTCGTTTCTTACTCCTAGTTCAGGCCCTGGTACTGTCCCACGTTGACTACTGCAACTCCCTCCTGGCTAGCCTCTCCGCCTCTGCTATCCGTCTGCTCCAGCTCATCCAAAACTCTGCTGCTCGCTCTCTGCTCCCTATCACTGCTCGCATCCAATTCAAAACTCTTGTACTTGGCTATCACTATCTCGACCTTTCTGCTCCCTCCTATCTCCAGACCATTATTTCTCCCTACACCCCCTCCGCTCCTCCACCACCGGCAGATTATCTGTACCCCCCCTCCGCTCCTCCGCTTCCAGACCCGCTCCTTCTTCACCCTTGCCCCTCAGTTGTGGAATGACCTACCCACAGATATCAGGACTGTTCAGTCCCTGACTACTTTCCGGCGCCTCCTCAAGACACAACTGTTCAGAAAGCATCTGTAAACCTCACAACTCTGGACTATACTGGACTATATGGCACACAATTGTACCAGTACTTGCATCAGCTTGTATTTGCACTGAACTGCTCCATACCTTGCCATATTTTACTACTGCTCTTAGTTATAACTACTTCCTGTATCTTGTACTTGATTTTACTCTTGTAGGTATCCGTATTCACGTTTTTGTAATTGCTCTTATTTAAAATCGTTCTAACCCATTTATTGTACTTACTACGTGCTCTTACTGGACTTTACTCATATAAGCATTTTTTTTTTCTATAAGTTAACTGCTGTCAGTCAAACTCGCTCTTATATGCAATTATTTACTGTGTTTTTTATTTTACTCTTATTCAAATTTTAACTTATTTGCTACTTATTTTAATGAACTTTATAACTGCTCTTATCTGTAATGTGATATTCTACAATGTGATATTCTGTAATGTGATACTCTGTACTGTGATATTTTATAATGTGATATTTTGTACTGTGATATTTTGTAACAATTTAATGCTGTCTCTGGAAATGGCCCTGCTTACATTAATGATATGCTTTTACCTTATGTCCCTGGATGCCACTTGAGATCTGTTGATGTAGGGCTTCTGGTGACTACAATGATAAAATGTAGCTTTTGCAGTGGAAGAGCCTTTAGTCATTATGCACCTGTATTATGGAACAATCTTCCAATTGAAATCCGTAAAGCTGACTCAATAAATGCATTTAAATCAAAGCTTAAAACACATCTTTATGCAGAGGCCTTTTTGTAGATTGGGGACGCCTACTTTAGAATTTTGTTAATATGTATTTTATTTATTTATTTTTTCCCTTTTGTTTTTGGATGTTTTTTTTGGTATGAAAGGCGCTATACAAAATACATTTGATTGATAACAATTGTAAGTCGCCCCGGATAAGGGTGTCTGCTAAGAAATAAATAATAAATAATAATAACCAGGTTTGGGGTCACAGTGCTTTTCTGAATCTATGTTAGTATCATTGTCAGCAAATACATGACTAAGAGGTCTACATCACTAGCCTGTAGAGACATGTGTCATAATCTAGCTAAGTCACAAGTGAAATTAATTCAGTGTCCCTTCCCCCACCCCACCCAATTTGAGAGGACTAAATAGCAGTGGAAGCTCCCAATTTGGGGGGAAAGGTTAGAAAGCAATGCCCCTTGTATATCTGCTTGTACAGTTTTGCTCATTTTAAGGTCATTATTTCTACTTTGTGTCCACTTTTGACCCAAGTGCCATCTTTAAGCAAGTTAAGTCTTATATTTTTTATCATTATGAGATCTGATTAATTTTAAAAGATGCTAAGATTGCACATTAAAAAAAAAACTGATGAGAATAAGAATAAGGCAATAGGCAAGTTAATTTCTACAAGTTTAACCTATGGTAGTTCCATTAATGTGAAACAACTTCCATAGTAAATATTTCATTTTTAGCTGTCACATGTCAGCAAAATTCCCATCTTTCAGACCCTTGTCCTTTCTGGAGCTTAGCAAGACCCACATAATGTTATGTTATTAGTTCATAGTGATGGATTGTCTAGAAAGTTTTTCACACTTTGATTTTATAAACTCCTCTCCTATATGATCATCACACTGGGAATGGTTTACGTTATGTGCAGTGCCCTCCATTTCTGTAGGTTAAAAAAATAAAAAAAAACAACAATAGCCCATAACAAATCTATCAAACAAAAACACACAATGTGCAGACTGGCAGAATAAACGTATACACATTACATGTTTACAAATTAATTATTGATGGTCCTTCTGATATGACTTTTGGTAAAACATTACATTACGAAACAATTAATGCCAAAACCGTCAAAGATACAGTGGTTTGAAGAACAGTATAATTACAATAGCAACACCAGTTGTAGCGCTGAAACCAAAACATTAACTGCAATAACCCTCAAGTTACGTAATATATTTAGTTTGACAAATATATTTAGATATATGAGTTTTCTATTTTATTTTCTCTAACATTTCTGTAGTTATGTAAGTAGAGATTAGCCTTAACATCAGAACTACAAAAAGTCATACACATTATACTTAAATGTATAATTCAAGTTTTGATAATACAAAATGAACAAGGTTAAATAAGGACATATTAAATATTGAATAGACAAGTCCTCTTTATTAAACTTATTAGCTATGATGGATGCAGAAACTATTGTATGTTCTACAATAAGATCAAAGGTGTACCAGTCTGTTTTGTGTTGATGAAAGTGTAACTGTAAGCCTCTAGACATATTTTCTGATCCTCTGCAATGCATTAGTGTTTAAATAAAAAAAATGGTATAATGACATCGCCGAGTATTATTGCACTCTCATTTGGTCTTGTTAACATTTCAGGTGCTTGGTTGGGCGAGACCTAGGTAATGAAGTGTAATTAGTTCACAAATGTTGGATCGTCTCAATGCCTTGCAGAAATATTCAGTCAGATAATTGAATTGTAGAGTCATTTTGAAAGAGGTCAGTTTGGTTTTACATTAGGCAGTATTGATGGACTCAAGCAGAGTACTCCATTTTAATTAGCGATAGCAGTATAAGTGTCATTCTGTTTGCTGTTTACTAGATGTCTGCCCAAGGATAAAGTATTTGGAGTTGAAATTCAGATGTGGTTGACATAGGGCAGGGGTGTCTTCTGGTTTTTGTTCCATCTGAGCACTCAATTACTTAATTGGTCTAATGATTTGATTAATTGGACAAATGTAACACTTCTCTCCAGGTCTCAAAATGTTTCATAGGTTGTGAACCTTGAATCAAGTGCATATTTGAAGTCATCAACAGTAAAAGACCTTGAAAAATATGTGCAATTGAACAAATAATTAGATCAATTATGTTAATTGAGAGCTTAAGCTGGAATGAAAACCAGAAGACCGTGCAGCCCTTGAGGACTGGAGTTTGACACCCCCGACATAGGGGAATGCATTGGGTATTACATTTATACTTCTCTTCCTTGCTTTCAATTTCAGTGGAGGAACAGGCAGGTTTTTGGTTTTTCCACATCGTGGATTGTCATATATATATCTCAGGAAAAATATGAAATACAAGTTAATCAACTCTTTGGTCTAAAAGGACAGGTTTAGACGTATGGTCACTACGAATTTGCATTTAAATTCACATCTAAAAAATACCAGCTATACCAGTATCTCATATAATAAAAATGCTTAGCGCATGGATTGAATATACTTGACTATATTTAAAATATCAGAGAACAGAGGTATTAGCCTGTGAGGCTTTGCTTAAAATACTTAATCCTGCAAAGATGTCACTAATCTACCAAATGTCACTTTCTACTTTTAAGCTTCAATTTGATTAAGTGTCATAATGCTTCTATTGAAGAGGAGAGAGGTTGTGTGAAGTCTGCTCAGTTAAAATTTAATCTATCCCTGTGCCTTCTATTTCTGATTTATTTTTTTAGAGGCAATAGAGCGGGGATAATGAATGTTAAATTTAGATCTTAGGCATGTGTATGTTTTTGAAGAATTGAAATGTAAATCATGTGTATTTAGGAGTCTTTTATATACTGTAGTTCTATATGATCGTGGGGGATGGTGGCACAGTGGGGTATATTTTAATGATATTAAAGAGTAAGTAGCGGGGTACTGAAAAATATAGTGTTACCTCATGTCCCCATGTGTTGCAACAAATGTTTAAATAATGTACCTGTAATTTTTATTTTCAATGTTAACATACTGACAACTTTTTACACTTATAACTTTAAAATCTGTGTCAAAGCTCTTATCAAAATGGCCGATCTAGTGCACTGGGGTTTGAGATCTGTCCTCTAAATCACTGCAGGAAGAGCAATTAAAAAAAATAATAATAAAGTGCCCTGGCTTTTCTTTTCCGTACCACATCATGGATCGTTATTGTTTGACAATGTGGGCAATAATCCTTACACTATCAGTGCACTAGAGTGGACATTTTGAAAAGAGCTTTGAACAGGCTTTAAAGTTATGTGTCAAAAGTTGTCAGGATGTTAACAATGAAAAGACAAATCAAGTTATTTAAACAGTTGTAGCAATGTGTGGGGACGTGTAACGCTATATTTTTCAGAACCCTGCTACTTACTCTTTACGCTACCAGCACTTTTTAGCTCTCTACAAATCATTCTTGTGTTTTCCCCTAGGGATGATTTGTTAACCTCTCCTTGCTAAATACAATAAAAATACAGCGAGAATAGGCCCACAGGTTTATAAATTTGAGGGTAGTTATTAGGATCTGCTACAGTTGACAATTAAAATAAGCCCCAGTGAGTTACTGCACCAACCATTTCCAGCAACTCTAAAGATCTCTAGACTGAGACCTGCTCTGGTCACAAGTCCACATTACAAAAGGCTTAAACAGGGGACATTTATGCCTTTCACCTCAAACTCGCCTTAGGTCAATGAAATGAGTTTGGTGGTGTCAACCTACCCACAGTGGACAGATCAAAAATATTATTATTGTTTTTAAATACATTGTTAGGATTTTATAATTCTTGAAGTGTTGCACTGTTTACCAGACATGCGTTATTTTACTTGCAAATTTTTGGCCATAGCTGTATGTTGTGTGATACATTTTTCAACATAATCCTGACTGTTAATAACAAAAATAATCTGTGGAATGCATTTCTCAATTTATACAGTGCCTTGTGAAAGTATTCGGCCCCCTTGAACTTTGCGACCTTTTGCCACATTTCAGGCCTCAAACATAAAGATATGAAACTGTAATTTTTTGTGAAGAATCAACAACAAGTGTGACACAATCATGAAGTGGAACGAAATTTATTGGATATTTCAAACTTTTTTAACAAATAAAAAACTGAAAAATTGGGCGTGCAAAATTATTCAGCCCCTTTACTTTCAGTGCAGCAAACTCTCTCCAGAAGTTCAGTGAGGATCTCTGAATGATCCAATGTTGACCTAAATGACTAATGATGATAAATAGAATCCACCTGTGTGTAATCAAGTCTCCGTATAAATGCACCTGCACTGTGATAGTCTCAGAGGTCCGTTTAAAGCGCAGAGAGCATCATGAAGAACAAGGAACACACCAGGCAGGTCCGAGATACTGTTGTGGAGAAGTTTAAAGCCGGATTTGGATACAAAAAGATTTCCCAAGCTTTAAACATCCCAAGGAGCACTGTGCAAGCGATAATATTGAAATGGAAGGAGTATCAGACCACTGCAAATCTACCAAGACCTGGCCGTCCCTCTAAACTTTCAGCTCATACAAGGAGAAGACTGATCAGAGATGCAGCCAAGAGGCCCATGATCACTCTGGATGAACTGCAGAGATCTACAGCTGAGGTGGGAGACTCTGTCCATAGGACAACAATCAGTCGTATACTGCACAAATCTGGCCTTTATGGAAGAGTGGCAAGAAGAAAGCCATTTCTTAAAGATATCCATAAAAAGTGTTGTTTACAGTTTGCCACAAGCCACCTGGGAGACACACCAAACATGTGGAAGAAGGTGCTCTGGTCAGATGAAACCAAAATCGAACTTTTTGGCAACAATGCAAAACGTTATGTTTGGCGTAAAAGCAACACAGCTCATCACCCTGAACACACCATCCCCACTGTCAAACATGGTGGTGGCAGCATCATGGTTTGGGCCTGCTTTTCTTCAGCAGGGACAGGGAAGATGGTTAAAATTGATGGGAAGATGGATGGAGCCAAATACAGGACCATTCTGGAAGAAAACCTGATGGAGTCTGCAAAAGACCTGAGACTGGGACGGAGATTTGTCTTCCAACAAGACAATGATCCAAAACATAAAGCAAAATCTACAATGGAATGGTTCACAAATAAACATATCCAGGTGTTAGAATGGCCAAGTCAAAGTCCAGACCTGAATCCAATCGAGAATCTGTGGAAAGAACTGAAAACTGCTGTTCACAAATGCTCTCCATCCAACCTCACTGAGCTCGAGCTGTTTTGCAAGGAGGAATGGGCAAAAATTTCAGTCTCTCGATGTGCAAAACTGATAGAGACATACCCCAAGCGACTTACAGCTGTAATCGCAGCAAAAGGTGGCGCTACAAAGTATTAACTTAAGGGGGCTGAATAATTTTGCACGCCCAATTTTTCAGTTTTTTATTTGTTAAAAATGTTTGAAATATCCAATAAATTTCGTTCCACTTCATGATTGTGTCCCACTTGTTGTTGATTCTTCACAAAAAATTACAGTTTCATATCTTTATGTTTGAAGCCTGAAATGTGGCAAAAGGTCGCAAAGTTCAAGGGGGCCGAATACTTTCGCAAGGCACTGTACTTGGGTATGTTCAACAAGAAAAAGATCATTCCTTTTATGAGGATTGTAGAGAAAACAATTGCTGCTGCAGGAGGGAGCATGATCCGGATGCACTGCCATGTTTATAGAATAAATGATCTTTCTCCTGGCAAATGCACAAGCAAAAATGGAGAAATGTATTCCCCATGTGATGTAAAATTAGCAGAACGGTGTTTAAAAATGTATTACTACAATACAGACAATATGGGTAAGGTTTCTTGTAAACACTGCAGGGTTTTCTGTAATAAGTCCAATTGAGTAAGTACACTATGTGACTAAATGGTATTGGGGTAGATAACCATGAAGCTGCTGTCAAAGTATCCTGGAACAAAGTAGTTCTATAACATTTGATCATATACAAAGCATGGTGAGTCATGTGTTCACATTGTGAATAAGAAGGTTCTTTTTATCTTAATTGAGGATCAATGAATCATGTTTAAACCCCTGTTATAGTGAGATAGATCACAGATATTTTTGTCCCTTACTAAAGTGATTAGTGTGGTTTTTAAGCCACTGAGGTACTAATTATGTTCAGTTACCCAGCTTTCCACAGGCAGATTTCAAAGCAAGAACATGAAATGCTGTGACATGTATCAGAGAGCTACAATAGACTGATCGTAATCTCTTTTTGTGTATGTATATAAACATTCTTATAACTGGGCTATCTGAGTTTAGGGTTTTACCCAGAATAACTTGGCATTTTAAATTGGAGTTGAACCCAAAATGTTGTCTCAAAGTTGACAGATGAGAGCAACTTAGTGTGGGTATCTTAACTTGTTTAACTTTATACGTTCTGTTTCAGTCATCATATCCTGGTAACCTTTTAAACAAGGCATTTTAGAAGTACTGTTATCCTACTTGCCAGTGGAGGTCTACAAGCCCTGCATGCCCCCCAGAAGTACTGTTTAGACTGGGTCTCAAAAGACATGTTTTCCACAGGTTCCGCATGTGTGATTTTCTTCTATTCCAGCACATTTTGCACTCTGATAAAGTGTAATGAAGTCACATAAAACGAAGAGCTATAGCCATTAAAATTGGTCTCCTAAAATGAGTATTCATGTATGTGATTAGATAATAGATGTATTACCATATAAATATGAGATTAAAAGCAGTAATAATTAAAGAGTAAGTAGCGGGGTTTCTACAACTGTTTAAATATCGTTCCCTGTCATTTTTCTTTTCATTGTTACCATCCTGATAACTTTTACACTTATAACTTTAAAGCTTCAAAATGACCGCTTTAGTGCACTGATAGTGTAAAGGGACGTTCACATCGGACGCCGTGCGGCAAAAGCAATTGTTTTCAATGAAGCGGCACTCAAGCAGCACTGTGGAGCGGCGCACAGGAGATAAAATATTTTCAACTTTCGCCGCGCCGTGACGTAAACTACCAGCAGCCAATCAGGGGAAAGTAGGAGGCTCCTTTGCGAGGCAGAAATAAAAAAATAAAAATTAAAATTAAAAATGGAGGAAAAGCTTCCCTGTAATTCGTCCCCATTCTTGTAATACTGGGCCCAATTTTTTTCAAATTGGGGAACGGTAGCCTTATGGTTTCCTATAACTTACCGATCTTGGGTGTCACACAATGCGTTCTGACCTCTTTCCCTTTTTTTAACTTTTTTTTTTTTTTTGGTTTTTGCCATTTTTAAATCTTTTAAATTTTTTGTGCTTTTTATTTTGTTATTTGTTTTGTGGGTTTCTTTAATTTGAGATACATGGCTACTGTAGTTATCCAGCAATGGGGTTACTAAATAAAGTACCCCGGGGGTCAAAATTTTGGATCCAAACATAGCCCTCGACATTCCCCTGGATGAAAGAGGAGCCCATGCAAAGTTTGGTTGCACTGGCTCCTGCGGGGTCCGAATGCATAAAGGAACAGACAGACAAACTTTCTTCTTTATATATTAAGATGTCTTTATGATAATGCTCAATAATATCAATGTATAATGATGCCTTTGACTCACACTCTCTTTGCCTATACCCAGCAAACCAAACAAAACTCAAAGAAAGAAAGAAAATATCTCAATTTTTATAAACAGCATGTTTTCTTATTTTATTTTAAACAACACAATTGCCTAATATTTTGGGTCATTGTGCGGGGGGGGGGGATTATGATGGTGTGGGGGATTATGATGGTGTGTGTGGGGTGTTCAAATTAGGTTTTATAAAAAAAAAATTACAATGTTTCGCTCCTCATTACTTTTTTTTTTTTTTTTTACTAAGCTTTGTGTCTTCTGTATGAAAAGAGTTTTCCCTTCCCACTGGCATTTACTGTTTGTTGCTTGGCAACCAAAATCACTGTACATGCAGCCACTGACTTTCCGCAAGGAGGCGGCATGCGTGCCGCGTCCGGTGGGTATGCCCATAAGGATTATTGCCCGCATTATCAAACAGGTAACACTGCAACAATGATCCATGATGTGGCACAGAAAAGAAAAGCCAGAGCACTTGTTGTTAATTATTATTATTATTTTTTAACCGCTCTTCCTGCAGTGATTTAGAGGACAGATCTCAAATCCCAGTGCACTAGAGCAGCCATTTTGAAAATAGCTTTGAAACAGACTTTAAAGTTATAAGTTTCAAAAGTTGTCAGGATGTTAACAATGAAAAGACAAATTACAGATACATTATTTAAACAGTTGTAGCAACACGTGGGGACATATAACGCTATATTTTTCAGAACCCTGTACTCTAAGGTACTTTGGGCCTCATGCACTAAACGGTGGTAAATTACCAGAATTACTGCGTGGCAGGGGGAAGCCACACCACACGCAAAAATAAAGCAGGGGTCTGTCAATTCACTAAGCTAATTATCTGCAAAAATAAAGTGAGCTAAATGATTCATTTGCAAGTTATCACATCACGCGGAACTATGCACAAGGTTTACACACACTTTATTATAGTATATAATAAAGCAGTAAGGCACGAGAGGGCATGGGTTATCATGGATATTTTCACTGCTTGATGTGTTGTCAGGTACAAGACGCTGCCGAGTACCTGCAGTGACAATATCCACGATAACCCATGCCCTCAAGTGCCTTATTGCTTTTATAAAACAGATTTGCTAATCGATAGTTTCTGAATATTTATTAACAAATTTGAAGTATAACCTTCCGCAACAGAAAATAGTTCCTATGAACTTTTAATATTCAGAATATTGTCTTTTGTTGTTTGAGTTTCAACTTTTTAAAGTGTTTCGGTTCATTTTTTTCTGACTTTAAATAACTTTTTACAATTTACTTGCTTAGTTGCGTTTCTGTTCATTTCTAGACATTATTTTGAATACTGCCGTTAAGTGTACATTCATTAAAGTAACTGTCAATTGCTGCAGTAATTGAGGCATTGAAAAAAGGCATTGTGGCAAAGTGGCTGCTGAGTAGAAACAGGTGCAGAGGTGATGCAGTGCAGGAATAATCACACAAAGGAAACTGTAATCCGGTTTGGAAAAGGGGTCTTTATTTTTTATTTATTTATTTATTTATTTATTTATTTTTATAAATTTAGTCGTTGCCAATTATTTTTATTATTTTCTCCCAATTTGGAATCGCCAATTATTTTATTATGCTCAGCTCACCGCTACCACCCCTGCGCTGACTCGGGAGGGCGAAGACGAACACACACTGTCCTCCGAAGCGTGTGCCGTCAGCCGACTACTTTTTTTCACACTGTGGACTCACCATGCAGCCACCCAAGAGCTACAGCGTTGGAGGACAATGCAGCTCTCAGGCAGCTTACAGGCAAGCCTGCAGGCGCTCGGCCAGACTACAGGGGTCGCTGGTGCGCGATCAATTGAGCGCCACCCCCGGAAGCTCCCGTCCTCGGTCGGCAAAGGAATAGCCTGGACTCGAACTCGTGACGTCCAGACTATAGAGCGCATCCTGCACTCCACGTGGAGCACCTTTACTGGATGCGCCACTCGGGAGCCCCTAAGGGGTCTTTATTTTGTATAAATCCGTCTGGCGACCAAAAAATAATCCTCCGGCAATACACACCAATGTGTAAAGCTCGGCAGGAAATGGTAATAATGGTTTGCAAAACCAAATAAATAATAACACGTAATCCGCCCCACAGTAATACTAAACACAGTCATCAGTCCGGGTGTGTGCAGAAGTGCTCGTGGTGGGTGATAACATTAAACAGTGCCCTCACAGGTCGGGAGGGAGATTTACAACCAAAACTCATTATATTTCTGTCACAGGCATTTAAGAAGTATAATCATATTTGTTTACTTAATGATGATTTCCCCAGAGTGTTGCTGCAGATAGCTAGCAAGTTCCCAGTAGCTAACTATGCAGAGAGGTCTCGGATCTGTGACCGTTTTCAATCCAGCGTAACTACCATACAATCAGAAGAATTGAAGGTGCTCTGTTTTGTTTTGTTGCAATGAAAATAAAACTAAAAGGCAAGCAGAATGTATTTATTTATTTGATTTTTCAGTTGTAATTCTTTTACAGTGAAGCAACTGGGCACAAAGCTAACTCTTCAAACATAAATCGCCGTGACATTTTTGTTGTTGTTCCGTTCATATGGATTTTTGCGTTTTGCTTGTCATAGTGGCATACTTAGCTTTGTTTTAATCTGTTTTCATAATAAATTAATCTCTTTGTAGTGATTTGTTTCACATTACCAAATTATCTCAGGTCTAGAGATTTGCCTTTTTTACCTAAGTAGTTTGCAACTATTACTATATCGTGGATATTGTCACGGCTTGGAACCCTGATTGACCAATCAGTATGCAGCATTCTAACAATCCGTTTTATAAAGAAAAGATAAGTACGGTTCTAGTTTGTCACAATGAGCGTGGAGGTGTCTTGCTTGTTCCATAGAGTCCTGCAAGGCAGTCAAAGCAGAGAAAGTAATTGTTCATTAACTCTGCAAATCAAATAAATATTTGTTTGTTAAACTTGATCTCCCGTTGATCATCAGTAAATTAAAACTTGTAAATTAAAAAGTGTTTGGCGAAACATCACTTTTTTTAAGTTGTTTGATTGCATGTATTTATGACTGCACCTAAACTCTCACTCTGTACATTAATTTATTTGACCTTTACGGATTCCATAATTTTCTTGTGTATATTTTAAACCTACTACGCATAGCCTACTTAAATATCACACGTACATGGTGACTATATAAATATAGAGCTGAAATTGTTGCATATACATCTGCCTCGTAATCTTCATATATCCCGGACTGTCTGAGTACGTACAAGTACTTTGTAACATTGGAACTTGAGTTGTATGTAATGTAATAAACTTTTGCTGGACACAAGAGTGGTTTAAAATGGTCTGTGTTGGCTGCAAAAAAAGTAACAAGCAGACAAAATAGATTTTTTAAAAACAACTTTGAATGATATATTCAGCAACATTTTTGAGTTTTGTAAAAATGTGTGCTTTTGCACAAAAATTGATATTTTTCAACACAGCACAAAACAGTTGCGTGAAGTTGGAAAATAGCAGTTTTTTGCTCAATTCGCAAATGTGTTTGTGCCTCGCAAAACCACCTGTGCATTCATTACCAATATAGCAGAAATGCACAAGAGCTACGCGTGAATGTGCAGAATTGGAATACTACACGACAATGGACTGTTAACAATACCCTGCCAAGCAGCTATCATAGGTGTACAGTACATACCTATATTCCTCAGACGAGTGTACACTGAAATGTAACCTGCACATGGAATGCAGAATCAAAGTTCAAAACACATCGGTAGCATACACTTTAGGGAGATACGACTGAGTGTGTCACTGCTCGGCATGACTCCACAATTTTTTTTCATTAAAAACTTTAACTCGCTGCACAAAGGCTTCCACTAATTCAAACGTGTTGACATTACGTGTATCTCCACTTTCTGTGCTCTTTTTAAATAATCCTGTGATTGTGACCTGCTTGTTTGGTAATTGTTTAGCCTGAACTTCAAATTAGATGTTTCTGTTTTCGTGTACTTCGCTGTCAAGATGCTTGTCAATAGTACCTTGTCTTAGATGACCCAAAGACACATTAAAAGTTGAGCAAAACAGAATCCCACCATCTGCATGCAACGTCCCCTTTTCGTAGCTCTGAACACGATCTTATATTGAAATGAATTAAGCTTTTTTATTTGTTTACATTTTTTTATGTTAATCATACACTGCAAACTAATACATCAACAATATCTAAACAACCATTTTAATCTTCCCACCTCTGACTCGCATGTTACATTACTGTACAGTATGAGGAATTCACATTGACAGTTAGTTTATGAACATTAACATTATTGATTGATTTATATTGTGTCTGATGGTCAACTCCGTTTTATAAAGAACACTTTGGCTAATAGGACACTTTGCTTGCTTCCCGGGGAGTGTTCTCTTAGCCGAAGAAGACTGTATATATTATTCCCTGGTGTTTTCACTTATCATTTAAGAGAATACAAATACTATTGAATGAGGTACACAAAGAACGGGTTTATATATTCTAGTGTAGCTGTATCAGAATCTAACACTAATCTATCAGAATCTTATATCAAGGGAATGAAAGAAGGATATTTGGCCCATCTATGACCATCCAGTTCCTGGTGGAGGATTGGTCTCAAAACCGTGTTAAGTTGGGTTTTAAAGGATCCCAGTGATTCAGCATCAACAGTAAAGGGAAGCCAGTTCATCACCCTCACCACTCTCTTTCTGAAGAAGTATCTCCCACCCTCTGTCCTAAGTTAGAGTTAAGTTTGTCAATTCAGGATTTTAAAAATATCAATCAAGTTCCCCCTAATTTCAATATCTTATAGCTCATTCATTTAAGACCAGGCATTCAAGTAGATCCACTGTATTTTATGTTCCAATGTGAAAATAACCTTTACACCTTTCATAAAAAGGAATGCAATTTAAGCCATTTATAAGATACTTGCACTCACTGTATTGGAAAACATGTATTTTTAATGTAGCCTTGACATTTCTTTAGCCAAAGCACGGTCACAGTGCTTAGTAAATTCCTAAC
The DNA here is from genome assembly GCF_902713425.1 of Acipenser ruthenus. Taxonomy (NCBI): domain Eukaryota; kingdom Metazoa; phylum Chordata; class Actinopteri; order Acipenseriformes; family Acipenseridae; genus Acipenser; species Acipenser ruthenus. Next base: position 11,152,591 of record NC_081207.1, on the reverse strand, counting down.
TCACCCACAGCCACTTTGATGAAATGCCATATTCTCAGAAGAGTAGCATCCTTAATGAGCCATTTTAAAGTTGTTGTTTTTTTTCACATTATATTAAAGCTAAGTCCTCTTGACGCTGAGGAACAAGGGCTTTTTGCCAAGTATATGGTTCCAATGTTGGTGTGATGTTTCAAAGAAAGGGATCTGACATAATTGCAGTTTATTCGTACACACAGACTCGGTAGCTAAATATCAATAGAAACATGGTTAGATGGGCCCTGGAGCTAGTGAAAGGCATGTGCTGGTAGCATGATGTTGATAGCTCTTCATTTGTATTGACAGCGTGGCAGGGGTCCAACATTTATTATAGCATTTACAGTGTCCCCTGTTTAATGATCACTGTCACCTTTAGAGTCAGCTGACTGTTTTTCAAGTGTCATTAGATCGCTGTATTTAAGAAATCAGTATATCTTAATCAAGTCTGCGTCATGCTGTCAACCCTCAAAATGTAGATAAACTGTTACATGTTTTAATTCCTCAGTTCTTATACAACGATATCGAAGTCATTAGCATTTTGCATATTCTTCTATATCCTGCAGGACAATCTGCAGGCACATTAATTAACACAATTTACAGCATCATTTTCTTCATGCTCTATAAGGTTAGCTACAGTTTTGCTCATTTTACCTGAGGTGTGATCATACCATTTTTCTTGAGATGTATCTGCAAAGGGAATAAAACAAAAGTTACTTCAATTTCTTCTTTATAGCCTCTCCTATAATTGAAATTAAAAAAAAAAACATAATCTAAATGAATCCCAGAAGAATTGCACTGCAGCGGTGTAATTATCCACTAGGAAAGCAAAATATGTTTGAACTGTTCGGATTGTTACTTTTCTAATGAGTTGAGAATAGTGAAAAGAAGTCATTCAATTTGATACAATACAGTGAACGTGATGCACATCCAAGTGAAATGGCCCAGGGAGTGCAAGACAGTAAAAGCATGGCTTGCAAACAGAGATTTCTTTAATCTAGTGTAGTATTGAAGAACTGTAGGCATCCAGCCTCTTTACACCTGAACAAATCTTTGGTGGCCAAACATATATATTTTATTTGCACATGTAACCTTCAGTTTTCGCGATGCTCAGACAATTATGCACAAATTATGAAATCACCCTGTATAGTTTTAAAATATACACACAATTACACATGACAAGTGCACTGTAGAGAAAATGCATGAACCAATAGCCACAATTGTTTTTCTTTATATTTTTACAGGTATAAATAAACAAAATAGTCTAAAATGCAAAGCTGGATGTTTGATTTTTTTTCAAGTCTTTATTAATTATTTAAACAGGCGGTATATACAGTGGATAGGAAAGCGTGATCTGAATTGAATAGTCCACAATGTGTTTCCATTCAGAATGTCCTGCAAATCCAAGTTACCAATTGAAACTAGTCACATTGTTCTTGATCTTTCTAAAAGGTATCTTTTGTACTGTTATACCACTTTTGGTGCTCAAAGTTGTGAATATTTTTCACATGCATGTTAGAAAGGACTAGGAAATGAAAGAAAAGAAGGCACCAATGTAATCTGAAATGGATGTGTCAAGCATTTAATTATGTTTTATCCTAATTATCATGGGGTGTGAAATCTGTATGCACGGTTTAACTCTGGCTAAGCAGCTGCATAACCAATTGTAAACTGTTGTTATCTGATCATATCATCATGACAGGATGCTTGGCACAATTTAGGAATGGCTTAAGGGGCAGTTGTAAATTCATGTACAATGGCTGCATGGAACATTTCCTTATATCCACTTACAGGCTGCTTTGTACATTTTACAAATTAATCATAGCCTTTGGGGGGCAAGGGGGAAATTATGCCCTTTCCATTAAATGCCAGAGAGAAGTTTTTATTTTGCCTTAAGCATTAGATCTGTGCTGCATTTTTCATTGTGCTAGGATGCTGCTGCCAGGTTGTTTGCATATTTCACAAAAGCACACAAAGTGGCATCTTTTTTGAACTTACACTTGTTATAAAGTGTGGCCAGCTTGCTTTTATATTAGTTTTTGTAAGGGATGAAACACAGTCCTTCTGATAATTTCCTCTCTGATCAAAACAGCAAACACATACCACTTTGAGTCATATTATGACATACGGTAACTAAGAAAACCTGGGTTATAATAATACAATATTCAATTATTGACCCAAACGAAGGCATGAACATGGAAATGCATAGACCTAGTGGATTGGACTTCTTTACATTTGGAAATGTTTATGAATACATTTCAGTGGAGATATTTACATTTTGACAAAATTGGTAGCAATCATATCAACTCTTGTTTGCCAAATGTCATTTGCCTAACAGAGTGGTCATTCAAACCACATAGTTGCATATGAAATGAACATATTGTTTATAATTGATGTATTTATTTTCGGAAGGCTAGATAATGGTACAAGAGGTTGCTGAGAGTCCAGTGACAGTATGAAGGCTGCAGGGGACAGTGCTGATTGTGTGCTGGCAGGATATTTGTACAAATAATCTTTCTCCAGGGATCCCACTAAACAGTGTAACAATCACATCTTCCTCCCATTGGCCCCCTAAAGCATTGCTCTGTGTTTGGAGCGGGTTGTAATCCTGCATCTTTCGTTGTTATTATTATTATTATTTTTTTTCTTTTTCTCATCCCCCAGTCCAGAGAATGGCCACATTGATAAGCCTCACAAATCAAGTTTGCATTTACTGTGGCTGGCTACCTGTAAGGTGACACACAGGTCTGTTGTATGGTGCAATCCCAAAAGTCATTTTATAGATTAGAGGGAGAGTTTGGATTTTTTTTTACTTTCCTTTATTTTTCTTGTATGTCATTTAGCTATGTAGCTCATAAAATATATATCTTTCCCAGTCTGAGCAAAAAACTTTTTCGAATGAAACTACACATTTTACAGTCAGCGGTTCTTGTGAGTTATCTATTTAACTGAAGCAAAAAAAGCCAAACATGTATTGTATTTGTTTTCTGCTGTAGCACCTGACTGCCACTATTAGTTGATATTACCCAAGCTTACTCCCAAGTGTCCCTGAGTGTGCACTAAGAAACTGTACTTTTGCTAACTCAACATATTTTCTCTTTCACTAACATGACCTACAGTGTAGACTGAACATTTCTTCCTAATTACTGTATCTTTGCTCCCCAGTACCAGATGGTGGTCCTCCAACAAGTTGGTTATTACTGTACTTGTACAAAAAGCTGGTCATGTTCCCAAATGTTAGTTTACTGCCCTATCAGACACATGAAAGAGGTGTTTTTACACCTAAATTGCACCTGCTTAAAGTATTTAAGAACCTACTTATCTAAAAATATATATAAAACCCCCTTTAAAAAGGTATTGGGCTGTATGTAAATCATGTTTTGGTTCATAAAATATCTCTTTTCGTGGTACGATTAGCGCTGTTTATTGGGACGCTTCAGGAGAAGTAAAAATATCCAGAATAAGCATCTGTCCCAATTAAACAAGAAAAGAAAATACAAAAATTAAATCATATCATATTATGATTTAATGTAAAATAATAATTTAAAATACAAGTCTCATGTTTTGCTTTTATTCCTAAACAAAATGAATTGCTTTTTTTATTATTTCTACATCACGGCGAGACACCTGCGATGTTGACACGCCAACTTTCTTTGCAACAACAGCCTGAGAAATCACAGGAGACTCCAGCTCCTTCAAGAGTTTAATGTGCTTTACACAATTTACACAAGTCACAGCGTAATCATGTACTCACTTCACTGTGTCTTGTCTATCCAAGTGGGGATTCCAAACTATCTCAGTATTAATAATTATTAATCTACTTATCAATTTTCATTTATATACGTTATTGACAACTTAGCTGACCATTTGAAAATACTGTATCCCAATGTGGAGGCTGTGTGGTCCAGTGGTTTTAGAAACAGGCTTGTAATCAGAAGGTCCCCGGTTCAAATCCCACCTCAGCCACTGACTCATTGTGTGACCCTGAGCAAGTCACTTAACCTCCTTGTGCTCCATCTTTTGGGTGAGAGGTAGTTGTAAGTAACTCTGCAGCTGATGCATAGTTCACACACCCTAGTCTCTGTAAGTCTCCTTGGATAAAGGCGTGCTAAATAAACAAATAATAATTAAACAAAGTGACATCCCAATTAAATTACATACATAGCATTGGGAAGAATCATTTCCCAGAGTTGTATCCCATTGAAGCAGAAATACCGATTAGGCGGCGCCAACTGTTTCATTTAGGTACAGAAGTGTAGAAATTAGCTTTACAGTTTTGTATTGTCCTTACCATTGTGTATGCTTAGTCAACAAAAATATACTTTCTCTTCATCTTCATTTAATATTCATGGTTTGTAAATGTAATTTGAATACTAGTTTAATTTACTTACGTTGGATGTATAAACATTCATCTATTCATATTTTCTTTGTATGCAGCCTTTATGCTTGTTCAATGGTGTCACTCCAGGGATGTTTCATGGTTTTGTTGAATTGTTTATTATTATTATTATTATTATTATTATTATTAGTTACTGCGACAGGAATGGTGCTGTGAAGACGTCAGGCCAGAAGCAGAAAGAATAACAAACAGGCAAATACTGCAGGGCAAAAGGCGCAGCGCGCGCCGTTTATTTAAAAAAAATAAAATTAAACACAAAAACACTTGCTCACAGAGCCCACAGGCAATCGCCTTCACTGATCCTAGTATCTATTTTTAGTTTAATTTAGTTTAACTCCTCTCGCTCTCCCGTACTCTCCGCTGTACACTCCGAACATGGAGAGCTGCAGGCTTTTTAAACAGGTGACCATCTCCCGATTAGCAACAATTACATAACTAATTAAACTTGGGAGATGGTCACCTTCTGCAAGAGATTTTTAATTACTGGCAGAGGACAAGCTGCCAACCTTGCCTCTGCCAGAACACATTTAAATGAAAATAAACAAAACACATGGCTTCGCCGTCACATTTATAAAACAATAACAAAACATATTTATATATAAATCATAATAATAATAATACAACAATCATAGTAATAACAACTACAACAAAACACATGCAAAACAATAAACTGCACAGGGGCAGAGGGGTACCCTGTTCTAAAAATAAATAAACAATATATTTAAAAAGCAGGGTTTGTCCTGCCCACTTTTCGTGTGCAGGGCTTTCTACCGCCCTGGTACAGTTACTTTTTTAAATTGTAGTGCTTTGCAGATAATTAAAAATAGCTGACATAGTGTATGCTTTACTTATTTGCTCATGTGCACATACATATTACTGTATGTGTAGGTTACTATTCTCTCTCAGAAACGAAAAACAAAGGTGTTTTTGCAGCTTTTTTTGGAGAGTTGAGTGACTCTTAAAATGCATTTCAGATGTTTGGACAAATCTGGAGGTGTACTCCAATATTCCCCCAAAAAAGTGTGCAAAATATTTTTGTATATAGCAATTAAAAAGAGGAATGACACACACACACACATACCCACGCACACACGTCTATGCTACCAAGTGGGGTCTATGATTCTCCATCAGCTAAGTGGGCACCATGACTTCCCAACATTTTCTTTAAACCAAATATGTATAGAAAATTATGTTTTAAGCTCAACATTGATAATATTTGTTTAAATTAGAAAAATTATATTTAAAAAATAAACAACCAAGTGGGGACTTAAACCACGTTTACACTACAAAGTGTGGTCCTGTACAGCCTGCAGTAGGACTGTGTCTGAGCCGCAGCCACTCTGAGTCCTGCTGTTCACAACCATTACACAGACATGTTGCAGATTCATCTTCCTCTTTCTTACAATTCAGCATTTAGTAGTTTTTAAGTTCTAATTCTTTACTCTAGATTACAGAATCTTTGCAAATGATTATGAGAATGGTTTAAAAAGCTAATTTGTAATTTTTAGCTAAACTAATTATAACCATAAGATTATTTCTACTTAATTTTAATTAACTCTGCTAATTTTTATCAATCACTAAATATCAATATATAAATATTATATCATATTTAATGTCTAAATTATAATATTTACCTGATATATAATTTTAAAATACATTCACTTATTTATATGTCACTATGTACAAAAAAAAAAATTTAAATGGAGAAAGAAATTCGTTTTTCAGGGTGTGAGCATCATTCTGTACTATGCAAGTGGGGACTTGTGCCGCTCAATACTATCTAAGTGGAACTATAATGTGGGGGGTATTTATATAAAGGATTATGAACCTGGTAAAGTTTAATACTGATAGAAAATTGAAAGCACAGCTAGCAGCCTAATTACTATAACTATTTATATTAAGGATTATGAACCTGGTGAACTTTTATATTGATAGAACCTTGAAAACACAGTTAGCAGCCTAATTACTATAACTATTTTATACCAGTTGTCTACAATGTACTGGCAGAGTGTTGCACAAACACACACAGCCGTGTGTGAGCATCGTTCCAGGTCATTTTATCTAGTTGAGGACTATATTGTAATGAATATTTTTTTAGAAATATGATAAGGCATTATATAAACAGAATTACAGCCAAATTATTGATGATAGTGTACACTAATTATACCAATTACCTACCATGCATTTTACAATCATACTTGTATTACACTAACAAACAAACTGTTGTTATCTACAGTATGTGGGCACTTCCTTGTAGAAGGATTCTGAAAAACCTGAAAAATAAACTGTATTAAATATTCAAGAAGAAAAATGAATGCTGTTAGCAATGTTATTGGACTCTATAAGGTGTAGAGATTTTAATCACACACTTTGGTAAAGTTTCTTTTGTTGTTGTTGTTAAATGCCATACATTTCATGTGTAGGAGCCAGAGTGCAGTGTGTTTTAACACTGTCGAAGTGGAACCACAAAAAATAATTTAAAGAGTTCAACTCATCCAATAATAAAGTGACGCAAATGAAATTAGAAATTAGAAATTATTGCTTGAAAGTACAAGAGAGCAACCTATTTGTAGACATTCAAACCAAAAGTATTAACATGAACAAGTATTTATTTATTTATTTATTTATTTATTTATTTTTACAGAATTTTGATTCAGTCAGAACTCAAGCACATTTTAGTGGTACTGTTGCAGTAGCTGAAGCTGTGACAAGAGATGTAGATACAAGATCTAGAAGAATGTCTAACAACCGTTTTTATTAATCAAAGCCATGTATTTCTCTTGATTGAGTTTATTCTGTTGTACAAGTCATATTTAACAGCTTTCCAGTCCCGACCGTTCTCCTGTAGCGTGGGATTTTCAGCGATGCACTTTTCACAGTCCTCTTTCCTAGGGACTTGCATCATTTTAATGAACGGTTTTCAATGGCGTTCAACCATTTCTTTTTCCATTTTTGTCCAGGTCCTTCTCTCTGAAGTAAATCTCCCTAAAATAATAATAATAAAACATATTACTGCATCAAACATTTTTATTTAAATTATATATAATAATTAACATTTGTGACAATTACACTGAATACAATTTTCTTTTTTTTTACAACTATTTCTTATTTGTTATCATTATGACAAAATTAATAATAATAATAATAATAATAATAATAATAATAATAATAATAATAATAATAATCCCAATAAATTGGGATCAGTACAACTGAGCTACATTTCAATGCTATAATCTAAAATATATAAAACATATAAAATATATTATTTACACATGCTTGCATGTAATACTTTACCTTTTCTTATTGATGTAATGCTGTTTTCTGTTTCCTTTACACCTTTGTCTTCCTTTTTTATTTAGTAATCTTTAAACAATTTTGCTTTACAATTTTGCATTTTTTATTCTATCACTTACCATCAAGATCTGGTGTGACTTCCTCCAGTGTTTTCCCTTTGAAGTTATGAAGTCCATTCTCCAGGGCAAGAAGCACACGGCTTACTTTTGCAAGCTGGAGTGTGTCTTCAGGAAGTCGATAAAATTCCCTGTGAACCTGGATGTCGTGACCCATAAATGTTGCCAATTGGTCCAGTTCATGAGTTTGCAGATTTAGTAATTGTGACAACATAGCCACGTGTTTGCGGAGGCGTGTGGATGTAATGTGTTCTGGGTGTTTTGCTCCACAGCGTTCAGCAAACCGCCGTGAGCTGTCACATCCTCTGATGTGCTCCAGAGAATTGAAATAAGGTCTGGCAAAAATATATGGATTTTCACCATTAATGCCAACACCTTCTCTGTGTTTTAACAGTAGCTCTATAGAATTCTTCATACTTGGTGTCAGCAGAATCGGCAACTTGCGACCTCTTTTGCCCCGGACTTCAACTCTGGTGAATTTGCTGCACAATTTCTTTTCAAAATCTGATAAGCTTTTTTCGATTTCATCTTGCATTGCCCCTGTGTTTTGTTCAAGGAAAGTTGAAATGAGCATCCTTGAGACGTCTATTTCTTTGCGGTGATTAAAAAGAATAATCTGAACAAGAGTCACCTGAGAATGACCTTTCCATGATTCTAACATTGGGCAAACTTCAAGGAGCTTTTTGTTTTCTTCTTTTGTTTTGAGGTGGTTTTGAAGATTCTTTATGTCTTCTGTCACAGGAATCATTTGTGGTTTGTTCCACTTTTTCTGATAAAGAGTTTTAAGTGCATTCGATGAAACCTGTGCAGCCCATTCAAGGTCCATCAATTGACAGAACCTCTCCACACATTTTTTTAAATGTTCATCACCATTTCGGATTGCCTCACCTTCCAAAATACCTGCAATCTTCACAAGTGAATGCCGCAGTTTCAGTGCTGTTGAAGGTATTGTGTATCTATTGCTGTCCTCATTAAAACCAGTTATGGTTTTTACAGCTTGAAGCAGTATGTTAGGTTTACTAGGTCTTTCATGTATATGATTTCTTTATCATTTTTTCTTGCCTCCTCCACTAGTCTTGCCAGTTATGTCATTTTGTTGCGAATGTCAGAATGGTGACGAGGTACTTCTCCATTCTGTGTGAACATTCTCTCCCCAAGTTTAATGATCAAGGGATCATTTGAAGCAATCTGAGTAATGCGGTCATAGACCATTCTACTTAGCACAATTTTTATTCCATTAGAAATAGTCATATTCTGAGGCAGCAGAAAGGATGAACTTGACTGAATTTTTCTTTTGCATGTTCTGTCATCATCCACTTTTAAGCTACAACGTTTGTGGTGTCTCCAAAGGTCCGTTTTGACATAAAGTGCCAAACAATATTTGCATGGCAGATATTCTGATGTAGCTGATTGATGTATTGCCTGTCTCTTGGGTACAATTTCTCCTTGTCCTGAAGCTATGACACTGCAGTGTGGTGGTAGTTGCTCTTGTTTCTTAATTTCAACAGCTGCAGATTGCGTTGTTTGGAGCCTTGCTTGTATGCAAATGCTTTAGCCACATCAACTTCATGTTGATGTTTTTGTTTCAAATGCCTGGTAATTTTAGAGTATGCTTTTTGCAGTACAGACAGTGTTTTTTGCCATATATGCGTTGCTTTTCCCTGTTTGCAAACCTTAAATCAGAAATTAAAGAAATTAAAACCCAATATATCTACACGCATGCACACGCACACGCACACACAGGAAAAAAAAAACATCCCAAAAGTTTTAAAAAACATATATAAAATAAAATAACAAGATGGCTAGTTTGTCATAGTACTTCCCTTTCAAATGAGCTGTAAATGAGCACCTTGGACTTGTAAAACTGGAGGCACGGACATTTGAAAAAGACAAGTTTCTTTTTTTTATTTTTATTTATTTATTTTTTATTTTTTTTATTTATTTTATTTTATTTTATTTTTTTAATTTAGTCGTCGCCAATTATTTTTACCCCGGTTTTCACCCCAATTTAGCATGCCCAATTATTATCTGTATCCCCGACTCACCGCTCGCAACCCCCCCGCCGACTCAGGAAACGGAGGCTGAAACACGCGTCCTCCGAAACGTGCTCCTTCCAAGCCGTCATTTTTCGCACTGCAGATCCACAGCAATGCTACCAGACCTATAGTGCCGGAGGACAACACAGATCTGGCAGCTCCACTGCAGAACCACAGGCGCCCTATCGGCCACAGGGGTCGCTGATGCGCGGTGAGCCGTGGATTCCCCTGCCAACCTAAGCCCTCCCTACCCGGGCAGCGCTCAGCCAATTGTGCGCCGCCCCCTAGGAACTCTCGGTCACGGTCAGCTGTGACATAGCCTGGATTCGAACCAGCGATCTCCAGGCTATAGGGCACATCCTGCGAGGAGCGCCTTTACTGGATGCGCCACTCGGGAGCCCCTGAAAAAGACAAGTTTCAATATGAATCAGTGAACATCTCTGACGCGTCCTCGTAATTACAATATTTTTAGCATGATTTTCAAAAGGGGCTATATAAGAACTAGGTCGCAAAGTGATTTCTAAAACCTGATTTGGGTCACTGAATATTTATTGCTTTCAAAGGTTTTATATGTGCCTTGTACTTACTCCTTGAACCTTTGAAAACATCAGTAAAGTGATTTAGTTGCATAAATCCAGCTTTAAAAATCATTTTGCGACCTAATTCTTTTTTTTCCCCCTTTTGAAAATCATGCTGTATATGCATATGCGTAATCATGGCTATGACCCACACAAAAAAAAAAAAAAAAAAAAAAAAAAAACAAGATTGGTGATTGGGTGGCATCATCGGTCATATGACTTTTTTTGTCTTACATTGCTGATTTTTTTGTGTATCAATTGCCATACTTCTTTTTCCAGACCCTTTAGCGATATTGTATATTTTCCATACTTTTTTAAGACCTGGAAAAGGTGTTCTCAAAATTCCATACTTTTTTCCAGACTTTCAAAGCTGCGTACACACACTTAATGTAGTTAACTGTACACGTGGCCATTTGACTTTATTATTTGTATCACCATTTCACTTATACTACCCCCCTCAGTCCATGTGACAATATTAAATTAGGGTTCCCACCTCTGATTTACAAAAAACCGGGACACCAGAGTCATTTCGTACAAATAAATAAATAAATAAATCATATACTTTGATGGCATTTAATGTCCCGGGAAGCCTTACAGATTTCCCAGGACATCTGCCTCAAAAAGAGAACAATCCAGGCAAAACCAGAATGGGTGGCAACCCTATATAAATAGATATTGGGATTTTCATGTATGATCAAACCAGTAGGGTTTTTTTTCAGCTGGCAACTGGAATGCATGATGATCCCATCTAAATACATTCCCAGCACCAAAAAACTTGCTGTGTTATACAAACTTGGAAGATAAGTTGTACTTAATACAAAATGGTCAGATACCTCAATTTTAAAGCATGCTGGTATATAATGTACCTCCATTTAGTATTCCTTCTCAGCTTCTTACAGCGGCCGTAACCAAAACAAGACAGGTTTATACTTCACAGGTAAGTTAAAAACAAAATAACAGCATTACGATTTCATCCCCAAACCCCCATGATATGAACAGCCTTTATACATACAGCCAATTATTTATATCCTGCATAAAACCCACATTGTGAAGACATTATATTAGGGCTTAAGACTCCTGTATTGAGCAGGCTGTTCTACTACATCATTCATACATTTTGTTTCTTTTAAACATTCTTTGTTTTAAGAGTTTGAGCTTTTCTATTATATTAATCATGAGTTACCTATGATTGTTATTAATGCACTCGAATGTTTGCTTTCAGCAGCCAGTGTTGCTAGGAAACTGTGCTTCATTCTTCCAAGGCTGTACCTTCCCCATTAAAAATACACAAATCTTACTTAAAGGGATTACTTATAATGCTTCCTTTTAAGAAAGTATTTTCAGCACACTGGCACAAAACTAAATGTACTGAGAGAAGGATGAAGGCAGCTAGAAACACCAACAAAATACAAATGCTCAGGCCAGGTATTAATAGGGGCTCAAATAAATTTAGTAGATTCTAAATTACCAGCGAGAAATACTGTATACGAAGTAAAATCTGTGTTTAGTAAAACTATTTAGTCACATCCAGTTAGGTTGACATTGTATTTATTTAATCATGTATTCCAAAATTCTTATATAAATTCTGCCATTTATTTTCAATAAGTATTGATGGGAAACATGAAGACGCCTGTACGTATACATTCTATGTTTTACATGTTTTCAAAGTCATTCCACTGAATGATTGCACAGATCACTTATTTATCAATTTAAATCTAGGTTCCATTTTTCCCTGGTGGAAAAGTCTACTGGTATTGATCCAGAACTCAATAATTCATAAATAGGGTCAGGTATTAAACCTTTTTAATGATTCTGTCTAAATCTTATATACATTCTGGCATGTTTATTTGTACCATTTTAACAGAGCATCTAGACTTTACCCATTAAGCCTGTGTTTCCAATATGTGTTATAACTCTGAAGCAAGCAGTCGTAGTAACACTATTCAAAAGCCATCTCAGAAATCACCATGCAAGTTTCATTCAGCATGTAAAATACTGTATATGCAGCAGCGGCATCTACTTATTAAACTAAATATCGCCTTATAAAACTGCCTAGCGAGTCTGCAATTTTTAAATTCAACACAACATATACATCTCACCACTACCCTCTGATTTCAGAAACATATTTAAAACAAAATTAAAATCTCTCCTGCTCTCTGCTGACACAACCGTTGGGCTTTTAAACAAGGTCGGGTTCGGCAATTAATTCTATTGTGTTCGCCGCGGACGTGAAGGACTGCGGCACTGCGCAAACTGACACGGAAGTCGTTTAGTCCACTAATGCTGGTTTACAATCTAAAGAAATTATGCTGGTTACCGGCATCGGTGTGAAAACAGCCTCAGAAATTATTGGTCAGCTTCTCTTGAAGACCACAAAGCCTGAGTAGGACCCCTCCCTTGAGTGCCAGTGCAGTGCAGTGTTTGGCTGTTCAATGAATCCTCCATCATTTGTGGGAAATCAGTCTGCATTAAATTCACCAATATCATTTCATTTCAGAAATCTTTACTATAAATGGCAATGTTCAATGTAATGTTTATGGCAAATAAAAAAAAGTACAAAAGTCTTCAGGGACTGTTTTTTCTCAGTGGAAGGATACATAATATATTTCTTATTTTTTTCCTTAAAAGAGCTAGTTTGTGTAATTATTTTCAAAAAAAAAGTAGCCATTTTATGAGTGAAATAACCCACTCCAGGGTGTGCGGTAAGACAATTCTGACTCACTGTGTGTCCCTGAGCAAGTCACTTAACCTCCTTGTGCTCCATACTGCACACCCTCAGGATGCTTTATCAGTACAGTATTGCTGGAAATAAAATATAACCAATGCAAGAAGTACCTATGTGTGGTTATTGTATTTTGTGGTTGTATTTTTATGTTATAGTTCTCAAATCTACTGGGCCTTTCCTGTAGTGTATATATCTGTAGTGTATATAACACCCGCTTTTAACGATCCCAACAGCAAGAACCGTTTTTTTCAATGCAAATTAGCCCTATTAGAACGATCACGTACAGGATCGACCCGGATACAACGATCTCAGTATTGACTAACACTGAACTTTCTCTAGTGTCAAGTGTATTATTCTCTCAGTGAAAACAAACACCATGGTTGACTAATTCAAAGATAACGCTAATTCAAAGATTACCTATTGTAGTACAAATCATGCATGATGAATGCAGTCGTTGCCTGTCCGTCATCTTCACCCAAACTGCAGCCAGGCAATGGGAGTAAGGAGCAATCTATGCTGGATAGTTTTTTTTAAAGAGAAAGGACATGTAATTACTGTATTCAGCATGTAGAGTGGCTCTCAAAAGTATTCACCCCCCTTGGACTTTTCCGCATTTTATTGTGTTACAACATGGAGTCAAAATGGATTTAATTAGGAGTTTTTGCCACTGATCAACACAAAAAAGTCCATCATGTCAAAGTGAAAAATAAAATCTACAAATTGTTCTAAATTAATTACAAATACAAAACAGAAAATAATTAATTGCATAAGTATTCACCCCCTTGAGTCAGTATTTGGTAGTGGCACCTTTGGCAGCAATTACAGCCATGAGTCTATTTGGATAAGTCTCTACCAGCTTTGCACATCTGGACACTGCAATTTTTGCCCATTCTTTTTTGCAAAATTGCTCAAGCTCCGTCAAGTTGGATGGGGACCTTTGGTGAACAGCAATTTTCAACTCTTTCCACATATTCTCAATTGGATTGAGGTCCGGGCTTTGACTGGGCCACTCCAGGACATTGACCTTTTTGTTTTTAAGCCACTCCAGTGTGGCTTTGGCTGTATGTTTGGGGTCATTGTCTTGCTGGAAGATGAATCTTCTCCCAAGTCCCAGGTCTCTTGCAGACTTCAGCAGGTTTTCCTCCAGGATTTCTCTGTACATTGCCACATCCATTTTGCCCTCTATCTTCACAAGCTTTCCAGGCCCTGACGCAGAGAAGCATCCCCATAGCATGATGCTGCCACCACCATGCATCACAGTAGGGATGGTGTTCTCAGGATGATGTGCAGTGTTAGGCTTGCGCCAAACATAGCGCTTCGCGTTGAAGCCAAAAAGCTCTATTCTGGTCTCATCAGACCATAGAATCTTCTTCCACTTGGTCTCAGAGTCTCCCACATGCCTTCTGGCAAACTCTAGCCGAGATTTGATGTGAGTTTTTTTCAACAATGGCTTTCTTTTTGCCACTCTCCCAAAAAGGCCAGTTTTGTGAAGCACCCGGGCTATTGTTGCCGTATGCACAATGTCTCCCAGCTCAGCCATGGAAGACTGTAACTCCTTTAGAGTTGCCATAGGCCTCTTGGTGGCCTCCCTGACTAGTGCCCTTCTCACCCGGATATTTTTGAGGACAGCCTGTTCTAGACAGATTTGCAGTTGTGCCATATTCTCTCCATTTCTTTAAAATGGACTTTACTGTGCTCCGGGGGATATTCAATGCCTTGGAAATATTCTTATATCCTACCCCTGACTGGTGCTTTTGAAGAAACTTATTCCGGATTTGCTTTGAATGTTCCTTCGTCTTCATGATGTAGTTTTTGTTAGGAAATGTACTTACCAACTGTGGGACCTCCCAGAGACAGGTGTATTTAACCTGAAATCATTTGAAACACCTTAATTGCACACAGGTGGACTCCATTCAACTAATTATGTGACTTCTAAAGACAATTGGTTGCACCAGAGCTTATTTAGGTGTGTCATAGCAAAGAGGGTGAATACTTATGCAATCAATTATTTTCTGTTTTATATTTGTAATTAATTTAGAACAATTTGTAGATTTTATTTTTCACTTTGACATTATGGACTTTTTTGTGTTGATCAGTGGCAAAAACTCCTAATTAAATCCATTTTGATTCCATGTTGTAACACAATAAAATGTGGAAAAGTCCAAGGGGGGGGGGTGAATACTTTTGAGAGCCATTGTAAGTGTACATTCTTTACTGTTTTCTTTTAAACATACCTGTAGCAGGGTAATTGCCCTGCACATGGGGAAATTAGTGTTGGTGTAATTTAGATGTGGAAACGGGTTTGTTTTGTGAGCTTTTTGGAGTTGCTCGATTGAGACTTACTGCCTGCCTGTCTTCTGTATGTGTAGGTAGTGTCACATGACCCGTTTGTTTACTTTCTGTTTTGTGTTTAGTAAATCCTGCATGCCTGTGCCAGCATTTCAACTCCATGTCTCTCTGTCTTGCAATGTGGTTACCCACACATGACACGAGTACCTTGTCACAAGACCGTTTAAATGTTGATCAATGTTAAGGAATCTTTATAAAAGTACTATATATTGATGTTCAATTCAAATTTGCAGTTTTGTCATTATTCTGATACAGAAAAATGCCAAACCCTGTTATATATAGTAAACACCCTGATATAACAAACATTTCTCCCAGTCCCCTGGGGGTTCGTTATAGTGAAGGTAGCCTCTATATATAGAGAAATACTTTTCTACAGATTAATCCACCTGTCTTTTTTTTTGTGAAACCAAATATTAAAAGTGTGTTTCCATCTAGAAAGTGAAATACCAGTGCTAAAAGTGTTGATATGAATCCCATTTATTTTGTTAGGTATACCTAATTATTAATTCATGAAACTGCTTATATATTTGATTGATGATTACTTTGTGCATAGCTTAAGCTGAGGGGATTTAGCTGTGAAAGTGTTATTGATGTTGGTCAGGGATGTACAGAGGGTATTACATGGGGTTACTGTATTTACATATTTGAATATCCTGTTATAATTGGTCATTTAAACTACACTGCAAAAAATGCCAAGAGTCACACAAAAAAAGAAAAAAAATAATCCAGCAACAACAGGTCAGTCTTTAAAATAGCAGCGCTCCCTCTTCCTGATTCAAGTTCCTTTCAAGTAATTTAAATTAAAACAGTACATCCACTTTTATGCTCCCCGTTTTCTTTTTACCCCATTCTCCTTTCTTTGTTTGTTTATTTATGTTACGTTCTGCGTTGCTTTATTCCCATCCTCTGTAGTCCATCTCTGCCTGTATCCTACAGCAGGTCGACTCGCTATCTTCTTTCATCGTGTGTTTTGCGTTTGTTCTCTCTCGTCCTTCTTTCTTTCTCTTCCCCATGGTCCTCCCCCTTCTGTTTTTCGTGGTTCGTTTTTCCGTGGTTCATCTTGCCTTCCTTTGTTGGTTTCAGCTACCTTTTAAATAACCAGATCCATTAATTTGCCCCATGCAGCCCCGGTGGGTAATTGACACTTAGCTAACAATGTGTGCATTCCACACTGGGATTCCTGTCAGAGCGTGACAAAATAATTAATACCCAAATACAAATAAATCAATCATCGTGCATAGTAAACAAGAAACTTTGGAAATGAAGTGAGTGTATAGTAAAAGAAAAAAACAAAATAGTACAAGTGATCAAAGAAAAGAAAAGGGAAATCAAAACAGTGATTCGTCACCTGGTGACAGTTTCTTTAATTACATGATGTGGTATGATTGGGGCGTGTAGGCAACAAAATACAATCCAGGCAGTGTTGTAAGTGACAAAACAAAAGAGGGTTTATTTACAAAAATAAACAAAAGGAAACCGTGAAGGGATTAAATACATCACCAAAAAAATTGTAGGTAGTCTCTGTCAGGCTGACGCTTGTTCTTTATTCTTCAGTCGTATCAGGGTGGACAAAACCCTTGTGTTTCAAGAACCCAACCTGAGCACAGCAGCGCATCCTCTTTGGTATGGCAAGCCCCATCCCTGTAGCCACTGGAACACCAATCCCTGTATGACAGGTGTTCTTAACCGTCACATGACTCGAGTGGCAGGGATTTACACACTCGCACTTCCATCCCTGACCAAGATGCCCCCCCCCCCCATGGTGACTTATGTCATGGTCACGTGATCTTGGTAAGGGAAGCCTTGGGTTGATGCAATACCTTTTGCTGTCGGGACGCTGAATTGCAAACCAAAACCCCTTTGGCTCATCACACATGTAAAATAAAATATCCAAATTATGTTCATATAGTTTTCTCAATCCTAAAATTCTAGGTGATGCTAAACTTTTGTCCATAGCTGTACACAGAATCTGAGAAAAGAGGGTCTGCAGCAAATAAATGGTATGTGGTCTTTCTGGTATAAATATTTGAAATTGTACAATTCCTATAAAATATGGGGAGTTATTTTAGACCACTTCACTTGTCAACTATGCATTCTAACTAGACCCACAGCGCACTGAAATTCAAATGCAATTACATACAAATTCAAATACTATGTCCCATTGAATTCCATTAAAGTAATCGTCAATTTAGAATATAAAGCATCATTTTCATTTCAGCATGTATATTTGACAAATTACAGATTACTCTTGCTTGTGTTTGCCTGTAATCCTTAAAAAAAAATGAACGTGTCACTGAAGATACAAGATCATACAAGATCAATAACATACACTCTGACAAGAGAACACATTGTTTTTTTTCACACACTTATAATTGCTAATGATTGTTTTTACAGCGCAATCAGTAGCATCACATTACATTCATTTATGGATTTCTTTACGTGTGTATTTATGGTCACTTCACAAGAAGTGTTAGTTTATCTAAATAATTATTGGAATAGAGATCTAAGCAAGTGTGGAAAGATCACAAATGAATGTGTGCTACATAATTCCATTAGAAATAATCATTTAAGTTCATACGTAAAACATGCAAAAAAAAAAATGGAATTGGAAATGCATTAAAATGAACCCTGAGGGAGGAGGTAGTATTGATTTATTACTGTTTTAGAAGGAGCTGACTAGGTCCCCATGCTTACTGATACACCTTGGGCCTCATTTATGAAAGTTCACTAAATGTAGCTGTAATGTGCCTAACGCAAACCATAAATCAAAATTCTAGTGGAGGAGGTTGTTTTAAATTATAATACCTTTGATCCAGTGTTTTATTTAATCACTCTATTATTTGTACCAATGTAATGAACTATAAAAAAAAAAATCTAAGAAATTATAACATTCATTCACTTATTCACACTTAATATATCCTGTTATTTACAGGTAATTCTCACTGCTCTATAGGAAAACTTTAATGGAAGTAATGCCTCCATGATGCCAGATAGATTTCAGCCCAGAAAAACAGGTTTAAATAGTACCTATCAGTGGTTAAAGCCTGGTTTCCAAATGAACTAATTATCGCATTTAATAAAGAAAACAAAGCTAAAAATAAAAGTTTGCCACACGAGGCGAGCGCTAGCCTCCATAAAAGAGACGTCCCACTCCATCAACCTACTATACTACAGTAATTCTCTCTATACTTGTTTGGGATCAACATCCCCAAAACTAATTCAGCCTGTCTTCAAGCTAAACAATTTCTCACGTGAGAGTTGCTCTGTTTTGTTTCTCTTGTAATGGTGTACTTCCACCTGATCTGGTGAGGTAGTGACACATATGTAAGGTAAGCATGTCTGGTTGAAACAAACATAGAAGCTTTATTTAGCCTGCAGGAAATATCTTGTCAGAAGGCTTCACAAGGGTTTTCAAGTTTCAGTTAATTCCCTAAACCAGACTTCATTCAATGTATAAATTAAGAATTATCAGTCCAGCACTGCCGCCTTTGAATTATTACCTGTGGTAACAGCTGCTGCAGCTTTATCTTAATTTTCTTCTTCTTGGAAAGTAAGCCAGCCACCTGGGAGAAGTTGCAGCAATGGGTGTTTAACTTCATTGCAGCTCCTAAAGGTATTCTAATTTTAAAACATACAGACGTGCTCAAATTTGTTGGTACCCCTCCACAAAAAATGAAGAATGCACAATTTTCTCTGAAATAACTTGAAACTGACAAAAGTAATTGGCATCCGCCATTGTTTATTCCATATTTAATAGAAATCAGACTTTGCTTTTGATTTTTTATTCAACATAATATTGTAAATAATAAAACAAATGAAAATGGCATGGACAAAAATGATGGGACCCCTAACCTAATATTTTGTTGCACAACCTTTAGAGGCAATCACTGCAATCAAACGTTTTCTGTAGCTCTCAATGAGACTTCTGCACCTGTTAACAGGTAGTTTGGCTCACTCTTCCTGAGCAAACTGCTCCAGCTGTCTCAGGTTTGATGGGTGCCTTCTCCAGACTGCAAGTTTCAGCTCTTTCCATAGATGTTCGATAGGATTCAGATCAGGACTCATAGAAGGCCACTTCAGAATAGTCCAATGTTTTGTTCTTATCCATTCTTGGGTGCTTTTAGCTGTGTGTTTTGGGTCATTATCCTGTTGGAAGACCCATGACCTGCGACTGAGACAGAGCTTTCTGACATTGGGCAGTACGTTTCGCTCCAGAATGCCTTGATAGTCTTGAGATTTCATTGTGCCCTGCACAGATTCAAGGCACCCTGTGCCAGGCGCAGCAAAGCAGCCCCAAAACATAACCGAGCCTCCTCCATGTTTCACTGTAGGTATGGTGTTCTTTTCTTTGAAAGCTTCATTTTTTTGTCTGTGAACATAGAGCTGATGTGACTTGCCAAAAAGCTCCAGTTTTGACTTATCTGTCCAAAGGACATTCTCCCAGAAGGATTGTGGCTTGTCAATATGCATTTTAGCAAATTCCAGTCTTGCTTTTTTATGTTTTTCTGTCAAAAGTGGAGTCCTCCTGGATCTTCTTCCATGGAGCCCACTTTCGCTCAAAAAGCGACGGATGGTGCGATCAGAAACTGACGTACCTTCACCTTGGAGTTCAGCTTGTATCTCTTTGGCAGTTATCCTTGGTTCTTTTTCTACCATTCGCACTATCCTTCTGTTCAATCTGGGGTCGATTTTCCTCTTGCGGCCGCACCCAGGGAAGTTGGCTACAGTTCCATGGACCTTAAACTTCTTAATAATATTTGCAACTGTTGTCACAGGAACATCAAGCTGCTTGGAGATGGTCTTGTAGCCTTTACCTTTACCATGCTTGTCTATTATTTTCTTTCTGATCTCCTCAGACAACTCTCTCCTTTGCTTTCTCTGGTCCATGTTCAGTGTGGTGCACACAATGATACCAAACAGCACAGTGACTACTTTTCTCCATTTAAATAGGCTGAATGACTGATTACAAGATTGGAGACATGTGTGATACTAATTAAAGAAACTAATTAGTTTGAAATATCACTATAATCCAATTATTTATTATCTTTTCTAAGGGGTACCAACAAATGTGTCCAGGCCATTTTAGAATATCTTTGTAGAATAAGCAATAATTCATCTCTTTTCACAGCTTCTTTGCTTTATTCTATGACATACTAAAGGCATGCAAGTATACATGATAAAATAGCTTTTAATTTCATCACTTTTCAGGAGGAATGAAGCATTATTTCAATGAGCTGTAAGGGTACCAACAAATTTGAGCACGTCTGTATATGGTACTACTTTAGATTAAAGAAAGTTATCCGTTTCTATGCCAATTATTTGCGCTCCTTAGGACATTTCACCTCTTGGGTCATGTCTTGGGTGAAACCATATTACTGATTGAAAGTATGTAAGTCAGAAGGGGAAGCAGCTGGGTTCTCCTGGTGAAATGACCAAGAAAGTCCAACACTAATTGGAAGCAAGGCATGCAAACAAAGATTTATTTAATCAAGTGTGTTTCTTTGAAAACTGGATATGTGAGACCTCTTTAACGAATGGAAGCACATAACAGGTACGGTTTCTGGAATGATTTTGTTGTCTTTAATAAGTTGCCAGTGCATACTTGCTGTAACTCTAACAACACTTGCAGGTCTAGGAAAGATAATGCCACTCAGTTTAAGACACTGAAATGATTTAACTAGTTATCCAAAAAAGTCTTTCTGTAAAGATAACTGAAAGAGATCAATTATTATTTTCACAGAGGAATAACAGAATTTTAGGATGTTGACTAGCAATAAATTCAATAAATGACTTGCTATTTTAATTCTTACCTTTTATTACTTTTAAAACGTTTTAGGTTTAATAGCACCCAAGTAGTCCTTCATTACCATGTCTAGTCTAGTTGTTTAATTATTGGGCAAGACATGGTTTGTGTAGCTAGCTAGCTTTTTCTTTTTCTTTTCTTTCTTTTTTGTTTTTTAGCAGGACAGAAAATAAAGTGTACTGCATGCAGGGTGGGTTTACACATTTGCATATGAAGCAGTATAGTTTAAAATGCCTAAAGCATGAACAGGGAAATTCAAGCAAAGGAATTCATCAAATATTTATAATGGTTAGAAAAAAAACCCCTGTCCATTTCATGACTAGATCCAGTTATTTAAATAACTTCAAAACATCTCCAGAATTTTTGGAGAGTGGAAAGGTTTTGCAGTGAACTTTCTTGTGCTTTATTTTCTAGAATTGCTTTATTCCTCCTGTGCCCCTAGTGCCTAAAGATGTATTCTGATACAGCCATTCTAAATAATGCAAACCATGGCAACTGGTATTGCTAACAGGAGTTTTTGACTACCCCTAAATCATAATACATTTAAATAAGGTATCATCATTTTCTAAATATAGCAGGTACCCATGTATCATTTTTAGACGCATAGCTGTGCGCTTTACACAGGATGTGGTATACCTAAGTGCAGTTTACATGTGTATGAAAAGTAACAAACAATATGAATACTTACCTGGTTTTCTTGCGGTTGTCAGAAAAACCTGATGTTACAGTCAAGCCTGTATTTATGTTTAATAACTAATACAGCTGAAACAAAATATTTTATATTGGTCTTGTCTTACATCATAACAAATTTACAGGGTATGCTTAATTGACACATATATATACATGAACGTGCATACGCACACAGTTAAAAGTATGATCAATCCTAATAAGTATTATGCTTTGCTTTATCCATCTGCTTTTACTATACCATGGCCTGGTATACAAGGGGTGCATGTTATACAACAGATGTTAAAGGGAACTGCTTTGTCTGGGTGAGCATTATATATAGGGTTTGTGAGTGAAAAAGTAGTCTTTACTGTAATTGACCTTCAAAAATTCTATTCAGCACAGCACTTGGAATGTAAAGATAGCCAAATAGTTTGAAAAATGTGATGTCTCCTGAGGAGCTTTTATCTCAGAAATCTCTTTTGGAGTTTGTTCTTTTTCTTCCTACACACCATGGGGAGAGTCATTTACCAAAAAGCTTAAAATAATTCACTAGGTAAAATACACGATTTGCCATTATAAACCTTGTATTAGTTTTTAATAGCATACTGTGTAAAAGCAAGCTTGAGATGAGCTTTCATTTGCATTTTAGGACTTTATAAATAGTTATCCACCCTAAACAGCAGCCTTGATAATCCAAACAGCCCCTTGGTAACTTGTCATGTTGAGTGTAGTGCTCTTCTGCCTTGTTGTGAGATCTCTGGTATATACAGTACAACGCAGTACTCTGTTATATATTTAAGGGGTTTTATTATATCTTTGTTAGGAGGTTTCTTAATGGGAGAAGTTGTATAAACATTTTCACAGTTAATACTCTGTATTTACTGCCATGTTAATCTTTTGATTTATGTTAAGGCCATAATGTGACCATAGTAGGGGTGGGCAGCGATATGAAAATTGTATATCGATATCATGCACGTATTTCGATATCGATATCGATAATATCGAAGTCTTCCAAAATACAGAAAACTATTATAACACAATTGCAACATGAAACATATACATATAGACGTTAACAGATATTTACATAAAAAAGCAATAACTTACTTTAACTTAGTATCTTAATATCCATAGAGAAAAACAAGGTCTTGTTATATTGTTTTACTATTCCATGCCATCATCAGCTACCTCAAACCCAAAATATTTATATACTGTACTTCACTGCACAGACTAGCCAATCCGGAAGTAATTTAATCTCCTCTAATGCACGACACATCTAAATGTATTAAGTAGCCTACGGTGTCATGCTGAATGTTGCATTATTTTATGATGTGTTTTGATGTTTTAAAAGTACATCTAATTTATAATACCTAAAGTTCACATTTTAAAAATACATTTACTAATAGTGTAAGTAATCACATGGAAAAAATGCAATGAACCACTGACACGTGCGTACATCCCAAAATAATCCTAATATTGCTTAATGCAGCATGCAAATAGCATGTGGTACCTTGTGAGCATGTTCTGAATGGAAGAAAAAAAATATATATATATATATCAAATTATTTAACGCTAGAACTACCGGGCGTACATACATACCTGGAACTACCGCAGCGGTCTTTTTTACGTTATATTAAAATGCGTATAAAACTACTGCAGCATCGCACACTACAAAACTGTTCTGTGTTAAATTTAGTCAAAACAGCGTGTTTATTTTAACATACCAAACATAGTATTACCTTTAATTCCGATTTCCTTGTGTAGCGTGCACAGGGGAAGGCAGCAATAGGGCTGGTAGGTGACGTAATCACACACAGAGACATAAGCCCGATAAACGCTCCTTGCAAAGGAGCCGGCTCTTTTGTACGGCGGTATCGGCGTTATGCTTCAGTGCGAGAGGTCCCGGGTTTGCGGCCGCCTTCCGCCTGTGTGTGGATTGCCTCGCCCTGTAAGATGCACCTGCCTGCGGGAACCGAGATCGCTACACTTGTATTTTTTCCCATAATTTCTTTGTAAATCAGACGTTCATCCGTCTTGCTTGTGATATTTGGAGCGAAAAATGTTGAATTTAGATGTTATTGTTTGTTTTCCTTCAGGATACTGTCTATGACACAGTTTTTGCAGCCTGCTTGTTACACGTGAGGGAAACCTGTTACACCACGAGCACTGACACAAGACTTGGGTGGTGTTGGAAGGGGACTTATGATTGCAAATGCTGGGCTATAAAACAGAGTGGTTTTAGCAGCTCAGAGACGACTTTTGACATGCAGCGGGAGCTTATGACACTGTGGAGCAATAGAGAATAGTGCCCGAGATTTGTTTGTTTGACTCTTTTTTTCTGTTTACCTTTTTATTTTGTGCCTGAGTTCAACTGTGTTAGCTATTCAATGTTAATTTCCATTTCCAGTCTTGCAATAGCTAGTTTGGTACACTATTTTTTGTTTGTTTTTCTATATAATCACGCCTAAGACTTGCTGTGCAGTCCTGCGTTGTATTGGTCTATTCATTTTAACTAGGTAAGTATTTTTAAATAGAAAATAAGTATTTTTACAGCTGTTGATAGATAAATCACGCGTGAAAATGTCAGCTGTAGTTATTCAAAACAAGCACAAAGCTCTCAAGTTCAGCTGCACTAAGCCAAACCCACTGTTTTTACTATGACAGTCAAAATGACAGCTGCGGTAGTTCTAGGTATAACGTATTATATCTCCATAAGTTTCTGCAACCCTGGGTCTACTGATGGTTTGAGATGTTTAATATGTATATTTAAGAAAAGTAAAAAAAGCACAGGTGCCTAGCTTCCAAATCAGTAGAGAAAATAAAGGAAAAAGACCGCTCAGGTAGTTCTACTGTTAAGCCAATTTTCTTGTATATTATGTTGGTTTGTGTTAAGTTTGTTTTTAGGTGTGTATCCCTTTAAATAAGATGGTCCTGTTTCTTATTTTAGTTGATGCACGCACTTTTTGAAAACAGGATATAGTTTCCGGTAACGGATTGGCCGGTGAGAGGAAACAGGTGAAGAAACGGGAGCAGAGCTGACGAGAGAGGGTACATGGGTTCTTGATTTGTAGCGATTAAATGTTTTAAACACATTTGTTACTCAGGAAACTGCACAGGCAGAGAGTAGAAACAGACAGTGAGCAGAGTGTTGAGAAGAGAGGAAATGTAAGGAAGTAAAGCAGGGGCAGCAGCCTGAAAAAGGTGAGTGAGGAGGGGGTCCAGAGCAGAGTGATGGGTTTATGGCTCTGGAGCAGGAAGCAAAGATCAGAGTCCAAGAGGTGCGAGAAGGAGAAGGATTGTAGATTAGTAGGGGTTGCAGAGGGTGATGAGGAGTGAGTGAGCAGAGGACAGGGAAGGAGGTGAGGTATTGAAGAGTTTGGATGTCAGTGATTTTGGAGGAGAAGGAGGCAAAGTCATCAGCCAAGACAGAGGAAGGTGAAAGAGAGGGGGGAGAGCTAAGGCGGGAGGAGATGGTAGAGAAACGTTTGCAGGGATTGTTAGTAGAAGACTGAATGATAGAGTGAAAGTAGGAGCGTTTGGCAGAGGTGAGTGTAGAAGAGAAGGAATAGAGGAGTGAGCGATAGAGATCCAAGGCAGCAGGGATTCACTGGAGAGTAGTGTTCAGAGCTGTCACCCATAGCATTAAACACTTTACATTGAGGTTAAATTACCAGCAAATTAGGCCTTCGGAAGTGATGGCTAAAACCTCCGTATATTGGCTATTTTAGTGGTGTTTTTTAATACATTGGATTTTGTATTTAGCCCTTCCCTGTGAGAATTCTCAAAGTTATTTACTCCAAATCGTCATCAGCTTTATTTTTGCGTGAAAGGAGAAAACACCATTTACAATTCTAAAATTAATAAGAAACAACTTCAGACTACTCACAAGCCCCTAAATTAAACGTTTGAGCTGTTGTTCATGTCAGCACTCTGTTGCAGGCATCCTGGATGTTAAGAGCTCCAGTTCCATTGGCGAGTTTACATAACAATGATTTGTACGTGATGAAGTTGTTAGCCTCATGCACAACCCCCAACCTGGCCTCTACTCTTCAACCTGTCTGGCTTGGGTGACCCGTCCAGGAGTTTATAACTCCTGCCAGCACAGCTCTCCAGGTCATGGAGGTACTCAAGCAACCCTTCCACAGCAAGCTATCAGTCTCAATGAGGGCAGAGAGTACTTTGTTTTTAAAAAGACTATAGCCCTTAAAGGGTTAATGCACAAGATGCATTTTATAGTTTGGGAGTGCTTCTGGGTACTGTGAGGTTGGTAACATATTAATTTGATTCAAAAGAGAAGCTAATTTAGGTGATATTTTAGTTCACAGTAAACATAAAAGAATAATTGACAAAATAGGTTCTACTAACATATGCACTAGTAGATGTAAGGTGTGTAAACACATAGACAAACGTAAAAATATAATTAAACATAAGAACACCACATATCCACTAAAAACTAATACCTACTGTAAAAATAGCAATGTTGTTTATGGAATAGCCTGTGAAAAATGTGATGAAATCAAATATGTTGGAGAGACTGGAACTACTTTATATAAAAGAATTCAGAACCACCTTTCATTAATTAGAAATAAAAAAATGAATGAACCAATAGTACAGCACTTCACCAGTCAGGGACATGACATAAATTATGTAAAGTTTGTAGTATTAGAACAGCTCAAATTAGACAATGCGACATATCGAAGAATAAAAGAAAGTAAATGGATAAATAGACTGAACACGATTATGCCAGCGGGACTCAACAGAAAAGAATGAACTAATTAACTTCAATAAATATATAACATTTAAATAAATAAACAAAATTCATTCAAAAGTTGTGCATGCTGATGCGCTGGGGAGGCCAAATCTAGACTGATCCTCAGAGCCAGCATTGCATGACATAATAAAAATATAAGTTTATGTAAAGTAGTGTTAATTGGAATTAATACAGATTCAAAGATAGAAGTAAAAATGATGTCACAATATATAGAACACCATTACATCATGTAAGAATAAATCATGAATTTGAATGTAAACAATAACAAGTAGTTGTCATGCCGTCAAAAACCTATAAATACCTCCAATGTTTGGATTCAAACACAGGCTCCCTTGAGAAAGATATGTACAACATATCGAAACGTTGGGCAGCTGGCTCTTTGAGCTAAAATATATTATTGTGTTTTATACATAATATCATCCTACAAAGGAAATGAATGGAGGAAGTGAGAGGCGGACTGGAGTATTACATCAATCCAGGAGGGCAAGACAGGCGGATAATAAACTTAAGAGACTGACGGCACAGAGAGCTAAGTATCGTTCTCATCAAAACTTTATAGATACTTGTATAGATAATGCAGTAGTTCCAACTGGCTTTAAAATAAAACTAAGCGTAAACATGAAGACTAGTGAAGCAGAAAGATTAAATGTAAATCAGATATTAAAAGAGACTTCGTTTAAGGTAATGCAGGAAGCTAAATTAACATCGGCAAGACGAATTAGAGAAATAAGTAATGAAATAGAGATAGTAATAAATGACATAAATTGCATGTTCCCTCCATCAGAAATGAGACAGTTACTTCGTAAAGTAGACAACTTTGAGAACAAAACACTAGAACATTTGAACAACAAAAAGATAATGAAATTACATAAATTAACAAGTCAACCGGGATTACAAAATAGAATAGGTCTAGAAAACATTAAAATTTCAAATCATAACAAATCAGAGAATAAGGAAAACACTGCTGAAACACTTTCGAATAGAATGCTTGAGCAATGTGAGTATAAGAGTTATGACGACTACAACATAGTTCAAATAGAGAAGGACGGGAACTGTTTCTTTAGATGTTTAGCTGTAGTTTTATACGGTTCACAAAATGACCATCGAACAATTAGACATAATGTAATAGAACTAATGGAAAGCAATATAAAACAATATGAAATGTACATCGACTCAGTGACCCATATTGAAAAAATGAAATTAAGTGATGGGAGTATAGATTCTTGGGCTACAGAGGCAGAAGTTCTGGCAGCTGTAGACCTCCTAAATAGGCCCATACACGTATACATAGACTTAAAGAATAAGGACTGTTTTAAATACGAAGGCACAATAGAATATATTAAAAATAAGAACGATCCAATTAATCTTTTATACAACAATAACCATTTCTCAGTTATTGTATTTAAAGACAATGAAACCGGAAGAAAATCTGAATACTGTGGTATAATTAAGAAAGATAATCAAAATAAATCTAAAACAGTAAAAATAAACCAGGTTAAGGTAAATAATAAAATGCAAAATAGAGAGATAAACATGAATAGGACAGAGAATTCAAAACAGAAAGATAGGAGACCCAAAGATAGACATGGTACCAAATACACAAAAGATAAGACAGAAGACATAGTATTCAATTTATCAAGTAAAACTTTAACCACATCCCAAAAAGCGGTACTGAGTAAAGGACTTAAATTTATACCGACTAAAAGATACATCGATAAAGATAAACTGGCCACTGAATTAAAGGAGTGGGAGAGACGCATGAGATTAGCAGAATATTTTTTCAATGAAAATATCTCGGATTCAGAGGGTAATTATGAGCATGGGATTAAGGTTAATAGTACAAGCACATGGACTCCTCCGGATGGAAGAGATAAATGGTTAGATATGTATATTGAAGTAGTTAAACAAGAAATAATAGTAGGACTAAAGAAAAGATGTAAACTTAATTTAACCAATATTGAAGAACAAGCTATGACTGAGTTGTTAAATGATGATGATATAATGATAAGACCAGCAGATAAAGGCTCAGGAATAGTGATAATGAACACAGATGACTATATGAAATCTGTAGAATGTGAATTAAATAATACATATACATATGAAGAAGTTAAAAGCAATAAGATCAATAAATCGGTAAAAGAGGTTAAGGAAATTG
Organism: Acipenser ruthenus; assembly: GCF_902713425.1. Lineage (NCBI taxonomy): Eukaryota > Metazoa > Chordata > Actinopteri > Acipenseriformes > Acipenseridae > Acipenser > Acipenser ruthenus. Next base: position 11,123,687 of record NC_081207.1, on the reverse strand, counting down.
CGGAGAGACTATACAATAAAGGCATTATATCAAAAGAATTTAAAAAAATACATGCAGCCACATAATGCAAGAACAGGCCTAGCAAGAGGAAATCCTAAAATGCACAAAGAAAATCACCCTATGCGAATGATAGTCAGCACGATTGATAATCCAACACACATAATAGCTGAAATAGCAGAAAAACAACTTAGGTCGCACGTTGAGAAATTACCAAGCTATGTTAAGGATACAACACAATTTTTAAAAAGACTTGAATCAATAAAACACAACCTTCCAGAGAATACAATTTTATTTTGCATGGATGTAAAATCCTTGTACCCAAGTGTCCCTCGTAAAGAAACTTTAGAAGCTTGTCAAAAAGCACTAAATAATAGACTAGATAAATCAATACCTACAGCAGAGGTACTGAACATGATCAACATAGTTTTAGAAAACAGTTATTTTACATTTGTTGATAAGAATTACAAACAAAACGATGGTACCGCAATAGGATCTAAATTAGGAATGCATTTTGCCAGTACATACATGGGGAAATGGGAAGAACAATTACTTAGAAAATCAGAAAGAGAACCTTTAGAATACATTCGGTTTGTAGATGATATTTTTGGGGTTTGGACACATGGAGAAGAATCTCTTTTCCAGTTTCATAAAATGGCAAATGAAATACACAGTAATATTAAGGTGGACCTTCGATGGACAAGGAAAGAAATAGAATTTTTAGATACCATAGTAAAACTTGAAGAAGGTTCAATTGAGACTGACCTCTTCTGTAAACCTACTGACATGCACCAGTATTTACACATGTCCTCTGCACATCCGATACACACTAAAAGGGCAATCCCAAAGGGTCTAGGAATAAGAATACGAAGAATATGCTCAAAAGAAAGTGACTATGTAAAACAAAGAAATGTATTAAAAACAAATCTTAAAAAAAGAGGATACAAAGAAAGAATTATAGAGACGGAGTTAAGAAAAGTGGATAAACTAAAAAGAGATGATCTACTAGATTATAAAAATAGAGATAAAAAGGTCAAAAGAGTCCCATTAATAATGACTTACTCTAAACTTTTGCCCAATATTTCTAAGATAGTTTGGAAACACTTGCGGATTCTACATAATTCAGAAAAATTAAAAAAAGTATTTCTTAAGGCCCCAGTTGTAGCATTCAAAAGAGAAGCTAATTTAGGTGATATTTTAGTTCACAGTAAACATAAAAGAATAATTGACAAAATAGGTTCTACTAACATATGCACTAGTAGATGTAAGGTGTGTAAACACATAGACAAACGTAAAAATATAATTAAACATAAGAACACCACATATCCACTAAAAACTAATACCTACTGTAAAAATAGCAATGTTGTTTATGGAATAGCCTGTGAAAAATGTGATGAAATCAAATATGTTGGAGAGACTGGAACTACTTTATATAAAAGAATTCAGAACCACCTTTCATTAATTAGAAATAAAAAAATGAATGAACCAATAGTACAGCACTTCACCAGTCAGGGACATGACATAAATTATGTAAAGTTTGTAGTATTAGAACAGCTCAAATTAGACAATGCGACATATCGAAGAATAAAAGAAAGTAAATGGATAAATAGACTGAACACGATTATGCCAGCGGGACTCAACAGAAAAGAATGAACTAATTAACTTCAATAAATATATAACATTTAAATAAATAAACAAAATTCATTCAAAAGTTGTGCATGCTGATGCGCTGGGGAGGCCAAATCTAGACTGATCCTCAGAGCCAGCATTGCATGACATAATAAAAATATAAGTTTATGTAAAGTAGTGTTAATTGGAATTAATACAGATTCAAAGATAGAAGTAAAAATGATGTCACAATATATAGAACACCATTACATCATGTAAGAATAAATCATGAATTTGAATGTAAACAATAACAAGTAGTTGTCATGCCGTCAAAAACCTATAAATACCTCCAATGTTTGGATTCAAACACAGGCTCCCTTGAGAAAGATATGTACAACATATCGAAACGTTGGGCAGTTGGCTCTTTGAGCTAAAATATATATATATATATATATATATATATATATATATATATATATATATATATAGATATAGATATAGATAGATAGATAGATAGATATAGTTTCTTGTTCTAGTCTCTTGAGAGGGTGTCCTCAGTTTATGGCATCTTGACTGAGTCATTCATAAAGAAGACTATAAGTCATTGTATAGAAGCTCTGAATGGTCAAGCACAATTTGCTTAATGGGGGGGGGGGTGGCCTCAGCTTATAGGCTTTTGCGTGTCTCATTTATATGCTATAGGTCACTGTGTGTAGGCTCTGAAAGGTCAAGCACTAGTCGTATAATAGGGGTGACTTTAGCTTATAAGTTCCCTGCCTGTCTTATATAATTGGTGATAAAAGTGCTCAGAGAAGACCATTTAATCCAAAATATTACATTTTTATAACGCATTATAAAAGCCATTAACAACAAACATTTTTTTTTTGTCTGAATAAAAATACAACTGAATAAAACCATCTGGTGTGTATCTCCCTGCGGAGACCACATGAATTTTTTCTATGTTTTCATGCATTGCCTAAAACAATTACATATAATGTATGTTTATAAGTGTCAGATGGCAACCTCTAATCAAGTTGAGTGTATTTCTTGCACATTTTTTGCTGTTTCGGGTCATACAAAGAAAGAGTGCAAGAAAAAATACACAGTTAACTTTAACAGAGGTAGCCACAAAACACTTATAAACATATTATAGGTCGTTAAATGTAAATCAGAAACAGGCAAATAGCTGATATTAATGCATTTAATCTGTTTATATAAAACCGCTGTAGTTTAAATGTTTTGAATGCTTTGTCATTCTGGGTGCGAGATCTATACTCTCAGCAAAATTAGAGGTGTAGCTGCTGCTAATAGGTTACTGTGGGGACGTGACTTATTCGTATTTTTTTCCTTGCCTATAACGATCAGACAAAAACAATGGATTGTTAATTGTCTAAATGAAGATGTTGTGGCCTTCTAATGTATGCCATTTGAATGATCATTACATTCGGATTGTTGGTGTAATAGAAAAATCATTACAGTATTGATGGTGATGATAATGATGGGGTTTGCTTGATTTCTCTAGAGAGTTTTCATTGAGTTTGTTGGAGAGTGCAGCCAGCGGCTAGTCGATTTGCAGGGAAGCACACAGATCACAGAGAAGTTTGGTGCAAAACCAATTGTTTTTATTTAAGAACAATAATAAACAAAAAGCTAATTGAATAAAATATCAAACAATTTGAAGAAAGAAAAAGTGAAAACCAAAAATAACTATTTATAGTCACCTAATCACAGGTATTGACTCCAATAACTGAGTCCAACCATAGAGCTGCAAAACTGCCCTCTGATCTACACAAAAGGAAGATCCTAACTGAACAAACTAACAGCCTTTATACCCTTCCAGGCCTACCTCTCCCCCAGAATAAACCATTATGCAGGTGGTTATATAGAAACAAACCAGCAAACAGTTATTAATAATAGATAAAGTATTAAAAAAGAAACATAAATCAATGAATATATATAACTAAACAGTAATCTAGCATGTGCATTAAAACTGCTTTAAAACAAGCAGAGGGAAACTTAATTAAAATCAGTGGGGAACCAGCCATGTTGGTGAGGGAAGCTTTTACTGACTTCCCTGGGTACTGACTTCCTGTAGTCAGGGCAGTACCTGTAGAAGATATTGAAAGGGGGATAGCTGATTTTAATTAAGTTTCTGTGACGGATGTGAGTGGTGTATTGAATAAATAAACAGTCCCGAAACAGTATTTCTCCCAAAACGACTGTGTTTATTAAAATAAACCTCCCCATTACCAGCGATGGTATTTGGGGGGAACACAGCTGGCTGACAAACCAAACAAAAATACAAAAACCAAACAGAAAGTGTCCACAATGAGTGTCCTGTGCATGAGAGTGCTCTATAATCCACACAGGGTGTGCTGATGTTGGTGAAGGGAAGGTAGTGCTCTGTGGTCTGGAACTGGCTCCGTAGCTGCAGTCCCGTGCTCCTACTCCGCCTCTGAAAAACACAACAAACAACACGTAATCCGAACACAATGCTCCGGTTGGTGGCTCAGTTTCTCAGCGCAAGAGGAGGAACTGACGTAGCTGCTTCCCCTTTGTACCCAGCAAACTCCTCCCTGCAGTCAATGCATCGCCATGGTTTCTCCAATAGAGGGCTAACCTGCATCTGACTGCAATGGAATCGTCCTGAGTACTTGCAGCTACGTGCCCCTCCTAATATGGTCACCTTCCGGTTTCCACCTACCACCGAGGTGGCAGATCTAGGAGGCAGCATACCTTCCCCCTTACACAGCGCCCTTTCTATTCAGAAGGGAGATTTACAGCATCGATCCTTTCTCTCTCTATCACAGTTTCCCTCTGCTTGTTTTAAAGCATAGTTTTAATGCACGTGCTAGATTAATGTTTAGTTATATATATTCATTGATTTATGTTTCTTTTTTAATACTTTGATATATATTATTTATAACTGTTTGCTGGTTTGTTTTTATATGTTTTTATTCTGGGGGAGGGGTAGGCCTGGAAGGGTGTAAAAGCTGTTAGTTTGTTCAGTTAGGATCTTCCTTTTGTGTAGATCAGAGGGCAGTTTTGCAGCTCTATGGTTGGACTCAGTTATTGGAGTCAGTACCTGTGACTATGTGACTATAAATAGTTATTTTCGGTTTTCACTTTTTCTTTCTTCAAATTGTTTGATATTTTGTTCAATTAGCTTTTTGTTTATTATTGTTCTTAAATAAAAAATATTTAGTTTTGCACCAAACTTCTCTGTGACCTATGTGCTTCCCTGCAAATCAACACCAGCTGCCAGTGTATCAATAGTTTCCAAAGACCATTTAAGAGTTTTAAAGTAAAAACTATTTTTTTTTTTCTACTCCATCCATTTATAATGTAAGTCTCAAGGGGCAGTTTTAAAATATATATTTATTTTTTAAAAAGGGTATTTGTTACTGCATTAGGTTTAAGAAATCTCTGTTTGCAAGCTATACTTTTAGCCTGTCTTGCACTTCCTGGGTTATTTCACCTGGATGTGAAATTGCTCCCATCCCTTCTTTCCTGACAAAATCCAGTCAGCTGCTTCCCCTATTGACTGACATGCTCGAGGCATTACCAGACTTCTTGGAAGGCAAGGCAACTGAAAACTTAGTGTATTTAGTGTAATCAGATGTCTGTTTGAAAATGAAAAAGCGTGTTTACTATAGCATGTGTTTCTTTCAAAACTGCACTTGAGACCTACGTATGTAGCTAATAGAAATACAAACACTCCCAATAAAGCTACCAAACCAGAAATAAACAATAAAGGGTATTGTAAACAGTCTTGGCTATTTCTTATTGGTATTAGAATTGTATTTGCCTTTTTTTCCTTTCTGTAAAAAAAGTGATAATGATGATTTGAAGTAAAAAGAGTGGAAACCCATGTTCAGTCACACATTATTGCCATCAACGTGGCAGAAGCTGCCTTTTCTGTAGACTTAATTGCAAATGTTTAACTCATAATGGCTTTTAAGTATTCAAAATCACTTACTGACAAAGTTTAAGAACATTAGGGCTTTAGAAAAGAAGGTTGTCATTTTCTGAAGGGTGTATTAAGGAAACTGAAACCTTATCCCACAATAGAAAATTGTACAAAATGTTATGCTTCTATTGCAAAATAATTTAATACTGTGCTATCCTAAACATTTAGCAAGCCATTTGTATCTAGTTTTTTGGTCTAGTCTCTTGAGGGGAGTATCCTCAGTTTATGACATGTGAAAGGTCAAGCACTATTTGCTAATGATGGGGTGACCTTGGCTGCTTGCCTGTCTTAGTTATAGGCTACTGGTCACTGTGTGTTGGCTCTGAAAGGTCAAGCACTATTTGCTAATGATGGGGTGACTTTGGCTGCTTGCCTGTTTTAGTTATAGGCTACTGGTCACTGTGTGTTGGCTCTGAAAGGTTAAGCACTATTTGCAAAACAGAGGGGTGTCTTTAGCTTATTAGTTCACAGTTCATATTATCGTGGGTTAATTTGTAAACAAAAAGGTATCAGATCTTATGATTAAGGAACTGTACTGTATTATTATTATTATTATTATTGTTGTTGTTGTAAATATTATGTGTACAGAGTTCTTTTTTTGCAACAATATCTTTTTTTCTTTGTTTTTTGTAGGTTTTTTTTCATACTGTTCATAATTTGAAAGCTGTGTAATTCTTGCCTGTTAGACAAAAAGGGACCGGATCTGGGACTGGGTGTGATTCAGCACAAATTAACCCCTGCATATTATAGAATGGGATGTAAACTGCACAATATTAATGCCATAAACATGAAACTATTTTATTTAAATGTTATGCACCTTTAGCAAAATAATTCAGTACTGTACTATCCTAAGTGTACATGACTTCTTCAGATTCATTCTTCAGGTGGACTTAAAGTATGGGGATTTGATTAAAATATATGGAGCTTAAGCAGCAATTTAATACCTTTTGTAAAGAGTGGGAGCTGATTGAAATGTAAAGGGATCCACTTCCTCAGTCTGCTATAATAGTTTTCTTTTTATATTCCAGAGATTATCTTCCGAAGCATGAAATGCAAAAAGGCTGATATGCTTAAAACAAGCTTGGTTTCACAAACCCTAATACTAATCTTAAATTACCTTGCCTAAAATAACATTAGGTACTCCAAAAATAGTGTCTGTGAAACCAGCCAAAATCGACCCAATAATCATTGCTGATGTTATATGTTAACTTTAAAGTGGGGTTCAGGGGCAGGAGATTGGGTTCAGCCTCTCCTATTTTCTCCTGCCAATCAAAGCTATCTGCCTATTTAAGCCACGTCACAATCTATGTTCTTTCTCTATATATATATATACTACACACACACACTACCGGTCAAAAGTTTTAGAACACCCCCATTTTTCCAGTTTTTATTGAAATTTAAGCAGTTCAAGTCTAGTGAATAACCTGAAATGGTACAAAGGTAAGCGGTAAACTTACCTTTACCGGTTACCAAAAACTGAAAAATAATGTACGTTTCAGAGTTATACAAAAAGGCCTTTTTCAGGGAACAAGTAATGGGTTAACAACTTACAGCTGTTCTGCAGCAATGGAAGTAAATTAAGCCTTGAAAGTTGATGCTAACAATTCCTACAGGTGTCCCAACTTTTGTTGATTACTTACAAACCCTCTGTCTGTATAAAAGCAGTGTTGGAACAGACTGTGTTACTACACCCTCTTAAGCATTATTTGGAAAGTATTGTATTGCAGGAAGTAGTATATTGCTCTCATAATGGCGAGAAAAAGGCAATTAACAAAGGAAGACAGACAGACCATTATAACCCTTAAAAGTGTAGGTCTTTCCTTTAGAGAAATTGCAAAGAAAGCCAAGGTGTCAGTGAGTACAGTTTCCTACACCATCAAAAGGCACTTGGAAACTGGAGGAAACTCTGACAGGAAGAGGTCTGTCAGACCCAAAGCCACAACAGAATCAGAAGACAAGTTTCTGAGAGTCAACAGCTTGCGTGATAGGCGGCTCACAGCACAGCTTAACACTGGTCGAAGTAAGCAAGTCTCAGTTTCAACTGTGAAGAGAAGACTTCAAGCTGCAGGTTTGACAGGTCGAGTGGCAGTAAGAAAGCCATTGCTAAGATGGCAAAATAAGAAAAAGAGCCTTGCCTGGGCCATGAAGCACCGCCAGTGGACTATTGAAGACTGGAAGAATGTCTTATGGACCGATTAATCAAAATTTGAAATCTTCGGTTCATCACGCAGGGATTTTGTATGCTGTCGAGTAGGCGAAAGGATGGTTCCTCGGTGTGTGACACCAACTGTCAAACATGGAGGAGGAAGCGTGATGGTCTGGGGCTCTTTTGCTGAATCCAGAGTCGGCAACTTGCACAGAGTGAGTGGCACTCTGAACCAAAACTGCTACCACAGCATTTTGCAGCGCCATGCAATACCTCTGGTATACGCCTAGTTGGTCAGGGGTTCCTCCTACAGCAAGATAATGACCCAAAACATACCTCCAGGCTATGTCAGAACTACCTTAGAAGAAAAGAACAAGACGGTAGGCTTCAAATCATGGAATGGCCAGCACAGTTTCCAGACTTAAACCCCATCGAGCTGGTTTGGGATGAACTGGACAGAAGGGTGAAAGCAAAGCAACCTACAAGTGCAACACATTTGTGGGAACTTCTGCAACAGTGTTGGGAAGAACTTTCCGAACAATATTTGATTTCCATTGTAGAAAGAATGCCACGAGTGTGTTCAGCTGTTATATCTGCAAAAGGTGGCTACTTTGATGAGTCAAAAATTTAGATTAAATTTTGTTAAACAAAACGATTCCATGATTTCTTTTTTATCTCCAATTGTTTATTTGTTCTATGCTTTAATTTCAGAGTACATTGAGACATTAAACTGCGTAAATTTCAATAAAAACTGGAAAAATTGAGGTGTTCTAAAACTTTTGACTGGTAGTGTATGTATGTATATATATATATATATATATATATATATATATATATATAAAAACAAGTAGCTTTCGAGTTAAGGTGAGAAAAAGCAATAAATTAAAAAACAAATGGGTTGTAGGGAGATATGCGAATAAAGCATTACAAGAGCCAATCAAATCATGTGAAAGTTTCCTAACGGCTTCTACATTCACAGCATTTTTAAAAGTCAAAATACAGTAGCTGCATACATGTTTCGCCCTTTTTGGGGCTCATCAGTACAGCACAACTGTACTTTGACTTCAGAAAGGCTAAGGTGAGAGAAAGCAATAAATTCAAAAACAAATGGGTCACGCGATTTGATTGGCTCTTGTAATGCTTTATTTGCATATCTCCCTACAACCCATTTGTTTCTGATTCTCTCTCCGAAACGCTTTGCTGGATTCTTCTTAACTCATATCGGGTGCCCTTCCTGCTCCACGTCCTTGATGATTTTCTCCTTATATCCCCCCCCCCCCCCCCCCCACACACACACCCTCCAGCTAAAGCAATTTCCAGTCTTTGAAACCTTTTTTTCTCTAGGAGTCCCCCTTTCAGAAGATAAAACTATTGGTCCAGTTTCCTGATTCGAGGTTCTTTGAATTACTTTAGATACAGTTAAATTTGAAGCCAGCCTTTCTGCAGATAAAATAGCCCACATCTACCATCTCATCAATAAATCTGAAGCATCAAAATCAATCTCTAAGCGCAACTGGGCCATTTCAATTTTGCAATCCATATTATTCCCCAAGGCAGGACTTTTATTTCTTGCCTTCTCACCCTTTCCTCAACGCCCTTTCCAGCTTAATATCCATCAAAAAAACCTTCAGTCCCCTAGACCCCATGTTTATCGATTGTTCCCGTAAGGTCATTACAAGACACTGGTTCTCAACTCACCTTTCTTCTCTTATCTCCAAAGCAGGTCTCTCTCCCCAGTTCTATACCCCACACTCATTTAGTACCGTCACAGCCTCATCAGCAGCAAAAGTCAACATTAGTCGTCACCTTATAAAGACTATGGGTCGCTGGTCATCAGCAGAAGTCCACTCCGACATTCGTTCTCTTCCTTTAGACATCTCAGCAGCTCACCAATTGCTAGTATGGCCAGAATGGAGGCACCCTTTCCGCCAGGACCACAAGAGGTTTCCTCTTAACAGATGGAGTCCCTCTTCCCTTTTTTATGTTGTGCATTGGCACGCGGTCTCTTGTTTGTCTTCTCAGGAGCGGCTCTTGCGGGGAACTGGTGGTCCATCCTTTTGGGGGGTTAGTGAGTCTCACTTTCCTGGCCTCACATCAGCCGCATCTACTCATGTCTTCATGCAAGAAGGGGGGTCCTCGCCGCAGCGAGTCAGAAGGGACCACCGGCCACACTGTTCTTTTACAGCTCATGCGCTATTCTCTCACCTACAGACTCTATTGTTTCTCTCCCACTGTACTATAATTCTTAAGTACAAAAGTCCAAACAAAACTCTATCTTTCAGACACCCCTGCAGGCGCACTCCAGTGCATGGCTTTGGAGGACTCGCCTCACCTCTTTGCGGGCGGCTCCGGGAGACAGGGATTCTCTTTCTTTCCTTCTTTCCAGGTTATGAACCTTTCATTCCCCTGGGGGCATGGCCCGCTCCACGAGGCAGCGCCTCCAGGATTCTCCACAGAGTCAGAGGATTTCTATGTTTTCAGTGGGTCCCGGGGGCCCATGGGGCCGACCTCTGCAGTACGAGGTTCTTGCAGTATAAAGTCCAGACCCTGTAATTTGCCCTGGCCCGCAGGCCACTAACAGCTCAAACATTCCCTGGCCAAGAGACCACTAGCAGTTCAAAACAAGCACACCTGGCCCACAGGCCATCATCACTCCCTCGAGGCTAAGCCTCTAAATACTAATCTATTTTCTTCACGCAGCCCTAGCTCCCGCCGGTGAACCTTATTAGGGATTAAGATGAAATTGACCCATTGGCAGCAGAGGAATAGCAATGTTGTTTGAATTAAAGTAAAAAAAACTGTTTGGAATATGGACACAGAGAAATAGCTCTGGCACAGTTGTTTTGAAGGAGAAAGTGACATAATGAGTACCCATATCCATAGCCACAGTTTGTTTTTTATTCACATAAAAAGAACTATACAATGTAGTATGTCTTTGTTTGGCATAATTGTTTCAGAAAGTCAGCTAATTGTCATTTTGACCTTTGCTGTAAATATCAGATAGCAGACAGAATTCTACCCCGCTGATGGAAATGATGGCAGACTGAGATGACATCCAGGTGTGATAATTGGGATCCAAGTAGCAAATCACAGCCTTGATACAATGTGGCATAGACTCCAGAAGGCACTGAAAGAGATCTCAAATTATAGGAAACTTACTGGTGATCCCGCTATGAGCTTTAAATCTGAGATTGATACTTTTTTACAATCTGTATTTCAAAAAGGCTTTATTTCTCACGGCTTACTTAATTCTTTGAAGAGCAATTACCCTATAAAACCTGTATTATATCTGCTACCTAAAGTGCACAAAACACTAGTCAATCCACCTGGACGTCCAATAGTCTCTGGTTTAGGCTCACTTACTGAACCCTTATCTAACTATGTTGACCATTTTCTTAGACCACTTGTAGTAAAGTTACCCTCGTATATTAGGGACACAGGTGATTTTATTGACCAACTTTCAAATATAAAATTGGACAGTCAGAATATAATATTAGGTGTTCATTTGCCCCAGATTATGCCAACCTTGTCATGGGGTTTCTAGAACAGCATTACATATACACAGAAAACCCTTATCTTAATTACATTACATTGTGGAAATGCTACATTGATGACATCTTTATATTGAGCTGGAAGCCTTTGTTAACCATCTTAATGGCTTGATTCCTTCCATTAAATTTATAACACCTGTACCGTCAATTTTCTATATACACGAGTTTGTTTCACTGAGGGAAATCTATATACTACTCTGTATACAAAACCGACACAACACAGAATAAGTACAATATTTTACAGGTTATTACCTGTGCCTCGACTAATGTCATTCATTTGATTTCCTGTTCTTGCCATTTCCAGTACATTGGAAAAACCACCAGACAGTTAAGATTGCGCATTAATGAACACAAGAGCTCAATCCGGAGAAAAGACCACCAACAGCTAGACATTTTCTCGATGCCAGACATTCAGTTTCGGATCTTAAATTTTGTGGCATACAACAATTATTCTAAGCACTAGGGGTGGAAATCTTAACCAAAAATTGTTGCAGTGTGAATCAATTTATTTTTTATTTACGCACGTTACAACCAGAGGGATTGAGCGAAGAACTTGCATTATCGTGTTTTCTATAGACTACTGTATTGTTATATTTTTCTTAAATTCTGTAGACCCTAATAAGCTATAATCTATTTTCTTTTCTTTTCTATTCTTTTAACTTTGATATGGTCTAAACTGTGTATTGAAGATGACAACAATGTGCAGGAATGATGTCATTAACTATTTGTTTTTAATATGACTTTATTGCTCTATCCTTGTACTGCTTATTATTGTATTATTTTTATTTATGCACATAATGCTTAGTATATTGTCCGAATATGTTGACACTCGAATACCTGTTTTTAATTGTTTTCAATTGCCTGTTTTGCACATAATTAGTGTCACATCAATTAAGCTAGTTGAAACAACTATTTATAAACGTGTTTGTTCTTTGATTCTGGTAGCACTGATGATGATCAATGTTTGACCAAAACGTCCGCACTTTGCACTTTTTGCACAGTATGCACATTGTGTTATAGCCTGTCATTAATAAATACAGCCTGTTGTTTTTCATTGAATTTAGCACTGGTACACTCTATTTCCTCGGTGTGCGGATCTCTTATGTGGCGTGCTACCTCAAATCTTAAAATGTCACGGAACTGGGGCCAACAGGTAGGTAGAGGATTGTGATTGTTCAGGTTCATCCCTACATGCTCAATTGGATTAAGATCAAGGGGTTGTGGTGACCATGGAAGATGTGTGAAGTCTCTCTCATGCTCCTCAAACCAGTCACGCACAATTCTGGCATGACTGTCGTAAAGTGCAGCAATGCTGGGGGTCTTGATCACAACAATGCTTAAGTAAACTACAGCATTCATCTGCCCTGGTACTGTGTCAGCACATTTTGCTTGGGCGATTTCAGATTTCCCTTCCATAGTTCCTTATGAAGTTGATTTTAGATGTGGAGAACAATATTTTATTTGGGTAAAGAGAAAGTAGTGGATTAGACGAATCTCTACAAGTCAGCCAAGATAAGTAAAATTGACCACCTATTTCTGTTAAAACAGCTGCAAAAGCCTAAGTCATTCATCACATATACAATCTTGATTTATATATAATGCACATTTTTTTCTGCTTTATTCTGCAGAAGATTAGATGAACAACTAAAAGTAGATTTAGATACAGATTTACATCAGTTGCCATTGTATTTATACTTAATGAAAATAGCTTTTTGCAATTAATTGCTGATATGTAAATAAAGCCATTCCTCAATTTGAGTATGCCTGAGGAAATACATTATCCTCTATTTGCTAAATGCATCCTAATCCTGCCCCGTTTGGGTTTAACTGTAATCATAACAATAATTTGCATAAATCCTTTGCATGTTTTGTACTGGTCTCGCCTCCTGCAGACCATAGCCATTTACCTCAAATCACCCCACTGTTGTGATTATCATAGCACATCTCAACAGCCTGGAGTACCAAAATGTAGTTATAAAATGACTTTAATTATCATAAGTTACAAACATTTAAATTAGAAACATGAGAGGGTACCAAAGGCCATCCCTATGTACTTTTTGAAACTCCCAACAGTAGTGATGGGACTGAAGCCTCAGCTGATTCGACCCCACATGAACCAATTGAAGCAAACAGTGTTACAAAGCAATGGTTCATGCAGTTCATTTGAACCACTAAGTCATGTGACCCATGAACGGTGTTTAGCAGTAGCTGATAGGAAGGACATTTTTTTTTTTTTTTTTACCCAATACGTACTCTTTTTGTCAACAGTGCTCATAGTGTGGTGTTTCAGTTTACAATGTCCACTATTCTATTTTTTGTTTCAAATTGGCCATAAAAAGATGATATTTTGTTTGCATTGGAAAGAAACACAATTTAGGCTTAAACAGAGTCGCATTATATTCTTGTATAATTTGTTTTAAGTTTTTGATTCATGCGCCCAAATGAACAGCATGTATCACATTAAATAAAACATAGTTCATCTTGCATAAATAAAAAATGCATACATCTTTAGGGCTACAAATACTGTTTGTTTTGGGGCAAAAGTGAGACAAATTGAGGGAAACCTACAGTATAATTTTTGCTCACTGTACTGCTCGATTGAGAGATGACTGTCTCTCTCTCGGCTGCCAAAGAACACCTCAACGATATCTTACGTCATGATATTGCAGTGTGCATTCGACGCTTCGAGTGAGTTCCTTACAATACATTTTCAAGGAGTGAGGCTTATAGCCATGCGGCAAAAACCTAAGCTACAACGAAGGCAACCCGGGTTTGATACCCTTTATTTTCTCAATATATTATCTCGTTCTTGTCAAATGTTTAACTTGTATTACATTCTATTTTATTGTTTGTTCTATTTAATTATTTTAAATAATATACTCTCTGCATTAAAAGTGAATTTTTTTTTATAGTTTTTGTAATAAAATATGAGAAACAAACCTGTGTATTAATGCTTATTTTCTACAATATTTTGTATCACAGTCTATTTGTTTTTTAAGGCTATAAACTATTAACTATGCACTTCAAAACCCTTCTTCATAATCATGATTATTTGTAATATGAATAAATCCACACAACCCACTTCATTGCTGTAACAATGATTTGTATTTTATGGATTTATCGAAATTAAAACATAATTTAAAAAATGTTTTTGAAAAACTGACCCCAATGTTGGGACACTATATGTATGCATTTAATCAACAGATTTAAATGATACAGTGCCTTATGAAGTCATTATGAGGGCTTCAGAGAAAACTAAGGCTTCAGGCCATTCAAATGGTTCTGGGTTCCTTGAGACACAATTCAATTGGCTGGGTGTCTTGCTGAAGCTTCAGCGGATTGAAATGAAGTGCTTCATATGAAGTAAACAAGTGATTCAGTGGTTCATTAGGGCTTCAAGTGATTCAGTAGTTCATTGGGGCTTCAAGTGATTCAGTGGTTTATTGAGGTATGTGACGGGGAGCCCCGCCCCTATGTATATTTGTGCGCTATTTTTATGATTTATTTGTATTATGACTTATATGATATATGACGGCAAAAAGCTGTGTTTTGTATTGTTTGGCAGGCCTAGTGGGAATGCATGACTGTCAGCTACTGATTGTTTAACTGGCAGGCAGTCACGCAGACTTAATAAACTCGTGCAGACTATGGCCAAGGGGTAATAGGATAATGAATAGATAGTTAACCCCTCAGCCATAAATATAAAAGACCTGCAGTTTGGCTGCACATGGAGAGTGTGCTCGTGAGTGGAGAAAAGGTGTGGAGAGAGGTAAAAAGAACAATTGCTCCGTATGCTGGTTTTGCAACCAGCATGCTACTTGTGACTATTTATTCTTTGTTTGTTTGTTTGGCCAATGTGCCCTTTTGTTTGTTAAAGTATTTATGTTTTGTATAAACCTTTTATTTTGCTTATTTAATAAAACACTGAGCGTCGTAGCGTCTCAGTTTGCCCCGCAATTACCTGTTTGTTGTGGTTTCTGTTTCTGGTCTGACGTCACCCCTGCAGCCATCTTGTTCAACAGCAGCAGCAGCCACCGCAGCAGCAGCAGCAACTAAAAGATCCCTCCAGCATCTTCCCATGGTGCACCTGGTGTGGGGAGGTGGACCATCTCTGGAGGGAGTACCCAGATGGTCCATCGTCACACTGGTGTGGCCGGTGTGAGGAATTTGGGCACAGCTGGCCGTAATGCCCCAATGTGTGGCCGATGGAGCAGCCGGACCAAGTGTTCCGGCTGGATGAAGCTGCGTCCCAAATGCTATGGGCTGAAGATGGCCTGGATGCATTTGTGGAAGCCTGGGAGAGTCAAGGGGGGTGGTGCTTGCTGTGCAAGGAGTATGGGCACGGTGTGGCCAGCTGCCCACTGCCAGAAGAGGGGGAGCCCGTGCGTCCAGCACCAGAGGAAGAAGCCCCACTGCTGTCTCCAGTGCCAGAGGGAGAAGCCCCACTGCTGTCTCCAACGCAGGAGAGAGAAGATCCAGCGCCGGGGGGTCGGAGGGTCTGCACCTGCCGTCGCCTTACGAGTGTCTGCTGTTGCCGTCACCTTTGGAGGGACCACTCCTGCCCTGGCCTGCACCGCCTGGGGTTGCCCGTCTCGAACCGCCTGGGGTTGCTTGTCCCGCACCGCTTGGGGTTGCCTGTCCCACACCACCTGGGGCTGCCGAGCCCGCACCGCCTAGGGCTGCCGAGCCTGCACCGCCTAGGGCTGCTGAGCCTGCACCGCCTAGGGCTGCTGAGTCACGGTCCCCTTGGGAGGCCAGCTCGCCGTCAGCCGGGGAGGCCAGCTCATCATCGCCTGGGCTGTAGATTTAGCAGGAGTTGCTGTCTTTTCTCTTTGGCGGTGGCAGCATCTAAGAAGTGTTTCCTATTTAACTTTTCAATTATTCATACTTTGTTAATTAAAACAAGGTAAAAACAGGTACAGTGACATGTTTCAACATGTTCATCAGAGCATATTGAAAGCAGGACTCAGTAGATCTATTAAATGCACCCGGTACTCATTGTCATTTAACACCTTATCCGATTACAAGAAATTGTAATCTAGCAATCAATGCATTCAATTCACATTTCAGATACTTAACAATCTGCTCTATATTGTACTGGCAGTGTATCTGGTCTGCAGCAGGAAGAAATGGAGACGGCACAGGATGCAGTTTAAAGCAGTGAAAACTGCTATTTTTATTGAAGAGTTGGAACAGCAGGCAAATGGACGCTGTCTTATTAAATGGTTTAGCTCAGATAGACAGCTCCAGGACACACAGCTACATGAAAACCACAACACATCCCAGAGCTGCACGCAGGCAGCTCCTAAATAGTTATCCCCCCCGAGCCCTATTGGCTCACACACACACGGGTACATTTACATCCACACGGTCCAATCGTTCAGACCCTCGGTCCCGCTCAAAGAGCTGGTTGGCAGACCAAGCACAAATCACAGTGCAGCCAATACAGACCCCATCTACATACAGCTGCACTATGCACGTGACACCTCAGGCAGCGCACCAGCACTGCCGAGACACAAAACAAACTTCTACTCACAGCAATACACTGTGAGTGCAGGGCTGTCTCTCTCTGGGGCTCTGGCAGCACGGGGCTCTCTCTCTGGGGCTCTGGTGATGCTGGGCTCCCTCTCTGGGCCTCTGGCGGCATGGGGCTTGCTCTCTGAGGCTCTGGTGGCACAAGGTACTCTCTCTCTGGTAGCGCAGGACAGTCTCTTCCTGGTTGCGAGAGGTACTCTTTCACTTGTGTTGCTGTGCAGTCTCTCACTGGCAGTGTGGAGCATTTTATCTTGGGCAGCGCAGGACACTCTCAGATGGCAGTTGTGGAGTGGAGCTCTCTGACGGCAGCTGCAGCGTGGGGTTCTCTTTCTTAGGTGGTAGCGCTGGGCACTCTGGCGATGCTATGCTCTCTCTCTGGGGCTCTGTCGCTGGCAGCATAGGATGCTCCTTCCTTGGCGGCACGGGGTACTCCCCCTCTGGCAGTGGCTGCAGTCTCTCCGGCAGCGACTCGATTACCACTTGGATGACCTCATCCCACTCCCTCTCTGAGCGACACGGCTTCTCCTGGCGCCACACCCCCAGCTGTGCTCTCTCATACTCGTCCGGTGCGGGGCTCTCTGATTCGGCGGGTGGTAGGAAGACAAATAGGAAAGAAAGAGCTGCCGAATTTAAAGGTGCATCTCCCAGCCTGCGCTTTTGGTCTCCATTTTGTCATGTATGTGTTTTTAAACTAGTATTCTAAAAGGCATTGGGGTTTTAGAGGAGTGCTGGAGATGGACTGTATTGGTTTTATTGCTGTTTTTTTTTTTTTTTGAGCCCCGTCTCTGTGCAGGTATTGAGCCACACTGCCCTTTAGTTTTAAATTGTAATTCTGTGTTTAGTTGTTGTTTTAATTAACGGGCAGTGTAAACTGTTTGCCTTGAATGTGTATTCTAGATCTGCCCTGTTCGTTAAGTATAGTATATCAGCTGTATTTAATAAACGGATGTTCATTGCCTGACGTAGTAGTGTGGTCTAGTTTATATTTTCCTTCTGGTATTCTGCCTGGCAGATCCCACCCCGATCAGAAAGAACGAGTGCCCCTCCCAGGTGCTACATATGTTTAGCAGCAATCTGCCATATAAATTAAAGTGTAATTATCTTTAAATAAATATAATAATTGATTCAGCATAATGCAATTGACATATCCAAATTCAATCATGACTTCATATTATTTAATCAAATACATACAATAGAAACTATCAACATTGAAGATTCTTCAACATAATGTAATTGACATATCTGACTTAAATCAGAGATTTCATATTAAAGAACACAAATTGACTCCATCATTGAGACCAATTGGTTCTAATGTTTGGAGGGCAAATATCCAGTATGCTTCTCTCCGTAGTAACATTGATTAGATAACCATGTAATTGCTTTGTCCACTTTTGGAATAAATGAGTGAACCAATTTGTCTTTAATGTTTTGTGCACATTTAAAAGCAATACAGGGCAGTTTATCTGTTATCGAATTCAAGGAATGATCACTTTTTAGTACCTGCCAATGTTTGAAAAATATTACCTTTATCTCGTTAGACAAATAAAGGTGCCATTGCAAAGTTTTTTTGAAGATACATTAAAATGTTAATGTTGACTGTTTTCTATTGACTTTAAACATTCCAAAGTGTCTCATACATTTTGGTGTGAAGACGTTGATAAATCTGGCCCTTATACAGTGTCATCATTAGAAAAGTGCACAAGGCACATCAACATAAATTTTAGGTATGAGAATATGAGGAAAAAAAAAACTTTTTTCCATTTCACTAACAGGTCAATTTTGTCTTTGTGAAAATGTGTTTTCCTTTTCTTTTTGGCCGGTAACATAGTTGCATCAATGTCGGAGTCTGCAGAAGCCATAGTCTGATCCTAGTATTAGATTTGTCTACTTCTTTCTTTTCACTATACCACTCGTTTATCTTTGCTAGATGGATCTTGACTTTCAGCGCTGCAAATCTATTTATAATGAGATGTAAATTCTGATCTCTCCTGTATAATGAGCATTAATTGACGCTGTTCATAAACTTGCAGTGATATTAGGGTAGTTGTTCACGAAAAAGAGCTGTTTAGTACAACACACAGAGGAAGGACAGAGGCTACGAATTCACAGTGTTTACGAACACGTAAGCAATATTAGTCTATAGAGCCCTATGTCTGGAATGCATTTTTTGAGACTTAATGTGTTAAGACAATACAAAATGCATTTCATTATCTTGATTGTAGCTAACAAAATAATTACATACATTTGACCTTAATATGTACTTATGTTATAGTAAACATGTATTTTTTTAAAATTTTATTTAAGGCATGACATATGATACTATACTTGGTTAAACAAAGCTCTGTTTGTATGCCATGCTTTCAATTAGTGTTGCACTTGCTTGGTCATTTCACCTGGAGGGTGGCATTTCCCCACTTCTTGTTTCCTTTAACCTACCAACTGCTTTACCTACTGACAGTCAAGGATTCAACCAGTTACATGCTTTGACCCAGAAGACACTTCTGAGGTCAAGCTTAGAAGATATTTTGATAATAAGGCATATAAACTGTGAACTTTCTTTAACCTAGTGGTGGTGTCATATGTTTTATAATGAAAATACATGTTTGGTATAACATGTGTTTCCTTCAAAACTGGACAATTGTGACCTGTGAAGCTAACAGAAGTGGAAAACAGCTAAAATGTATAGACTCATTTTGTTCAGTACAATCACTTTAAAGGGTTAATTACTTAATTAAACACAAGCTTCAAATAAACAATTGAAGACCTGGTTGGCACAAGACTCTGGATTGCTCAATTCAATAATTAAGGACATGATAGGAACAAGGTAATCGATTACAATAGCTATAAGTACCACTGATTTAGTTATTTATACATACATGATATGAAGGAAGCAATTTAGTGTTGTGCAAAAAGCAAACAGATCTCAGTGACTTTACTTGAGTCACTTGTTTTTGGTACACTTGTTTTAATTGTAATCAAAGGCCACAGTATCCTAGATTTTTAAAGCATGGAAAGCATTCTGAAAAATCTATTCTCCTAATCACATTCATCAGCCATTCATCAACAGTCCAAAGCAACTTTGACCATTGTTCCATAGTCCAATTTCTGTGTTCTTGTGCATATTTTAGCATTTTAGTCTTGTTCCACTTTCTTAACAGAGGTATTCTTCAACACATCCTTTAAGACCTGATTTCAAGAGTGATCTTCGTACAGTTGATTTGATGGACGACACCTGTGCCTTCTGCAAGTTCTGTTGTCAATTCAATGCTTGTCTTATTTTCTATTTCTTAAGGATATTATCTTCTGTTGCTATTTCACTCAAGTTTTTATGCAAGTCAAGGTTGTTATAATAGTAGAAAACATTAGTGGAGGCTTTGAGTAAATTGTTGATGCTCATAATGCATCAGAGTAAAAAATGCAACATGTCTAAGACTTTTGCAAGGCAGTGTGTGTATATATATATATATATATATATATATATATATATATATATATATATATATATATATTAGCTCAAAGAGCCAGCTGCCCAATCTTTCGATATGCTGTACATATCTTTCTCAAGGGAGCATGCGTTTGAATCAAAACATTGTAGGTATTTATAGGTTTTTGACGGCATGACAACTACTTGTTATTGTATTTTATATATATATATATATATATATATATATATATAAAATATACAAATTTGACAAATTGTAAATTCACAGATTGTCTGCCATTTCTTTGTCCCTCGATCTGCCTATCTTTAGCAAATAATTAAATATAGAATGCATGGCTTGACTGCAAGTACATGCTATATAAACATGATTCTGTTGACTAAAATGTATTTATTCAAAAGATGCAGTTACTAATAATAATATACATAGCCAAGTATGTTGTGTCACAATAATTTGGCATACATGCAAGCTTTAAAATTATAGTATAGCTTTTTTCAGCATTAGTGCTCAGAGATTGTCAACTTACCTATTAAAGAACTGCTTTATTGACACTTCAGTACAAAAAGCGGGCATTCCAGGTTTCCCAGGATGCTTAGAACACACCAGTGTGATCTGGCAACACATTCAATCAGCTAAAAAGGAGAGGAAGGAGCTCCATGTGACATTCCTGGATTTGGCTAATGCATATGTTTCAGTGCCACATGAACTTCTTTGGGCAGCATTTGATTTTTTTCAGTGTACCGATGACAATAACACATTCAGTGAAAGCCTACTTTGGAGATTTGCAATTTAGTTTTTCAACTTCAGAATGGCAGGATGCACCATTTCTCCACTGGCTTTTACCAAGGCAATGGAAGTAATTATTCGGGCATCAAAATGGGTAGTGGGAAGAGAGCGCTTGGCTTCTGGAATGCGACTACCACCAATTTGAGCATACATGGATGACATGCCAACCATGACTACAACAGTAGCCTGCACTAATCGGTTATTGGGCAAATTAATCAATAACATTGAATGGGCACGAATGCAATTCAAGACCACTAAATCAAGGAGCATCTCTATAATTAAAGTAAAGTAGTAGATCAAATGTTCTTCGGAGATGGTACAACGGGGATCTAAAGGTCACAGTTTGTGTGGGAAAAGTTAGACAACAAGCAGTGGAAGGGTTGAAGAGCATAGACAGAAGCGCTTTACCGGGCAAACTAAAACTCTGGTGCTTTCAGTTTGGTCTACTGCCGGGGCCGAGACGGGTTTCTTTGACAACAGTAAAGAAGCTGGACGCTTTAATCAGTTCATACATCAGGAAATGGTTGGGAGTTCCACGCTGCCTCAGCAGAGTGGGACTTTAAGGTAAAGGAATACTGCAGCTGCCAGTCTCAGCTCTAACCGAGGAGTTTAAGTGCGCCAAGGTCCAACTGGAAATTACATTAGTAGAGTCAAGCGACAAATGCGTAAGGGAGGCAGCACCTGTGTTGAAAACTGGAATAAAGTGGGCGGCAAAGAAAGCCTTGGAAGTTCTGTCCACAAATAGCACAAGGCAACCCCAGCTCAACGGAGGAAGCTGGTAGTCAACGAGGTGCAAAAGCAGGAGGAGAGGATGAGGTGCTGTGACAGAGATCGAATGGTGCTTGGTGTTAGATCTCCCTCTCGACCTGTGAGAGCACTGTGTAACGGGAACAGAGTACCCTTAACTAAATGGCACGACAATTTATTCCGTAGGGTAGGTGGAAGTTGGTCATTTAGGAAAGGGGTGCAGCTACGGTATCCAAACTCAATGACCCAGACGGTAAACAGTGTGGCATCTGAAGATTGGAGGAGCGGATGCGCTCGTTAACCTAGGGGTCATGAGCAAGGATATAAATAGGGGACTTAGCATACGTGATCTGTTCCTTGGTAAATGGTTAGTGTTGAAAACCTACAATGAGTCTGTGTGCTGTATAGTGAACCGTGAGTTTTGTCTTGTGTTTGTTAGTGTTGGTTAACTGTCGTCTGTTTTTTAATAGACTACCAGTTGCACGATCCGGAGCTGTAGCGAAAGCCAGCATAAACCCGGACATCACTTTCACCCCTGCATTTCACGGAAAACTGTATTACACCACTTGCACGTATTCACTATCACTAAGAACTGTGTGTTGGTGTGTAAAACTGGACTTTTGGTTACAGGTCAAACCCGGGGAATTACAAATACCGAGTGATACACGCCGCTGTATCACTCCAATATTATTATTTATAGGTGTTTGCCATAAGGCTCTGGACATTGTTAATTAAATCAATAAACACCCTTGCACCTGGAAATCATTGTGTGTCTGTTTTGTAACCGCTCTGCACTCCACTCACCTGTGTTCACTTACCACTTTGCCACAGGTGCGTAAAGGCCATTTCCCAGGCCAAGCAGGGAGAATGGATGAGATGGGAGGGTGTGGAACAATGCAAGATTGGCTGGCAAAGCCTATGGACTGGAATAGAGCAGGATCAGTTTCCTCATCAGGTCAACATATGATGTTCTCCCATCACCACATAACCTAAACCTCTGGGTAGGAGAGGATCCCTCATGTCCTTTGTGTTAATCACCTGCAACATTAAGGCACATTTTGACAGGATGTAAGGTGGCTCTTAGCCAAGGACGGTTTACTTGGCGCCATGACCAGGTGCTGCGATGTTTGGCCTAAGCATTGGAAGACAAGCGTAACATGACCAATATGTTGCCACCTGTTCCATCAAAACATTACACACAAAAGACAACATTCCTCCGCCCAGGAGAGCAACCACCAAGAAAAGGTGTTAAAACCAATCCTCGCCCAGGACAACTGGAAGCTGCTAGAGACTGGAAAATGCTGGCAGATGTTGGTCAACAGCTTATTTTTCCACCTGAGATTGCCACCATTAACCTTCAAACAGATATTGTCTTTTTTTTTTTTTTTTTGAACAAATGTTTTTTATTTATTTAAAGAGAAAAGAACAACATGGAACAATACATAACACAACATAATATAAAAACCCAAACACAAACCCCCCCCCCCCCCCCCGTTGGTGCCCCCTTTCCTCTATGGATTCCATCCCACTGGGTCTTATAATAATGACCTGACAATGGTCGCAGCTGCACTCCATGCCTCCACAGTCCCCCCCCTGGCACCATGGATTCGAGCAGTAGACAGTTCCATATGGATAATGTCAAGGAAAGTGAGGAGCCAATGTTGCCAAGGGAGGGAGTGGGGCGGCTCCCAGCGGAGCGCCAGTAACTTTTTAGCTGCTGTGAGGCCAGCCAACCAAATCCTCTTCTGCTGCCGTGAGAGATCGAGAGTACAGTCATCATTCAGGAGAAGGACCCGAGGAGAGCATGGAATATTCGTGTTAAGAATAGTGGATAATGATGAGGATACTCGGGACCAAAAGTGAGCCACATCTGGACACTCCCAAAACATATGTAAAAAAGTACCCATAGCACCCTGGGGGCAGAGCATGCACAAAGGGCTGGGGGTAAGTCGCATTTGAAAGCGTCTGCGAGGGGTTAAATATACCCTGTGAAAAAAATTGAAATGAATCATTTGATGATTAGGGTTCCTGGAAGCCAGATTTATGTTGTCCCAGAGAGTGCTCCAGCAAATCTCGTCATCTCCAAAATTCAGATCTCTATTCCATATAGTAAAAAGTGCTAGAGGTTTATAAGAGGTCTTTAAAAGAGAGATGTAAATGGCTGAAGCCAACCCTTTTGTTTTGCCCTGTTTATCTAATAAATTGTGAAGTGGGTGCATAGGCAGCTGTGCTCCCCAGGGAACACCATAGGCACGCATTGCAGAACGGAGACGTAAATAGAAAAAGAAAGAAGATCCTGGCAAGTTATATTGAAGTTGCAAATCGTGGAACGCACGCAGACCATTGTCATTAAAAATATCCGCAAAGTTATGTATACCATTATTACTCCAATGTGAAAAAGAGAAAGGAGAATTGCCTGTGAGGAGTTTGTAGTTATGAAAGATCGGTGAATGGGAATGCCATTTAGTTTGGGAATTTGTAAGTCTCTCTACCAGACGCCACGTAGCAATTAAATGAGAAATAATAGGGCCAAAGCGCAATTTACACTGTCTGAGAGGGACATTGGCGTAGATTAAATCTTGGAGTCTATAAGGGGAGATTATGTCTTCCTCAAGAGGACGCCAAGATACAGGAGTATCAGGAGCAAGCCAAACCGAGATTGGGCGTAGAATAAATGAGTAGAAATAAAATTTAAAATTTGGGAGAGCCAAACCCCCCATGGATTTTTCGCGCTGCAAAGTGGAAAATTTGATGCGTGGTTGTTTCCCTTTCCATATAAACTTGGAGATACTTGTATGCAGTCTATCCCAATACCCTGAAGGGGGAGATAAAGGAATCATTGAGCTATAAAAATTAATGCGAGGAAGCACGTTCATTTTTACGATGGAAATACGAGCCTGAAGAGAATTCGGAAAGTGCGTCCACCTGTTCAAATCTGCATTCACCTGTTTAAAGACTTTACTAAAGTTATTTACTGTGGTATTATGTAAAGAAGGATAAATCTCAACACCCAGATATTTGAAGTGTTTAACCAGCGGCACTATCGAGGGTATGTTGGTTCTTGTCATTACAGAATTTAAGGGTAGCAATGCAGATTTAGACCAGTTAACTTTGTATCCCGATATTGCACTGAAATCATCAAAAATAGTCAGCAGATGAGGTAGGGATTGGGAAACATTGTCTACGTATAATAATATATCATCTGCATACAGCGATATGTGATGTTGGGTATTATTGACAGAAATAGGGGTAGAGTCAGTTGATTGACGGACTGCCTGAGCTAGAGGTTCAAGAGATAGGGCAAACAACAAAGGCGAGAGTGGACAACCCTGACGAGTGCCCCTAGAGATAGCAAATTGGGGAGAACACGATTGGCCTGTCAAGACTATTGCGGAGGGATTGGCATATAAAAGTTTAACCATATCAATAAACCCGGAACCCAAACCCATATAGTCCAGAACTGCCCACAAATAATCCCATTCGAGTCTATCAAATGCCTTCTCAGCGTCTAATGAGAGAACTGCACATGGGGAAGCAATGTCAGCAGCAGCATGTATAATATGTAGGAGACGGCGGATGTTATCAGACGCAAGGCGAGTTTTAATAAAGCCTGTCTGATCATGATGTACTAGTTTGGTCATATAAGCCTCAAGACGACGTGACAGCAGTTTAGCATACAGCTTGATGTCCGAGCCAATCAGTGATAGAGGTCGATAGTTCGCACAGGAAGTGGGATCTTTGTCCTTTTTCAGCAAAAGAGATATAACTGCGCTATTAATATCTCTCCGAAATGAACCCTTGTCAATAGCAGAGTGTATCATATCGAGCAACAAGGGGCCTAGTTGGGGCCAAAAAGTCAAATAGAGTTCAGGAGGGAGACCATCAATGCCAGGGGATTTGCCCTTCTTCATGTCTTGTAGTGCCTCCCGCAGCTCAGCTAAGGATATAGGAGCACCAAGCACGGCTGATTCTGTAGGTGAGAGACGAGGCAGTTGAAGGATTTGAAGGAAATTCATATAGTGCTGTCGATCATGTCTAATGTCAGAACTGTATAATTTGGAGTAGAATAAACGAAATGAAGAGTTTATCTGCATAGGATCTGTCAATAATGCCCCCTGTGAAGATTTGACAGCGGGGATATCTGCAAAACGTTCATTGTTGCGGAGTTTCAAAGCCAACAGGTGGCTAGGTCGACTGCCATTGAAGTAATAGTTTTGTCTAGACCTATGTATGAGAAATTCGGCACGATGTCTAAGTAGTACATTTAGGTCTTTTCTAAGCAGATTAACTTCCAAGGCTATAGAATCAGAAAAGGTTAGTTGTTGGGCATGTTCTAAAAAAGCTAATTTGGATTCTAATTCAGTAATTTTGCTGAGACGAGACTTATGTAATTGAGAAGCAAATATGGTGGAATTATCCTTAATAAAGCCCTTAACCGCATCCCATAAAATGCGGGGGTCATCAACTGAGCCCCGATTGAAATTAAGGAACTCCTCCAATTTAGATTGAAATTGCGTTCGGAACAATTCATTTTGTAGCAGCGTGGAATTGAAACGCCAACGGGGGGCACGCTTAGGCCTATTGGCCAGTACGACTTTACAGAAATTTGCATGATGATCAGATAATGACATAGGCAATAGCTCAGCAGTGCGTATTGAGGAAAAAAGAGCCTGGGAAGCAAAAATGAAGTCAATTCTGGAGTATGATTTATGCTTCCCTGAAAAAAAAGTAAATTCCCTAGCCGAAGGGTTGAACACACGCCATATGTCTACCAGGGCCAAATCCGACACACATTTTCTTAAAGCTGTGGATGCCAAAGACTGGGTATTCGTCTCTTGTGACTTTGATCTATCAAGCATATAATTCATGGTAGCATTCATATCTGCACCGAGAATTACCTCAAATTCAGCCAGCTCTAGCAGAGATTTCGCAAGTGAATTAAAAAAGTCTGGATCGAACGTAGTGGGGGCATACACCGATACAAAGGCAAATTTTCTACCTGAAATAATAGTTTTTAGAAATGTCAGTCTTCCTAGATCGTCACCTCCTGATCCCAATATAGAAATCTGAAGATTTCTTCGCAAGATAATTAAAGCACCTTTAGTTTTGTTTTCTGCAGCAGAAAAAGCTGCCACATAGTAATATTTATTGGCCAACCTAGAAACATCATGTTGTATTAAATGAGACTCCTGTATCATTGCGACATCTATCTTTTTTCTACGGAGCAAGTCCAAACAGCTAGTGCGTTTTGAGGGAGTATTTAGGCCATTTACGTTCCATGATAGAATAGAGATATTAGACATAAGTATCAAAAATCAAAACCGATGCCAGGATCAAGCAGATAGTGGTTTGCGTGAATAAGGTGTATATACCAGCAGCTAGCAGAGAGCAGAAAGACAGAGTGTCAAAGACAGTAGTGCAGTCCATAACCCAGCTCCTCAAGAGGGCACCAACCCAAACCCCCCCAACCCCAAACACCCAAAATAACAACAGAACCACCCCCCCCAAAAGATAACCCATTAGGAAGAGAAGGATCCCCAGTTGGGGATCCTTTGCAACCCAGTTCCCTTCCCATATTGAATCCGTGACACTTATACCGGCAAGGTGCGCAGTCAAAACGCCATTTCCCATCTACCTATAATACAAGCAGGTATAAAAAAGCAAAGAATTCCCCCTAAAACACAAGTAGTAATAATAACATATCATTTAAAATAAATAAATAAATAAATAAAAGTTAGAAAAGGAGTAAATAAATAAATAAATGAATGAATGAATAAATAAATAAATAAATGCAAATATAGACCTCTATGCCACATGAGAACAAGCCTGACTCGCGTAGTCAAAAATATGTATCTCAAAAAAAAAAAAAAAAAAAAAATGCAAAACCCCTAGGCATCCATAAATAAAGCGAAATCAGGTCAGCGGACATCGCAAATTGTGCCAACAAACATATATAAGTATCTAATAATGGCTGCAAACATGAAAAAATAGCTTATAAACCACTTATTTGACTATGAAAGATAAACGTGTAGTCTCTACATAGGCTGTTTGTAACAAAATATGAGCCTATACTCAGTTCACAGTGAATTACAAAAAGCGAGTCCAGGGTCCTTTTGAGCAAAGATATGAAACACAGAATCAGTAACATTACCCAGTGCTGCAGGCACAGGGAAAAAAAACAAACAAAAACAAAAAACAAAAAACCTGTAGTTACTGGAGAGAAAGAGAGTCTCACTAATCTATCCGATGAGGAGAGGTGATCTTGTCGTGCAGAAAAGCTTCAGCTTCTTGTGGCGATTGCAGTAAGTGCTGACTCCCGTTATGAAGGACTTTGAGAACAGCAGGGTACAGCAGAAAGTTCGGGACACCAGCCGCTCTCAGAGATCTCCTCACCCCAGAGAAGGCATTTCTCATATTCGCTGTCATAGGGCTAAAATCCGGAAAAAAACTTAAAATGGAGCCCGAGGCGGAGCGAACAGGACCGGCTTTCCTATTCTCCTGCAGGATGACTTGGCGGTCTGTATAACGCAGCAGTTTAAAAATAAATACCCGAGGCCTGTCACGGCCTCCAGCTTTGTTGCCGCCGTAAATGCGATGTGCACGCTCCACTTCAAACTCACGCTGTGCCAAACCAGGAAACCAGACAGGGATTGAACGTTTCACAAATCCTATGGGGTCGTCTTTCTCAACCCCCTCCTCCAGATTTACAATACGAATATTCGACCTCCGCGATCTGTCTTCCAAAGAGACCACCTTGCGTTCCAGAAACTCCAGTTTCCCATCATGAGCATTAAGGATTTTCTTTTGCTCTCGTTGCTCGCCCGCAACCAGATCCAGTTTCGAGATCAGCTTCTGAACAGTCGATATCTGGATCGTCAAGTCGGCTCTGAGAGCAGAGATCTCGGTTTTGAAAAGCAAGGCCTGTTGCTCCATTGACTGAGAGAGCAGCTCGGCCATCTTTGTTAGTTCAGGCGAATCAAATTCCCTGAATTTCTTCCCTGATGGAGACGCGGACGGCGAGGGAACCAGCTTCCTACGAGCACTCGACATTATGGGTGAGTTATAAATGTGAAATAAAACAAAAATAACCGGGGGAAATATAAAATATGCTAAATAAAGGCAGTGGGGAGTAGGAGCTCTAACTGTTTAGTACCATCCCGCTAAACAGGTCACGTGATCTTCAAACAGATATTGTCTTGTGATCTGGATCAGCACGCCTTGTTCACCTGGTAGAGTTAACAGTGCCATGTGAGGATGCTGTAGATGAGGCGTATGAGAGGAAGAAACTGCGGTATGCTCAACTAGCCACTGAAGCAGAACAGCGAGGATGGAGAGTCCAGGTTTACCCAGTGGAGGTGGGTTGTCGAGGATTTGTGGCACACTCTCCAACCCGGTTTCTCAGAGACGTCTGATTCAGTGGCCAAGAGTTGCATCGCATAGTGAAGAACTTATCTGAAGCAGCAGAGAGGAGCAGCAACTGGCTGTGGTTGAGACAGAATGATTATGGTTGGGGATCTCAAGCACAATAGAAAGAAACGCTGATGTACGGGTAAGTAAGCTGGGTTGAGTTGAGTAGGGGACGGAGGGGGGTGATGCTCGGACGCCATAATCACTGTCGAGCTGAGGTGCCTTGGCTAGTAGACGAAACACAGAGGATGGAAGGTGCCTTCTTGAAGACCCCAGAGATGTACCCTACTTAGCTCAATCCAGACGGTTGTCATGCTGATGTGCTGGGAAGACCGCACTGTGGTTTATCCCTGGAGCCAGCATCGCAGCCATTGTGTGTGCTGATGTGCTGGGGATGCAAAATAAGCTTATCCCTGGAGCCAGCATTACACTTCAGCCATCAACACAAGGCAGAAGGATATCTACATCATCAGATGGAAGGAAACACAAATGGATGGCGACGGAGATGGATCACATTAGTTTACTATAAAGCTACGTCTTAGTTACTGCCGAGTTCAAATCAGCATGAAGTTTTAACATCTACTCTCATGTAATGGAAATCAGGAATACTACACAATACCACTTTTACTATGATTATAGTATTTAAGGCATGCTATGGTACCTACATTGTACCATTGTACTCCACACTGTCAAATCTTGGAAATGTACCATGTGTACCATGGTAACACCTATGGGTATTCTATGGTACATATTATACATTGTACCATGGTACTACATGATACCGAAACATGCACCATAGTGTGTCACATGGTAGTACCATGGTATACCATGGTTTATCATGGTTTACCATAGTACGTACTACGGTATACCATAGCAAACTTTTATATCGGCAGGCAGGCTCTCCCAGGAGCGTCAGGTACTACATTACTTATTTACAACAAACACACACTATTTACAATATACATCCACACAAAAACCTCTCGTGCCCTGCTTGCACTGAGTGTTAGGGTTCTAAAATTATATTTCAATTGCGATATATCAACACAGATGCTAGCTGTTGGATGATCCTCAGTCCCACCAATTCTAAAAAAGACAGACTGCTAAAACAAATTAAGAACTACCTTTTTCTTTTGTAAATTCCACCCCTCAGTTGTGATATGCACCCAATCAACGTGTAGGGGCTCTATA
The DNA here is from genome assembly GCF_902713425.1 of Acipenser ruthenus. NCBI lineage: Eukaryota > Metazoa > Chordata > Actinopteri > Acipenseriformes > Acipenseridae > Acipenser > Acipenser ruthenus. Next base: position 11,093,312 of record NC_081207.1, on the reverse strand, counting down.
CTGTGTTTGGCAGAATTATAAATGATTAGATTTTGTAATGGATAATATGCAAATCATCGTCCCTTCCTAGTGCATAAATAGTCTTGATGTTTAATTAAACAGCACCAGCACAGGAAAACTAATAGTAAGGTCAAAAGCTTTTTATATTTAATTGAATCCTTCCCTAGGGTCACTAGAAGAGAAGTAGAATAAGCATACATATAGTTTTGTAGTTCTGTATATAGTCTTCAAACATCAGATTTAATGTTAAACTGTTATATTCTATAAACAAAATAAGGTTTTGCCATAAAGGAGGTGGTGTTTTGTTTGATAACGTGAGAGGAATTAGTAAGTATCCCCAGTCATCAAAGATGCTAGTTACCACTAGGGAGTGAACCAGTGATTCATTGGCATAGACACTGGAGTTCATCAAAAATGTTGCAAGGCAGCAAATTTATTTTCTGTTTCATTGTAGACTGCCAATTTTTCCTCACCAAAGGCAGATCATGTATGTAACATCATTCGGTGTAATCTTAATGTTGCGTCATCTTCAGATAGCTTTGTTGGGGGGTGTTATTTATTGGCTTCTTTAGTGCAGTTGTCTAATATAGTACCGGGTATTGTTTCGTGTTTGACATTAAAAGGTGAATGATGCAATTGGTAAAACCGCATGCTTTATTTACACTCTGCTTACACTTCAGAGAAATGACAGACAGTTACTTTTAATTCATGAATTTATGGTCCCACTAAAGATAGCAAGTTCTTTTTAATGCATTTATTATGCATGTTCAAGTAGGGAGACCAGTCACAAAAACTATTCTGAACTAAATGATTAGATACCATTAGATGAAGCAAATTCCGTGCAAGAACGGGACATGCCTCATCTCTTCTTATGATACACTTGGGTAGCTGGCCCTGTTGTGGACAGAACTTTCAAAACACATGGACAGACAGACACATCAGCCCTAGCTCTGCTTCCTCACAGAAGTAAACAAGTTCTGACTTCCAACAGCAAAAATGTATACATAAGAACATAAGAACGTTTACAAACGAGAGGAGGCCGTTTGGCCCATCTTGCTCGTTTTGGTTGTTAGTAGCTTATTGATCCCAGAATCTCATCAAGCAGCTTCTTGAAGGATCCCAGGGTGTCAGCTTCAACAACATTACTGGGGAGTTGGTTCCAGACCCTCACAATTCTCTGTGTAAAAAAAAGTGTCTCCTCTTTTCTGTTCTGAATGCCCCTTTATCTAATCTCCATTTGTGACCCCTGGTGCTTGTTTCTTTTTTCAATTTTATTGGAAAAAAGGTACTATCGATCTCTGTTGAAACAGGGATGGACAGTTCTGAATGGCGGCCAGTCTGTCATCTGATAGGTAGGTAGATAGGTAGTGGACTGTACTTCTTCCAAGAAGTCAGGGAACACTGGGAAGGGCTGGGGGTGGGGAACAGGAGCCTGGGTCGAAGCACCGGGGGCACTGCATGCACCGAGGCTATGAGGCTTCGAGGGCACCGAAGCACCGAATGGCGGCGAGCACTGAGGGCGTCTGATTCTGGAGCGACGAGGCACCGATGGTGCCAAAGCACCGAGGGCACTGCGTGCACCGAGGCTGTAAGGCCCTCATGGTTCAGAAGCACAGAGGGGCGACGAGCTCTGAGGGCTCCTAAACTATGGAGCACCGAAACACGAGGGTACTGCCTGCACCAAGGCTCTGAGGCCCCGAGGGCGGCAAAACACTGAGGAGTGATGAGCACCGAGGGCACTTAAACTCTGGAGTGCTGAAGCACCTTGGGCGCCGAAGCACTGACGGCACTGCGTGCACTGAAGCCCTGAGGTCCCGAGGGTGGCGGGCACCGAGGGCATCTGATTCTGGAGCTCTGAGGCACCAAGGCAGCCGAAATACCGAGGGCACTAAATGCACCGAGGCTCTGAGGCCCTGAGGTCGCCGAAGCACCGAGGGGTGATGATCACTGAGGGCACCGAAGCACTGAAGGGTGATGAGCACTGAGGGCATCTCACTCTGGAGTGCCGAGACACAAGTTTGCCGAAGTACCTTGTGCACTGCGTTCACAGAGGTTCTGAGGATCCAAGGGCACTGAAGCACCGAGGGATGGCGAGCACTGAAGGCGTCTGATTCTGGAGTGCCGAGACACAGAGGGTGGCGAAGCACCGAGGGCATTGTGTGCACCGAGGCTCTGGCTAGCATGTCCAGAATGTCACTGTGTACATGTGTTTTTAGTGTTGCTCCACAATGCATCACCCCTAGCAGAGGCATTTGTGGCGAGCTGATTTTCTTTTTTGGGAAATTTTCAACAACCGTTCTGCTGTACACAAGCTTTTAATGAGTTCCAACTACTAACCAACTCTCGTGAGGTTCCACCCACAGCACCCGCGCCCCTGGCCTCTCCTGGCTTTGACCTCTGGAGGACACGAGTGAAATGAGTTTAGTTGGTCTCAAAATCACCACACTATCTCCTGAGAAAGACCTAAATGACAGAATGTGTTTTCATCAGGAGATAGGCGCTTAAAGTAGGACAGGGTTCATCAAACACAAACTTATTATACATGTACTATATATTCATGTACTGTTATAGCTTCATAATGTTAAACCTAGTCTATTAAATATTTTTTAATGCACATTAAAACCTAATGAATTAAATAAAACAAACAAAAAAAGCAATGTCAGCAATGTAACAGTTTTATCAATCAGTGATGACATAACTTTCAGCATTTACTATGTGGAGCAGCGTCTAACATGGGCCTTCATAGGGTATTGAGAATGTCAAATTGAATTTAATATAACCTGAGGTGTGTTGCACCAATTCCCCCCTTCTTAATAACCAACAAAAACTATGACCAACTTTTTTATACAGTCTCTACCATTTAAAACATTTACTGGCTTGTGGGAAAAGCCAAACCAAGATGTTCAATGTGTTTATCAATACTCAGCCTTTTTACACAAAATAGCACAAGAGGTGAATCATTTTGAGCTTTTTTATGTAATGGTGATATGAGCAACTTAATATATATATATATAGATACAAAATATTTACATATAGTCTTTTATATTACAGAGTATGTTGACCGGTTGAAAGATTGTGTGTTTTCCATGGCCCAAAATGGGAACAAAGCTTGTCCATCTAAGGATGGGCCACCTTCAATGTGCCATAAGTACGAAAAACTATCAAAGGAACAAGCCATCCTTAACCACAAGAGCCAATTTAAAAGTGGACATTAGAACCTGTGAAACTTGTTTTGGACAAATTGGAGAAACTGAACTGAACAATTGTTTTATTTTTAAATTGTTTATTTTTAAAATGTAATTATATTTGTTCCAAAGACAACTGAAATCCAGACCGGCAGGGTGTCCAGGAGCAAGGGGCAAGGGACCGCACTGACCAGCGCCGGACGAGCTTCCGGGGTTGTGGGCTGGAGCTGTGGTGAGGTGCGCTCTTCACCTTCTCTGGCTCGGGAGACAGCACCTCCTCTCCCTTGATTGCAGCCAGTGGCTCCAGATACAGCCATGGCTCAGCTTCCTCCCGCCCTTGACCCAGCACCAGCTCCCCTGGTGCAGGAGACTGCTGGGCTTCTCTCACCGGCTTCCAATTTTGGAGCAGCAGCTCCAACTCGTTCGGCTCCTGCTCCGGCAGCCCTAACTCCACTCTCCAGCTCTCGTTCTGCTCTAACTGAGCCAGTGTGTTAATGTTGATCTTGGCGATCAACTCTTCTATGGTTTCCATTCTCTGGGTCGTAGGGGTGCCCACACTCGCTGCCACAATATGTAAACGAGCCTGCACCACTCACGGTTCGTTGCCCCTTTAAAAACAGACCCAGGACACAGAAATTGATTTTTAATAAACAAAACAAACAAAACCAAAATAAACACCTAACTCCTTCGGAGCGCTAACTACACAGTTATGCAGGTCCCCGACTAGCTCGCAGGACGGCTAAGTCGTTTACCTGGCATAAACAAAATAAACCACACAGTTTTAACACAACACTTTTTCAATTGTTTCTAATTTATAATTACTACCCCGTGCTGGGGATAATTAACAATAAAATAAATTAAACAATTAACAGAATGTGCCTATGCACAAGATTTGTGCAGGGAGGATATTAACCCCCTCCCTGCTGTCTTACAATATGAACATTTATTTTACAAATCAAAACAAGAAAATGTAAATAAATAAACATCTGAACAGACATCGGTTTACAACATACATATTTATAAAACTGAAACGATAGCAATACATTTTTAACTTTTCAACAGCAATTGGTTTATTATCAGATTACAAAAGCAACTGAATAACGTAGATAAATAAACTTAGAAAAACTTTTTTACAGAAGCGCACAGCAAAAGAAGTCTTAAGGCTGTTCACAACCAACACAGATAATGCGCTTCTCCGCGCCGCCTTTCTGCACAGGGCACAGCTGTCAAAAGTTTTTTTATTTTATTTTTTATTGCACTTTCCAACCTGGCATTGGTGTCTCTTGCGGCTCTCAGCGGGGTTGTCAGCTTCAGCTGTGGGTACACGCTTGGCAGTCTCCCTCTGTTCCAAATGCTTCTTGCAAAGTTGCTGTGCTAACTGTAAAATATGTTCTCTTCTTGGTAAATTCTTCTCCGTGCACTCTTTGTAAAGTGCCCAGGAGTTGATGGCTGCTAGGTCCAATACATTGTAAAATACCTGAACAGACCACCATCAGGAGACAGCTTTCACGGAATACTTCCGTGCCATTTGATCCAAAACATCAACTCCATATTTTCTTGCATTGTAAAACGCCACGGTCTCTGGTATTTATTTTCACTAGTCCCGATGCTAATTAACTGACCAAAGCAGCGCAGCTGGCAAGCAGGCGCCAGTCTTCAAAAGGCTATTGAAAACAATAGACTGTCAGTCATTCACTTGGGCAGAGAGTAGAGACTAATCTGATTACAGCTAAACACATTGCGGACTGGTAAATAAAAATAATAAAGTAGAATATCGTTCTGTATAATCAAAATACAATTGTTTTCTGTGTGGCCGTCAATGTGACTGCTCCCGGGGCTTTTAGGTATAAGATACTATATCTCCTTTATTTCTACACTCCCACGATTCATACTTTGTGAGAATATTTAATACATACAGACAGAAAGGTACATGAACGCACAGCCCCATATGTGTAACATGACTGGAGAAAATTACATTTTAAAACCAAAAACTGCCAAAATGACTGCCTCTAGTGTTAAACATGTGCTCAGGTCATGTGACACGAGGATCATTTCCCAACTCATAATGGTTGACATTTCAAGATTGAAAGGGAACTAACTAGTATTCAATACTTTAAAAAGCCGCTATTATTCCGACAACTATAAATACAAATATCAATTTTACACTATTAATTATAAATTATAATTATCTTTATTCTTAATACATTTGTCCTAGTATTTATTATTTAACATACAAATTATTATAATTTCACCTGCTAACTAAATACTAATCCCTGCCTTACTACATGCACCACAAATTATATCTATATATAGTCAAACATAACATAATGTATCAGACCTAAACCTGAGCCTGTGTAGCATCAGTAGTCTATGAAATGTCCACAACCAAGTCCAGTTAATCCATTTGGGTCTGGGAAATAACCACAGTCCGAACCTTGCATCCTGTGCTGCAATTTGTAATCCTATTTTATTTGTAGTGACCCTGGAAATAGAGCCACTAATCCTCAAGGATCCTTTATCCACGTCTGAATGGTTCCTGTGTTTCTTTTCTGTCCAGCGTCTGGGTTGTTTACTCCTGCAATCCCTTTGCTGGAGTCCAAAAAGAAGGGATGACTTCCTGCGTGCCCTCGTTCCCTTCAATTCGAAGACGACCACCAAAACTTATTGGTAGGTATTTACTGCATCTTTATATCAGAGCTGCCAATAGGCCCCTTACTGGCGTGACATCTTCGGTCCCGCTTATCGAGGGATTAAAATCGTCAGCCTATGGTAAGCCATTTCTCTTTTTGCCTCTCAAGACAGTAAGGTAAGACCTCTGTGTTGAACTGAGCTTGTTTTGAAAAAGAGCTTTTCTGAGTCCACTGCAGTTCCCCTGCATTCGTGCTGAAAGCTGGCTTGCCGCTTTCGTGGAATCAGCGGCTCCAAATCAAAGCCTCTTTTTTCCTTTCTCCTTTCTTCAGCAGCCTGCTTGCTTGTGTTGCAGCTTGCCTTTTCTTACTGTCTGTCATATGTGAGCGACTGCCTGTGCAGTATTGATTTAAAGGAGTGCGTGTGTTGTCTTTTCTAGCCTACACTCTTTGGGAGAACACACTTTCTCCACCGGGGCTAGGCTTTGCTGTACAATTCCGTCGGCTGCCATGTGTGCAGCTGGACGAAATAAAAGTATTTATTGTTGTTGTTACGTGCCTGTTGTTTACTCGTCCTGCTTTGCCTGTGTTGTGCAGGGGATAGCTGCAGTGGAGTTTAAAAAAACCCCCAAATAAACAGCCAGTCAGCCGTGTTTTTCCTCCACCAGGGTTGTGTTTTCACCTACCCCGCTGTAGAGTATACCTTGCCGGCTGCTTCAGCCCACCCACCCCGGTGTGTCAGGCTTTGTTTTGTTTTGCAGTTGCTTTTCAGCTCGGCCACCGCAGCTTTAGTTGTGTGTCTCCCTGGTGTATGCTGCGTGCTGACCAGGTGTATGACTACACGCGGTTAGGGTAGGCACCGCTGCTTTAGCTGCCCCCCGGTGCTTCGGTACCTCGGTACACGCTCAGGACTTGGTATTTCGGTGCCTCAGTGCGCATGCTGCTCCGTGCACACAGCGCTCGGTGCGCATGGTACTCCGTGCACGCGGTGCACACGGTACTCGTGTGTATATGAAGATTACAAGGCAGGTGTATATGCAACAATTTCGGCTATGTTCATATATTTATATAATCACCACGTACGTGTGATATTTAAGTAGGCTATGCTTAAAATAGTTTTAAAATATACAAAAGAATATTATAGAAGCCATAAAGGTCCAATAAATGAAAGTATAGTGTGAGAGTTGAGGTGCAATCAAACGACATTAAAAAAGTGATGTTTAGCCAAACACTTTTTGAAATGTAAAGTGATGATTTAATTGAGCAAGTGGTTCGCTAGCTTTTGATTAATATTTTTTTAAAAATCAGAACGATAGCAAGTTGAACAAGCAAATATTATTCGCAGAGTTCCATTAATAATTACTTTTTCCGCTTTGACTGTCTCGCAGGACGCTCCACGCTCATTGTGACAAACCATACTTACCTTTTCTTTATATACTATAATAAAGTGTGTGTAAAAGTGCATAAGTCTGCACGCTGAATTTCACACAATGTGACAACTTGCAAATTCATCACTTAGCTCGCTTTGTTTGTGCTATAATTATCTTAGTGAATAGAGCGACCACTGCTTCATTTTTGTGCGCAGCGTGGCTTCCCCCTGCCATGCGGCAATATAATTGTTAAATTGATTCACCTGTGTACACTGTTTCATGGAGGTAATCACTGTCACTGTTTCTGCTTGTTTCTGTAGGCAGTGGGGGTTTCTAATGTAAACTAAGCAAGGCCAGTTAGAAAAAGCATCCAGTATGAGTGGCTATGGGTAAAAATCACTTCAGAATGTCACCACCAAGCATGTTAACCACTTCAACTCCAGATGTAAAAATGAAACCCCTTCCCAGGTACCCGATTTTGAAAATAATAATAATAATGTTTTCAAACCTGTAATTGCTATAAAATGTTAACATATGATACATTAAACACAAATAAATGACTTGAATGGTGTTTTTCATTAACCCTTTATGCTGCTGTGTACTACATACCCATATTCAATATAGAGATACAAACTTTTTTTTTTTAATTCAATATAGATAACGGTTTTTTTTTATTTAATATAGAGATAAAACGTTGTTTTTTATTCAATATAGAGATAAAAACGTTGTTTTTTTGTTGTTTTTTTAACAATGAAAACAAAAACGCTGCTAATAACGACAATAACAATAATAATCAGTAAACAGTAATTATCAAATAAAAATCAAACAACATCAAAACTATTGCCAGTATCGACTTGCTCTGTGCCATTTATTGAAATGTTCAATACAACAGAACCCGGGGTTGCCTTTGCAACCACTGCACATTTGTCTTTTGTCTTTTCTTTTGTTTTATTTTCGTAGCAGACCCTGTACCTTTTTTACAGTGTCTGCTTCGCTTGTGTTGGAACTTAAGGATAGTCACAAATGCGTGTACACAGCTAATTTGCGCAGCCATTGTGATAGATCTGCCTGCCGCATTGCCTGTACCCAGCGCTGTGTTTTGATAGTATTTTGTCACAGCACTGCCATTTCAAAACAAACAGCTTCCCGTTTGCAGCTGGCTTACCTGTAAAGTAGCTGCATGCTCTTCTGTTCGTACAGTTTGTACTGTTCTTGGCTCCACATCCTCTTCATAATAATCGCTGAGTGATAAGTCAGCATCACTGTCGCTGGTATCGAAATCCGTTTACAAATGAAGTAAGGTTAACCAAGACTAATTCAAAGGAAATAATTCAATTGTAAAGGTCAGTGGAAATAGTTTTTCTCAAGTTGGACGTACGTGGTAGCCAGGTGGTTAAAACACCTCTGAAAGGAAAAAAAAACGAATTGGGTTCTATACATAAACACTAATAAAGCACTTTTATCTAGAAGCCTCAGAGCTTTCATGCACTGATTAGGAGGCTCCATTGCAGGGCACTACCACATGGCAGATGACCCCGGAACTAGCTTTACAAAATCAAAACAATGAAAACAATCGTAATAAACCTCTGATTTCCGTACATTTTAATTGGGGTTCTATTACCTGCTCGTATGCTTTTTTATTATTATTTATAGTATATAAAAGGGTTTAAGTTGCAGGTTCTTACAGATAAAAGCAGATTTATTTTTAAATTAAATGTAACAGTCAGGGTTGCTTGAGCACTGCTATTATGATTCTGTTTCTTGCAGGTAAGATAATGTTAAGTATCTACTTCTTGTTGCCCTGGCGATCCTGTGATAGGCTGCCTGCTGTCAATCAGCTTAAGTAAGCCTGAAATGTTCCTGTGTGGAGGTGAGGTGGATGGACTTCCATTGCTGTCCGGCAACACAACAGAGGTGCCGGCATAGAAAGATACTAGTGACAGTATATGATGAAAAAAATGGGAGGCCTATAATATCTCTTGTCGACCCTTTTGGGTTCCTTCTCCAGAGATATTGGCAGCAGTGTGTCTCCAGTTGAGTTTTTTTTTTTAAATTGGGAGTCACTGGACCAGGGAGTATCGACTTTTATGTCCATTCCAACTCACTGGCTCTTGATAATGAATATCGGCCCTCACAAAAGCTGTTTGAACTAATCCAATGAACTGCATCTTTTTAAAAAAGTTTCTAACTACCATCACTGTTTTAAGCATTTCATGTGAAACAGATATTGCTTATTCTTTATCCTCTTTTATATGGCATAGTTGATAGCTAATCTGGCGGATTCCTATCATCAGTTGATACACTTTGAATATTATGTTCAGTGAAGACTGGGAAAAATGATGCAATTTGGTGCATGGATTATATCTCCACTGAGGGTCAAAAAAGGTATATTGAATAAACCAAAGAGAATGGTAGGCAGAACTGGGACAGGAATTTTACCCATTTATATGTAACCATGGAAACGAGACACAAATAAATAAAACTAAATATGTATTTCATGTTCATATATAGGGGGAAAACAAATCCAGTAATATACAGGTTCCAAAGTAATTTCAGCAGATCATTTGAAAACATTGAAGTCATTTTCATCTCCACAACAAGCACAGTAAATTAACAATAAACTAAACAACAATAGAATATCAAAACAGTGATGTTCAGACCAATAGAAAGTCATGAAAAAACAAGGAAAAATCACTTGCTGATATTTGGTAATGCTCACCATTTACCAAATTTGAATTTGCATTCAGTGGCGAAACAAGTAAACATCTCCAGATACACGAAAGGGAAAAATAACTTTATTTTTTTACTGTTTACATTAGTTGTATTTCTCAATTTTGTTTTCATTTGCATGCAGCGATGACGACAGAATGTCAAAAGATTATTAAGAACCGCAAGCAAAACATAAAGACATCATTTTTAAAACCTACTGCCCAAAACCAATAAGGAACATATTACTGTATGACTAAGGCTACAATTTTGTCACGGAGGTCACGGAAATCGTGAAAATCATGAATTTGAAGTCAGTGAAATCATGGAAATGGATCTAAAAACACTTGATCAGACGCTTCTTTTATTTCCTTTAGAAAATGCAGTATGTCATGCACTGAAAATACAAATCTGCGAGTATCTGTAAATTGTTTGGTTGTGTATGCACGCAGCATTTACGTGGAGCTATGTAAGTCAGAGAATGAGATAGCTAAAATGCAAAACAAATTGTTTTCTGTAAAGACAGAAGAACAAATGCATTGGTGAACAGAAGTTTAAAGAACTTACAGAGGTTTCTTTACAACATGCAGTTTGTTTCATAATCATGTAAAAATCTTTTAAAGCCTGGTTCATACAGAGTACTTTGGGACGTGCAGAAATGGATAAAGGATCCTGTAGTGGCTTTGACAGACTCACTGAGAGCAGAACCTGACCCAAGACTGTCACTCCTGCTGAAAGCAGGCTGATCTTTGGGATACAAATTGAATATTTGTGAAACTGCAACAATGTTAACATGTTGTAATAACTGTATTGTTGTTTAAATAATATAAAGCCAGCAGAAATACTATTGCAGCAAATTATGAGCAGGCTAAGTGGATTTGAACTAAGAAACAAGCTTATTAAAAAAACACCCATGAAAAGTACTAGCTTCCCTTATCTAAGAGCTACTGGCATGGAGGTGTGTGTTAACCTTGAGAGGAAAGGAAGAAATTAACATCTCATTTAATTAACTGGAAATGTGTTTGAAGTTGAAATTCATTGTCAGAAAAACTTTAGTTAGGGAACATCTTTTTAAATTAAACAAAGAAGCTTAAATAGAAACAGAATAAAACGCTCTGGAGAGAACTATGTTTGGGTAAATTGAAATAGAATATTTGAACTAACATAAGTGTTTTACTCGTTTTAAGGTTTTGCTGTAAAAGAAAACAAGTATTGTAACAGAAAATCTGTAAAGGCAGAAATGAGGACCTTATTTAATTAACTTGGAAATGTGTTCATACTCAAGTTTGGTGAGGTCAACTTGATTTGGAAGCTGTAAGCTAAACACAGGTATTCCAATCTAATTGAAACAGAATATAAGTGTAAAGATTTTGCTGTAATAGAAAACAGAAGTATTATAACGGGAAAACTGTTAAGTCTAAAAATGAGACAATTCAGTGCAAAACTGTGAACTAAGTGAAAACCATTGGTAGGTGCATGAAGCTTTTCTTTATCAGTAGACTTACTGAAAAAGGCCCCTCAGCTTTTGCAGTACTAGACCATCGGAGTTAAGGGAATTTTGGCGTCCAAAGTGGGATTTACTGGTCAGACACTATCTTAGATCCAAGATCCTTTTACCATGTATAATCTTTTATATTAACTAACAGAAGGTACTTTATGGTACAAGAAAACAAAGTTAATTGTCTTATTCTCATTACCTCATTATATTAGCCATAAAAATATAACAAGAGCTTAGTTAAAAAATTAGGATGCAAGCTTTTTCTTATCTGTAGAGATACCAGTCCGAGCAGTCTCTTGAATCTGGCAAAAATCTGATCTAATGCAATGAATTTGGGAATGTGTTTACAGTAGAGCTTCTTATTAATTAAAAAGTAACTCGGGCTGGAGAGAAGGGCCCCTTGATGTCTTTATCTATAAATTGTCCAAGGTCTGTTGAAGCAGGGGATTTTTACGTAGAGAGAAGCCAATTGAAATTAAAACAAGTTTATTAAGAAGGAAATATATTTTAGACCAAGGCTGGAATAATTAAACAGCTGGTGTTATATATTAAAAACATCTCTCTATGTTCTTGTATTTTAATAATAATAATATCTTGGACCACACCACTGGACCACACTGCTTCCTAATAAGTAATAAGAACTTTATGGTACCAGAAAATATGTTGTCAGTATGAGGATTACCTCATATAGTTTAGAGATTAGGAAGGTAGAGGACATGAGATCATATCCAATTAATTTTAAAGTAGTTTCCAGGACTTTTTAAATATATTATTCACTTAAAAATAAAAGCTGTCAAAACAGGAATTATATTTTAGCTTTAGAGAGTGACATATTAGATGCTTTAGGATTTTTAGTGGTGGCCGTTTATTAGTGTTTCTCTTCTGTGTCATTTTATTGATTATTTAAAAGTTGTCTGGATATATTGTAAGTCAGTGCACGAACAATCCAATTACAGGAGTCCAAAACATCTCTGTGTCCTCCTTAAAGAGTGTGCTCAGAGCATAAAAGAAATACGTGGAACCTGGCATCATACTTTAAATACAGACTGCATTCGCAAAATTGGATACATTTACTTTCAAGTAGATGTGCTGAGTGTGTACCTCTATACAAGAGGATTTAAAAAAATCTAAAGCAACGTCGTTCCTCTCAACCAATTAAGAATCCAAAAGGGAAAAATTCAAACATTATTTAGAGAGATGCGAGTATGTGACAGTGAGAGATATTTTATGTATCTTAGAATGACAGGTGAAAGGTATGACGATCTGTTAAGGCTGTACGCCATTCCAAAAAAGACACACGTTGCAAGATTATAGATGACATCATTCCGACTTTTCGCACAGGGTCAGAGACCCTTGACTCTGACCTGAAATGAAGTCTGAGTCTGAAGTATGTACTGTAAGTTCTGTACTCCAAAGTAACATTTAAACTTGTCAGTAGTCAAAAGCAATCGTCTTTATATTATTGGTTTTGGTGCACTATTTAAAAGCTCCTGTGTATTTTGATGTAGCTAAAACTAAATTATTTGGTGAACGTTCTGTGAATTCTTGTTTGTTTGCCACACCTCGTCTGTGAAATGTACTAAAAATTGCCGTGCCAGAATCATAACCTTATGTGTGACCCATGCATTATAATATTTGGATTCTGTATTGGCAGAAGCACAAAGTAAACGTTTCATATTTTTGTCAGCTTTGAAATGTCTTAATCTGCACTTTTGCTCTAGAAATGCTAATTCTTAAACTCTGCCTCTACTTGAATTATGACCCCATGTTTTACATTTCAACGTCTGGATTACAAGTCACCATGTTCACGATGGACTGTTCTTAAATGTGTAACAACACATTTGAGAACAAATACTGCTAAATGCTAAATGGTGCCAACATTATAGGACTCAAATAATATACAGCTGTGCTCAATCAATACATGATTCTTTAGATTTGCATGGGCAATTGAATTAACTGCACGCAATTTAAGATCCATGGATGCCGGATGTCTTATTCAACCTAGGACTAGGCTCTGTACTATGGGAGACTGAGCTTTTTGTAGTGCTGCACCGCGACTATGGAACATTGGATTGGATCTATTGGATCTAGTTGATATTTTTAAATCTTGCTTAAAGACACACTTTTTAAGATAGCTTTTGCTGATTTATTTAAACTTTTGATTTGTTTTATTGAACTGATATTTTATCTGTACCTTTGTACATTGTATGTTAGTATTGTTGTTCTTGTACAGTGTAATTTTCAAAATATGTTTCTCTCCTGCTAGTAAATTGCATTTGGCACAAGAAATGTTATACACACTAAGAACTACTTGGTAATATATTAGCTTTGCTGTTGAAATTGCACTGTATAAGGCAAGGTTCTTAATTAACAGAATTAATGACATAAGAGATAACGCCTACAACTGTTGCTATGTTACCACCATAGAAGTGCTTTTCAAGTGTTATTGAAATCTCTTTGAGAAAAATACGCATTTGCTCAATTAATAATTGACATTTCCAAGAGAGCAACACTAGTAGGAATAACGATGAATCATAAATTCTATAGCCATTCTCCTTGTCATTTTGATTTGTGAAAGGCATTGCTGATATTTAATTTGCAAGTAAAAGTTTACTGCCCTTGCAGAGATGTGTGAGCTTTTCTTTAATACTGATGTGACATTTTGAGCTTAACGATATGTTAAGAGAGTTAACTTAACATCTGGGTTTGTATATACAGGACTAATTGACTGACTGCACTAGCTTGGAATCCTTTTATCTGAAAAGATCTGCAGAAAAGAAAAGATGATGACTTCTAATTCTTACAGACTTTTCTGCCCAATATGCCCAAACAAATAAAACCTGAAAACACAAGGAAGCATGTACCTGCACTAAAAAACACCTTGTCATTTTGTACAGCTGATCAGTTAATTACAATAATTACAGCTTTATATCTGTTGGCATTAGTTAAGCAAAGGAATATTTAAGAATCTGTCCATAATGAACCAATTTAACCCAAAGAGACCTCTAATCTAAAGTTTTCCAGACAAGTGACCAGTTGAAATGTATCTTAACATGCTGTCAGGGTGTGAGGGGTGTGGTGATGTGTAAGACGGCAGGTTTCAGGTAAGCAGGACACAAAAGGCAGGAATGCAAGGCAAAAACTGTGGGGCTGCGCAGTGTTTTATTAAACAAAATAAAGACTTCTTCAAAACATTAAATAAATGGGCACAAGGGCCAAAGCAACAAAACACAAATCAATGCATACAACGAGTACACACACATACACACACACACACACACACACACACATATATATATATATATTTATAATTTTACTACAGTACATTGTGTCAATTGTAGCCAAAAAAGAATGTGACCCGTATAAGAAACAGTACTATTACAGATACCAAGGAACTCCATTTGTGTGTCAAATCAAATTGTGAAACACTTCAGCTCTATGATATACTGATATACAGATACATAAAAAACAAAGGAGATGATGGAACTGGTCACTGCAAGCTTTAGCTCTCAAAAAGATCACTCAACACACTGATTGGATGTGGACACGATACACGATCAAATTTGTATTAAGAAATTAACAAAACAATAAAGCAGTAAGAAATCACATTCCCCCTGAACGCCCCTCCCCAGGTGGCAACCTCCCTCCCACTCCATCCCCCAAAGGAATCCCATATCAATCAGTGATAGCTGGGGATGGGCTCATCAACAATTTAATGGTGTCTGCTATGGTAAACCAGGCCTGTACAGTGCCCCCCCCTGGGTCCATGGACCCGAACAATGGAAAGTTTCATATATATATATATATATATATATATATAATGTCAAGAAATGTAAGGGTCCTCTGATGCCAGGGCAGAGAATGCGGAGGCTGTCAGCGCAGGGCAACCATCCTTTTAGCAGCAGTAAGACCAGCCAGCCAAATCTGTTTCTGCTGTAGAGACAGATCAACTGGTGAGCCATCATTCAACAAAAGGACTAAAGAGGAATATTCTTTTGGACAAAGTTGAACAAACCCGACCCCAGAATATAGCCACATCCAGAGATTCCCAGATCATATGAAAAAATGTGCCCTTGGCTCCATGGGTACAAAGCACACATACCGGAATATCAGTATGTTTCAATTAAAATCTTCTTCAAGGGGTTAATATATCCTATGATATGTCCTTATTCCTAATAGCACGGATAAAATTGTGAATTGTGAAAATATATTGTGAAAAATAGGCGAGTGAGAATACCATCTCGTTCAAAGTTTAGTATGCTTTTCTACCAAATACCATACTGTAATCAAATAAGAGAGGAATGCCAGTATAAACCACGTCTTGGAGTCTAAGAGGAGATACTAAGTTTTCTTCTAATTGTTGCCATGATACAAGAGTATTAGGATTAAAGAGAGGAAGCATTGAACTGAAAAAAATTGATGCGTGGGAGTATGTTCATTTTAGTTATGGAGATGCGGACTTGGAGCGAATTAGGAAGCTGCATACATCTGTCTAAATCACCCTCAACCTGTCTAAGTATCTTATTGAAGTTGGTTAATACAATAGAATGTTAGGATGTGTAGATTTCTACACCAAGATATTTAAAATGTTTAACTACTTTTATGACAGTGGGCAAGGCTATATCTGTCATTGCAGCATTCAGAGACATCAATGCAGATTTGGACCAGTTAATTTTATATCCTGATAATACGCTGAAATAATTAAAAAGAACAAGTAATTGAAGGATTCATTGGAGAACATTCTTAATAAATAATATCATATCATCAGCATAAAGTGAGATGCAATGTTGCGTGTTTTTGATACTGATAGGAGTAGAAATTGGCGGACTGCTTGTGCAAGCGGCTCAAGTGAAAGGGCAAACAACAGCGGAGGGAGACGGCAACCCTGACAAGTGCCCCTGGAAACGGCAAACTGTGGAGAGCATTTGATTCCTGTGAATCGCATATAAAACTTTTATCATTTTGATAAATCCTGTCCCCAATCCCATGTGATCTAAGACTGACCAAAGACAGTCCCATTCCAGGCGATCAAAAGCCTTTTCAGCATCTAGTGAGAGGACAGCACACAGGGCTTCAATGTCCACGGCCATATGGGTAACATGAAGGAGACGACGAACATTATCTACTGCCAACTGGGTGTCAATAAAACCTGTTTGATCATGGAGGATTAATTTAGTCATATAAGACTCTACGTGAGAACACCCTGGCATACAATTTAACGTCCGCGTTTATCAGTGAGAGGGGATGGTAACTAGCACAGAGCGGGGTCTTTTTCTTTTTTTAATAACAATGATATAATAGCAGTGTTAATATCTCTGCGAAAATAGTCCCTCTCTATAGCCGCCTGCACCATCCCCAATAACAAGGCTCCAGAAAGTGGAGGGGGGTATGCCATCAAAACCAAGTGACTTGCCCTTACTCATATCTTGTAAAGCACCCCTCCAGAGACAATGGAGCTCCCACTATAGTTGATTCGTCATCTGAAAGACATGGCAATTGAAGGCTGTAAACTGCTCACATCTGCTACTATCATAAGGGATATCAGAACTATATAATTTGGAATAAAAGGAATGAAATTCAGGAGGGTCGGATACTATATCTCCTTGTGTGTTCCAAAGAGATGAGATGTCTTCATTATTACAGAGCTTTAAGGCTGGGAGATGACTCACTCTGCTGCCATTAAATTAATAATTCTGCTGAGCCCTGTGGATAAGGAACTCTGCACGTCATCCGAATAAAAGATTAAGGTCTTTCCTAGTAAGATCCAATTCGAGCGCAATGGCTTCCGAGAAAGTCTTGTAGAGTGTGCTCTAATAGAGCTAATTTGGTTTCAAACTCTTTAATTTTATTGAGGCAATTTATTAAAATTAGCAGCAAATAATGTAATATAATCTTTAATAAAGCCCTTTACTACATCCCATAAGTTATGAGGATCATTTACTTTAAATCACGATTGAAATCGAGAAACTCATCAAGTTTGGATTGAAATTAGATTCGGAATGCTTCATTTTGTAATAAGGTTGTATTGAAGCGCCATTGTGTGGTTTGTTTCGGGGCGTCAGCCAGTGCAAGTCTGCAAGACAGAGTGCTATGATCTGTGAGAGACATCGGCAAAATATCAATATTCTGCACTTCAGAGAACAAAGATTTTGAAGCAAAAATGAAATCAATCCTGGAGAAGCATTTATGTCTAGCCGAAAAAAAGGTAAACTCCTTAGCCGACGGGTTGAATACCCTCCAAACATCAAGTACACCGCAGTCAGATGCAAATTTCTGCAGCATAGAGGAGCACCTGTGTACACCCCTGTTTAACCGATCTGCCAAGAGCCAAATTTATCACTGCATTCATATCTGCACCAATAAATAACAATCGTTATTTTTATATAGAGCCTTTCATAGTGGACCAACATCACAAAGCGCTTTACAAGAAATGAGACTAGGGTGTGTGAACTATGCATCAGTTGCAGAGTCACTTACAACAACGTCTCACCTGAAAGATGGAGCACAAGGAGGTTAAGTGACTTGCTCAGGGTCACAAAATGAGTCAGTTGCTGAGGTAGGATTTGAACCGGGGACCTCCTGGTTACAAGGATGCTTCTTTAACCATTGGACCACACAGCCTCAATAAATCAGTCAGAGAGTTCTAATAGTAGTTTGGTCAATTCTGACTCAAATATTGTAGCGGCATAAACTGAAACAAAGGCCATTTTTTACGTGAGATGCAGGCTTTTAGATAAGATATATGCCCCTCTCCATCTCCCCAGTACCCAGATGTGACAGGTTGGCTGAGTGTATAGTGCAAATGACCGTCAGACCAGTCCAAGTTTGTTGGTATCAGCGCCGGTTTTTATTTCGCCACCAAAAACAATAAAAATAATAACGTCGGGATACACAACAATGTGTAACCCGACAAAAATAATAATAATAATAACGACGCCGGGATACACAGCAATGTGTAACCCGACAACAAAAAGGGAAAAAAGGTTGCAGTCCCAAATAAAAACGAAACCAAAAATAAAGTACTCTTAACAACAAAACAGTCCGTCTTTTCTCAATCCGACACGTAGGGTAAGTACAGTAAAAAGTCCGGCACTTCCGGGTCCGCGCTCCTCCCTGGTAACTCTGGAGCGTCCCATTAGTGCTCTGACAAATAAATAAAAAGACAAGGGGTTAGCAAGAACATCCACCCCACACAACCTCTGTTTATTCCCCTTCTCCTGATTATTTCCCAATCGTTCTCTTTCTCTCTCTCTCAGTCTCTCTCACTGTACCTTGCCAGAAGGAACAGACCCCTGGGCCACCCCCCCTTTTGTACGCTCCGCCCCGTCCCCATTGGTCAGCGAGGGCAACCGCCGTTGACCAATGCGCGATTGCCACAGCGCTTCCCGTCTGGGTTGATGACGTTGCGCACCGTGGTCCCGCCCCCCTTTCCAGGTGGCCGACTTCCGCCTTTCCTGGGGATGTCTGCTCCTCCTCCCTAGCGCCCTCACCGGTCAGGAGGGAGATCTAAAACAAGAGTTCATTCTCTCTTTGTCACACCAGAATAGTAATCTGAAAACTGCGGCGTAATAAGATCAGCGAACCCTTTGTTTTGTTGTCTACAGAGGACGAAGCAGCCATGTAGAAATATTTGTTAGCAAATCTAGGAACGTCGTCTTGTTTAAGATGAGATTCCTGTATCATGGCTACATCTATTTTCTTTCTACGCAAGAGATCAAGGCAACTAACCCGGTTGTTGAGATAATTAAGCCCTCGTACATTCCAGGACAATACGTTTATATCAGTCATGGGTATCAAAAACAAATTCAGAGATCAGAAAGAGATATGCAAGACAATGGAAAGTAAATACACGGGTCAGAGATAACTAGGCATTGACATTAAAGAACAGAACATACAATACTAGCTCAGTCAGATTATAGCAAGGTAACACAGTTGGGGATCTCTTTGAGGTCCTTCCCAACCCCCCTCCCATACATCGCCACCACATCCTCCCCCCCTCCCCCCTACCTGCACCCACCCTCAGAACAAAAATACCACCCCAAAGAACGAGAAATATGGTACTGAATAGCACACCGGGCTCCAGTACCCCCCATCCCAACAAAATCATACCCGTGGCACTGATGGACAAGACAAATACAATTCCATTCCTGTCCTCTCCCCATTGATCATTCAGTACAATAGCCATAATAAATCTAATAAGTACAACAATAATAAACAAAAATTACCTCAGTATCCGATCGAGGCAAATACAGCTGAAAACAACCAGTAATATTCCTCTAGTATTCAGAATACTAAATAAACCGAATATATATTCCGACATGTAAACAGCATGTTCGGAATATTGAAGTGTAACCCACAACAGGCACGCGCAATAACAAATACTAACAGCAGTAAACATGACGGCACATGCAAGAAAAAGCAGCTACTTTTGGTCTGATGAGGAGACCACTTTTATTAAGGATTTTAAAGTCGTAAAACAGCTTGATGGCAAGAAATGTGTGTGTATATATATCTATATATATCTATATATATATATACACACACACACACACACACACAAACAGTATTTACTTTATTTATTTACTATGGTTATTATTCTACTGTACATTTGTTTACTGTAGGCTCTGTTGACGATGTGTTTGGCTAAACAGAGGCAACTCATCTTCAACCTGTCTCCCTGTTATATTAATAAAGACATAAGCGTGCATGTCTGCATGAACACATTGCACTGGATTAAGACCCTTAAGCATCTACACAATCTCAAAAGATAAGATTCCATATCTGAAAAAACAAAAACAAATAACAGAAATATAGATCCACACCACCAGCTCTTTACAATAAACAACAAACTATTCTAGTACAATCAGCACTGTTTTGGTTTGCAGTGGGATGCAAGGTACGCATCCGTTATTGGCATAAAAGGAATATTCCGTTTATCATGTAAACGCAGAATATGAAAGGAATAGCAGAATTCCGCCTGCATGTATACAGAGCATTCGGAATATTCTAGTATTCTGAATACTTAATATTCTGAATACTTGTGCCATGTAAACGTACTGAAAGAGACAAAAAAAGTGCCATAATATAAAAGGCAGTCATGTTCACAATCCCCAAAAGATCAAAAAGAAAAAATACTGTTCCGCAAAAAATGATAACGTTGTAGCCCACAAATGATGGTCTAGAAGAGCAGGTCTCACCCCCGGTCTGAAATCAGCCAACATTGAGGCGTTGTTTCTCCCCGTTGGAGCCCGACTTGGCAATAACAATAGAAGACAGGTCAAGAGAGTCCAGGAAGACCTGGGCTTCCTCGGGGGACTGGAACGAATGCACCGTGGAGTCATGTCTGATCCTGAGGACAGCTGGAAATAGTAGAAAGGCCTGCAGACCCCGGGAACGAGCCGAGGCGATGACGGGAGAATAAGTCTTGTGGCGCCGGGCTGTGAATCCATTGTAATTCGGGTAAAACTTGAGCTTGTTAGTCGCAGAACAAGATAGGTTATTTCTGGCCGTCTGTAATATAGCCTGTTGATACGAATAACTCAGAAGACAGAAGATGAGAGTGGGGGGCCTATTTCTTCCACTGGGCTTATTAGAATAAACTCGATGCACCCACGTTATTTTGATGTTTCAATCTTTCAGAGACAGGAGCCACCGTGGGAGTGATTTAGTGAGGAAGTCCTCAGCATTGGGACCAGCACCCTCCTCGAGCCCGACAAGGCGAAGATTGTTCCGACGATTTCTATCTTCCAGGTCAGCGAGTTGGAGCTCGAAGTTATCAGCCCTGATCTCATAAACCAGCACGGTTCTCTTGTTAGACTGCCCCTCATGGGTCACAGCCAGATCTGCCTTGATATTTATAAGCTCCGGAGTATAATTCGTAAGGTCCCTTTGCAAGGCGATTACTGCGTTAGCAGTTTCAAGCCCAGTGTTATCAATGCGAGATATCAGCTGTATTGCCGTGTGTGGGCCATGCAGGCCTCAATAATGGCGGCCAGGTTAGACTCTGAAATTGATTTTCTTTTTTTCTTGGACGGGGAAGCATGTTCAGAGCCAGGTCTCTTCTTCGGCTTCAGCGACATGCTGGATGATATCAGGTACCATGTAGGAAACAAGATATGCTAGTTAGCTGGCATATAATAATAGAGCTGAGAAAAAATAGATGAGAGGAGGCAGGAAGAGAAAAGTTACACTGCCATTGATCCAGCAGGTGCAGCACGATACCCATTCTGAAAGAACCAAGAAGTGCTGCAGAGCACCTAATTGCACAGATGTGAAAAGCCAACAGTTGATGGATTATAGCGCTATTATAGTTCAATTAGGCTTCATTTGATTGTTGCACAACCACTGGCACCAGCATCATTACACAGCCAATTGCACAGATGATAGCTGTAATATGAAATAGCTGTCAAATTGCAGGATGAGCGAACTGGTCCCTGAATGCCTGAATCATCAGGGTCTTATTGTGGTGGTTTTAAAGTGTTGTGTGACAATGAGTTAAGTGTTGGCATGGTTTTCAATGGAAGTGGTCTTTCCTGGGTTTCACTCCAGTGTACAGACACTGCCTATGAAATATAAGGAATATAATATAGGTTATAAGGAAACTAGTCATTAAGACCGATGCCAATTTTAATCATGCAGTGAATACTTAAATTATTCCATCCCAGCTATAAAGGAAACAGTTATCAAAACAACTAATTTACAGACTAAATTGATTCCAGTGGACAATAGATACAATTTAAAATGCATACGCTAATCTCATCAACGGATTACCCTAACACATGAGCCATTGTCTAAGTGGTTCCAGTCACTAGTGCAATGTTCAGTGCTGGAGCCCAGAGGCGGATTCATACTTTTGCCGCAAACAAATGCTAAATGTCAAACACAGCTAATTGTTAACCATACAGAGGGCATTCTGTGCTCTCTGTTTGGATTAATGTATTTTGCCGGAGCTGTTTTCCTTTTCTGTTATTCAAGAGGTACATAAATCCTTGAAAAAGAAGTGCTGAGACTTTGTTAGTTTTTTGATAGGACAGGGCCCTTCTTGAATAAAAGCTACAGCATGTGACTGATAGCCACCAAAACCACTGAAGATAGAACCAAGGGGTAACTGAGTTTTGAGGGAGATGGGTGGTTGCATAGGAACACGAGAAATCCAGATCTGTATGTACTAGCTCTATCTTTCAGCAAGTGATTTGTTGTGACCAGAACATCATGATAGCAGAGATACCTTCTTATACAGGGCTAGAAACTAACAATATTGTGGTACTAGTCCAAAGGACTTTTTAAACTTGCTCGTCCTGATGTAAACTTACTAGTCCTTATGTGAAGTGCCAACGTTGGAATCAACAACAACAACTGGCGTCCCTAAAAATAGGCTTACATTTTATTTTCCTAAAAAATAAACACTGTTATTAATTTATATTAAATTTATTATTATTTTTTTTTAAACAAAGGCACCTTAGTTAACACTCCTACAGATCGATCATTCATCTGTTTGCACCTCGTTACTGAGCGATTACTGAGCAACTACTGTACAGTGCTGAGAAACTTACAGCACCAGACAGAATGACAGGAAAAAATTCTCTCAGTCGTGTCAGCTTGCCGACCACAAAGCTCTTTTTTTATTTGTCTTTTAAATGTTTATTTTATTGTTCATTACATGTGTTTCTATTTACAAAAATGCTATCTGGTTTGTGGAGTTGGGCGTTACAGCCTGTGAGTGATTAAATAACTATGAATTACTACCTAAAATAATTAATGTATTCATGTACACACGCAAAAGTCCCAATTTAAAGATATTACATATTACATTTCACTGTAGCCTTCGGGATGAAATAGTTAGGTAGGTGGCTACATTTTTTTTAATTAGCAGTAGGAGAAAACCGCTTCAGCAAGTACAGTTGACAAGCCCGGATAGGTTTGCGCGGACATCCGGGAAACTAGGTGCGCACGCACATAGTAACCGCATAGCAACTTCAGAGCCACTGAAAACAAATCAAGACAGATGCTGTTTCCTTTATTAATTGAAAAGTTGTTACCACCTATTTTTAATACAATGCTGAAGAGTTGTGTGGTTGTTGGATGCCACAACCACGATTACATGAAAGACAAGCGGCTGTCATTTTTTTAACTTCTGAAGAGGCGTTTAAGTCCAGATAGAAGGGATAAGTGGCTTTCTGCAAATTACAGTAATACACAATTATAACTTATACCAAAAAAATAATAAGCACAATATTGTAACAGTGTGAAGATTATTTTAGTAATAAGAGCATTATGCATTAATTTTAAGTACTACATACTAGTTTACCTACATTAACATCAGGTTTAGTGATAATCACGGTCTGTAAAACCATATGAAATCACCCAGGTTCCTAGTTTAACAGGTACATACTGAAATAAAAGAAAAAATATGGTTAAACACTCAGCCCAAAACAACGTTAACGTCAGGGGCAGCGCTAACCTACTATCGCTAGCCAACCCTCTCAAGGTGTGGTGCCGAAGCTGGACACACTAGGGTTATCAAGCAATCAGAAACACCCATAGACAGGGCACACAATAAAGAGCATTACAAATTAAAAACTGAACAACAATATACTTTGCAGTATACTTTGCCCACGTTGCTCCAGTAAAATTAACCCAACATATATATAGATGTATGATTAGTTTACTGTATGACTTTAACTAATATTGTAAGATTTCACAAAATGAAGACATTCGATTTTTTGTGGTTAAGTCCTAGCTATTATTATTATTATTATTATTATTATTATTATTATGACCCAGAAATCTGGCGGCAGGTTGTATGGGCATTGCTTTAAACCTACAACACCTCATTTTAGTTTGTATCTGTTATTTTTTTGGTTACGTAGGTTGACACTGCTTGACAACGGTTTGTTTTCAGCGGCTACTGGTTGCTATGTGGAAGTCACTTGACTCCACGCAAACCTGAGGTGAAAAAGAGCTGCTTAGCAAAATGCCTAAATTGAGCGTATTTTTTAGACAACCGGTAAAAGACACTGACCTTGGAACATTTTCACCTTGATTTACCAAGCTTGCACTGATTCGTTGGGTACCCTTCCGCAGAGTAATGACATTCTAAGAAAATAGTCCTGAAGGATGAAGCACATCTTAAGAAGCAAACAATGTGTTTTTATTAACAAAATCATTTTTGTTTTACTTTTCTGTTTAGCTTTTCAAACCCCTACTCTTAAAAACGGTGTACAAGCAGATTGATTTTAAATTTGATTTACAGTTGGTGCTGAAATGTTCCAACCGGCATCTACACTCATGACGCTAATTCTGGAAGTCGATTGGCTGACAGTACTGAATGGTTTTCTAATTTGAATAAAATGATATCATTAGTTATCGTTATCGCTATCATTATCATTAGTATTTATTCCGTTTTTGTCCTGGTCCAGGCAGGACGTAAGATATTTTACACTACAGGCAGTAATTAACAAATAAACAAGTAAATGGTATACAAGGTTTGTTTCAGCAGGTACATGACACTTAAAGGGAACATCCATTTGTTTTTTGTGAGTGTTACATGTTCCGATATAACACACTAAAAAAAAAACAACTGGATGTCCCCTTTAAGTAAAGTCAGCCAGCCAGCTTCTCCAGTCAGCTTCTTCTCAAATCCCACCAAGAATGTAAAGTAAGCATTGAAGTCTTTTAAAAAAAATGTTATTTATATATCTATTTAATGTTATTCTTTATTACCATTCATTTAAAATACCTGTATATGTCCTAAATTAGTACAGTTTAAGGCAAATAAGTTAATTTGGGTTAATATTGTGTAAAATGTTGTGAAAAAAAATTGGCTACTTTTGGGCTATTTTTTAATCCAGCTTTTAGCTATATTTCGCAGATTTTGGTTGAGCTTTTGGCTGCAAACATCATACAGATCAGCCAACCCTGGGCACAAGGCCCCACTTATGGTAGTGCACAGGGCCTCAGAATAGGTTAATCTGGGCCTGACAGTAGAATTTGCCAGAATTGACAGAGGCTGAATCTACTATGTTGGATACTAATGAGAGCATAACAAATACAAAAGAAAAATGGGAAACGTAGCTACGTTCAAGAAGGCTGGGAGACTTTGTATAAATGGATTTGAATATGTGAAGGATCGCCTTCCAGTTTGTCAGAGGTGCCAGTGAATGTTTTACATCTTAAACACTGATTGTGAAGCATCCTCACTATAATTTGACAGAACAGATGATTTATTTACACTATACGGGACCTTACCCCGGTGCACTCACGGAATCGCTGCCTATGCACCTATTATCAGTGGTTAAAGCCTGGTTTTCAAATGAACTGATTATCGTTCACCAGTACTGTATTTATAAGAAAAGTGTGTTTTAAAAAAGTAATTTCAGCTTTCAATCACTAAAGTATGCTGACGATAATGCAAACAACATCAAGCTATAGACAGCAAGTCCCAAACTTTTAACGTGTTACTGTTGTTTAATGGTAAGAACTCAACTTTATTATGAATATATTGTGTTATTTTTTAAGCAACATATTACGATAATGTTCATTATTTATTACATTTAAAATGTTTAGTACAATGTGGCCTATTTTCGGACCTATTTTTAGTACATCTTAAGTCTTTTCTTTTTCTTCTTCTTTTGTGGTGGGGGGTCGCAACCCAGTATAAATCTCCACATTTTTGTAAAATGACTTTACAAACTTTGCATCCCGTAAAACATCATTGAGGTTGAATGCTTATTCACCACTGCTACACCCTGTTAGAAAATTGACTTTCCTGCATTTTTTTAATGCAACACTGAACGTGAGAGTATATGTGCACATTTGTTTTCAGTACTCGCCCAGAGAACTACTGAGACACAGACATCAACTAGTCCTCATCAGATTTAATCTGCCTCGGGCAAGTGTGAGTTTCTAACCCTGTTATATATTAACCAATAACTTTAATTAACATTATAAAACAGTACTTTATAATTTATTATCTTTGTTTTGAAAGTATCTCTATTCATATTCAAGCTTCTTGTTACAGATAATTACAGGTTTGACTGTGGAATAGATAATGTGTACTGAGCTGTTTATATTAACCCTAATGGTTTTATAATGAGGTTTTCTTAATGACATATGCTACCCCAATTACAAAGAGCTACTTGAACGTGAGAAACCTGAACATAGTAAACAATTTTAAAGCAGAATTTCAAAAAGATGTTATCTTGTGTTGTGTGAGACTTGTTTGAATGTTGAATGTTTGAATACAGGTAGGGGTAATGTTACATTCATGAGAATGTCCCTGACAGGTCAGGGGATAACAGGCTCTGTTTTAAAAAGAGCTCAAATGGCCAGACATTTGAATGTATATATATATATATACAGTGCCTTGCGAAAGTATTCGGCCCCCTTGAACTTTGCGACCTTTTGCCACATTTCAGGCTTCAAACATAAAGATATGAAACTGTAATTTTTTGTGAAGAATCAACAACAAGTGGGACACAATCATGAAGTGGAACGAAATTTATTGGATATTTCAAACTTTTTTAACAAATAAAAAACTGAAAAATTGGGCGTGCAAAATTATTCAGCCCCCTTAAGTTAATACTTTGTAGCGCCACCTTTTGCTGCGATTACAGCTGTAAGTCGCTTGGGGTATGTCTCTATCAGTTTTGCACATCGAGAGACTGAAATTTTTGCCCATTCCTCCTTGCAAAACAGCTCGAGCTCAGTGAGGTTGGATGGAGAGCATTTGTGAACAGCAGTTTTCAGTTCTTTCCACAGATTCTCGATTGGATTCAGGTCTGGACTTTGACTTGGCCATTCTAACACCTGGATATGTTTATTTGTGAACCATTCCATTGTAGATTTTGCTTTATGTTTTGGATCATTGTCTTGTTGGAAGACAAATCTCCGTCCCAGTCTCAGGTCTTTTGCAGACTCCATCAGGTTTTCTTCCAGAATGGTCCTGTATTTGGCTCCATCCATCTTCCCATCAATTTTAACCATCTTCCCTGTCCCTGCTGAAGAAAAGCAGGCCCAAACCATGATGCTGCCACCACCATGTTTGACAGTGGGGATGGTGTGTTCAGGGTGATGAGCTGTGTTGCTTTTACGCCAAACATAACGTTTTGCATTGTTGCCAAAAAGTTCGATTTTGGTTTCATCTGACCAGAGCACCTTCTTCCACATGTTTGGTGTGTCTCCCAGGTGGCTTGTGGCAAACTGTAAACGACACTTTTTATGGATATCTTTAAGAAATGGCTTTCTTCTTGCCACTCTTCCATAAAGGCCAGATTTGTGCAGTATACGACTGATTGTTGTCCTATGGACAGAGTCTCCCACCTCAGCTGTAGATCTCTG
The DNA here is from genome assembly GCF_902713425.1 of Acipenser ruthenus. Taxonomy (NCBI): domain Eukaryota; kingdom Metazoa; phylum Chordata; class Actinopteri; order Acipenseriformes; family Acipenseridae; genus Acipenser; species Acipenser ruthenus. Next base: position 11,065,588 of record NC_081207.1, on the reverse strand, counting down.
CAGTTCATCCAGAGTGATCATGGGCCTCTTTGCTGCATCTCTGATCAGTCTTCTCCTTGTATGAGCTGAAAGTTTAGAGGGACGGCCAGGTCTTGGTAGATTTGTAGTGGTCTGATACTCCTTCCATTTCAATATTATCGCTTGCACAGTGCTCCTTGGGATGTTTAAAGCTTGGGAAATCTTTTTGTATCCAAATCTGGCTTTAAACTTCTCCACAACAGTATCTCGGACCTGCCTGGTGTGTTCCTTGTTCTTCATGATGCTCTCTGCGCTTTAAAAGGACCTCTGAGACTATCACAGTGCAGGTGCATTTATACGGAGACTTGATTACACACAGGTGGATTCTATTTATCATCATTAGTCATTTAGGTCAACATTGGATCATTCAGAGATCCTGAGCTTAGGTCGCAGGCCCGTACTGACCGGCTTAGCGGCAGTGGGGGCACTGCGTAAGCAGCACTTTTGTTTTGTAGTTTTATTACTGTGTTTTATTTTCCCTTTTTCTTTCGCCTTTTGTTTTCATTATTATTTTTTAGCACTTGTATGTGCACTGGGGAGTATACCAGCATTGGTAAACCTGTGGTCCTGTTTACTGTTGCCAGTATTCAGGCCACGGACAACAGCGCCCGCTGTGGGTAAAAATAAATCAGCACGCCTGAACGGCTTTACAAATAAAACTTCTGTCTCCGGTGTGTGTGTGTGCGTGTGAATTGCCCACCACCCTTCCACACTGCCGTTGTGTCTTTTTGTACTGTATACCACTTTTTTCCCCCCAATCTTTCTGTGAAATATTTTTGGTTAGATGTTATTCACACATGAATTCCAACACAATTATTGTAGTTGGAAAGTTGAAGGTTTCAGTCCCAAAGTTATCAAAAGAGCTTGAATCCAGGCTTTTAAAACATATTATAAATCAGATATAGTAGATTTGGAATGTCATTAGCTATTGGGCTGGTTTGGACTCCCTTTGCATCCAGTTGAAGTCGTTGAATGTATTAGTTCCTGCAAAACACACAAAATGTAACTAGTTTGACTTTGGTATAAATATGATCATTCTAAGCTTTATATACTTTGCAATAAATAACCAGCATATTAAAACACATTTATATATCTTAACAAAGCTGCTGTCAAATCATTCAAAACATGTTTTATCCGTCTTTGTATCCAGGTAATAAACCTTAAAACAGACAATAACTCAGGTTTTAAAAGCCCCTTATAGTTTTTCTTTAGGTGTGTACACATTCTTCAGTGTTGCCACTACAGATGTTTTAGTCAAATTAAATTGCTGTTTAAGATTTTTCTTAATTGGATTTTTGAAATACTACATATAAATAACAAAATATCATTACTTTATCTTAAGTAACATAAAAAATGTGCAGCAAATGCTGGCAATTATTAAATATGGAGCCTTGACACCAAGTAGTTGGAGCTTTGCAATAAACAATAATTATTAACAAAATGTCCTGATTGCTGAAAAAATCACATAGCAGGAGGTAGTCAAAGAACAGGTTTAATAATTGCATATTATAATGACGGGCTTCATTTTCATTTTCATTTACCTTTGTTTTCACAAGACCAATTTACTGGAAAACAGATAGTTTAACCATTTTGCTGATGGAATAGATGCACTTTGGGAATGGATGTAAAGCTGCCAGATGGTGTTGGTATTAATTAATTGTTTGTAACTGCTAGAAAAACAACTGGTGTTTACCTTGTAAAAGTGTCATTTGTTAAATATGCAGTTTGAAATATCACATTTTTTTATGTTACGCTTCAATGGTGTGTTACAATCTCATATTTAAAAAAGTAAATTATAATTGGTTTGGGTTCAGGATATTAAACACAACTCCTTTTAAAGAAAAAGTAAAGGTTTGTGAATTTTGAATATTTTTTTTCCGCAATAGAGCAACCCCTAGGTTTTAACATCTGTAAATCCCATACTGGTGTAACAGGCAATATTGTGTGATGCATGACAGATTCACTGTCCCCACTGTTGATGAGATAAGGTTAAAGCTGTTTAACCACACAAGCCTGGCCTTATTGCATAGTGTTTAAATGGCATGCCTATGGTGTATGCATCAGTTCATGCCCAGACTCCATCCTGTTACATTGGCGCTATGGCTCAAATCTTATAACTTGGCCGCAGCCTATTGCCGAAGTTAAAGGGGGAAGAGTGGCTAAAATCAGCTTTGAAGAGAGCCATAGCTCTTTGCCCTATGAGAGACTGAAACAGTAAATGGAAGCATAGCCAGCAGCTGGACCTAAGATCATATACTAGCGGTACAGAAGAATTGCAACGAGAACACTTCTACAAACTACATAACTTTTCAATTGCAACGCATTATCTGAACTAAGTTACGTCTGATCAACAGAACTATTTCCAGTTGGAAAACTGCCAACAACAACTATAATGCTGCAAGACTTGGAGATCAACAAGCTGATCTCCATTTGAAAATAACTGTTTGTTTATTGTGAGCCTACGCTATACAAAGTGTACAGCAAAGTACCATCTTCATTGGAACTTCAGATCCAAAGAGCTGCATTGTTCATCAACACAGATTGACTTCTTCATATGGAAATCGATAGGTATTCAACATATCTAATATTAAATACTTTATGTCTCGAGAAAGTAACTGTAGTAAATGCTATCAAATTAGTAGATAAACTGTTCTAAGAATAGAATATAACTTCCTCTTTTAGAGTGTGTAAGAAATGTATTTTGTTTGTTGAAATGTTCAACTCAAAGGAGTTGCCTTGTAAATAGGGCAGCAGTGTGGAGTAGTGGTTAGGGCTCTGGACTCTTGACCGGAGGGTTGTGGGTTCAATCCCCAGTGGGGGACACTGCTGTTGTACCCTTGAGCAAGGTACTTTACCTAGATTGCTTCAGTAAAAACCCAACTGTATAAATGGGTAATTGTATGTAAAAAAAATGTGATATCTTGTAACAATTGTAAGTCGCCCTGGATAAGGGCGTCTGCTAAGAAATAAAAATAATAATAATAAATGCAGAGAATTTGATCATTGCCCCATTTCTGAGTTAATTTGAATATATAATCAACTGAGGTTGATAACATATTAGTTTGGTACATCACATCTAAACTAAATTAACACGGTAAAACTAATTTGTTAAATTAGGTACTGCAATGTTGGATTCTGTTCTGAATGGGAAGTTGAATTAATTCTTGTGCATATTGACATGATCGATTACAATGAGAAACGGGTATTGAAAATACTAATGCAAAGTAGACACTTTGTGTGATAAGCCATATTTAATATTAGTATATTAACCATGTATGCGAATGATGTTATGGTCGTTGTAATCGTTTGACTATGGAATCAATGAACAGTACACTTGACGTATATCTCTAACCAATAGCCTTTCCTTTCTGCAATATTAGATTAGTGCACCCTTTTTATTCTTAAATAAACTATTGTTTTATATTTCTGACAGCTTGTGTGAATGTCGGTTATTGTCTAAGGGAATCCGAGTTCTACATGATCGAAATATTATGGTATGTCTCGGTTATTAACATTTGGACGTTCTTAAACAGGGCACCTAGAGACTAATTAATATTTAAATAAATTGTATACCTAATTCACTACAACTGGCATTGTACTACATTGTACACACATTTTGTTTCAAAGGACAGTGACATTCAACTGAAAGTGACATTACAAGTGTAATGAGCCTGTATATAAATTTGATTTTGATCTCAGACCTAACTTTATTAACACAACTGTGACGTTAGGAATCGTAGCCTGTGTGTCTATAAGGGCCCTTTCATACCTAGTTTGTTTATGAAGATCCGATTTAGAATTCATTTAAACATACTAAAATGTTGCAATTTTGCTTCAATTGGTTTCACACCAGAAGATCTCAAACAAACTGCAATTTCTTCTCGACTGGAATTGCACAAGAATGCGTTTGTTTTCACACTGCAAAGTTAATCTGATCATCTGGATTTGTGCACATGACCAAAATGATACCTTCCTGTTAATGTCCTGTGACAGAAATACAATGAGTTTTGGTTGTAAATCTCCCTTCCAACCTGTGAGGGCGCAAAGCAGCGAAAGGAGAAGGCTTTGGACGGGCTGGCCTGACAGTTCTTTCTCTGGGCCAGGAAGCTGGTCAGTCTGGAAGAAGGCGAGACTCTGTTGCAGGAACGTATTGACCCGGAAGGTAAACAACGTAGCAGCTGCAGACAGTAGCGACAGCTGCACTCGTTTACCAAGGGGTCATGCGTGATAGCATAAAGAGGACAGAGAATCGCAAATCTTTTCCTTCGCTTTGGTTATGGAAACATAACCCGGAAGGACCCGTGCAGCATTTTATAAAATATCGTGAGTGTTTGTTTGTCTTGTCTATAATTGTTATTTGTGTTTTATAGACAGCTAACACATTCCAGAGCTGTTCCAGCATAAAAACCTGGAACAGCACTGCACTATTGTCACTCATTAAACTGTGTCACCCACCATGAGCACTACAGCACGCACCCAGGACTGGTGACCGTGTATGTATATTGTGGGAGGGATACCTGTGTTTACTGTTTGGGACTGCAACCAGTTATTATTTAACCCTGTGCATTACACATTGCTATGTATTGCTGGGGATCATTGTTCTGGTCACCAGACCTGGAGTATAAAAATAAAATACCCCTTTTCCATACCGGATTACAATCTCTGTCTGTGTTATACCTGCACTGCATCACCTCTGCACCTGTTCACAATCAACCACTTTGCCACATGTCCCAATGGATCTTCCTTACTAAACATTGAGGGTTCCCCACGTGCAAGGCTTGTGATATTAGTTCTATGTACGTACATTTTGTTTATTCAATCTGCATCATGAAAGCTGTATAATAAATATACACCAATGTTTTAGAGCTACATTATGTGCAAGGAGGAGACGTTTTCAAAGGTGACAAATCTTTTCAATTTTTGTCGGATGTTGATGCTGCATTGTCAGTGGCATTATCCCGACATCTGTGAATTGTAAGCAGTCCCTATCAATCCCTGTTTATCAGCCTTTCTCGTCTCAATATGATTGTATTGTAATGACACATAAACGCAGTAAAAGTGTGTCAAGGCAGAAAGACCAATTATGCAAGAGACCAAGCTATATGCAACGTAAAAATAATAATTATAATTATAATAATTATAAATTATAATATATACAGTGGGTTTTGCATTACATCACCACCATGTTTCTGTTGCATTGTGAATTCTAACACGATTGCTTTCACACTGGCTGACTTTGAGGGCGAAACCCATAACAGTTCCCCTTCAACTGAGCCGAGACCATCCTTTCAGGTGAATCCTAGTCCTCTTCTTTGGTGAGCACTCTAATGCAAAACTAATATTTTTTACATTTCACACCTGCACAAATGAACCGAACTTAACTGAACTCTAGTGTGAATTATCCTCTCCAAACAAACTAGGTGTGAAAGGCCCCTAAAACTGCAGCTGGTTCCAGCATTACAGATACAGGAGGTCCCCGGTTCAAATCCCAGCTCAGCCACTCACTGCCACTGACTCACTGTGTGACCCTGAGCAAGTCACTTAACCTCCTTGTGCTCCGTCTTTCGGGTGAGACGTTGTTGTAAGTGACTCTGCAGCTGATGCATAGTTCACACACCCTAGTCTCGTATCTTGTAAAGCGCTTTGTGATGGTGGTTCACTATGAAAGGCACTATATAAAAATAAAGATTATTATTATTATTATTACAGATACTAGACAGTGTCCCACAGTTGGTTAGTGGGATACATAGACCACAAGGTACAGGCAATAGCATACAGTGTTCCTTCTAAGACTGAATGCACCTCTTTATGGATTAGGCCCACTGTGTCTGAGGTAACCATGTTATGATTTCCCAGCACATACTCAACTTAACTTTGGAGAAAGTGCAAGGGTTAAGTTTGAAGCACAATCATGTACATGCTTATTTATTCATTTTGCATGGATTCTCTATGGTTTCAGAAGGCTAATCTGGACATGACAAGCCTACATAACTATTCCCCAAGGTTGCTGAATCAGTAATACTCTATACATTCAGACTTTGGAATGCTTCTCATTGAAGGGCAATCTTTCAGTATTACAGGTACGTTATAAATATTAAAACAAAAGGACTGCAAACAACCAACTGATTAAAACCACTGAAAAACATAAATATGTCTTTGTTAAACTATGCAACAAATAAATTATTAAAACAAACTGAATGAATGGACATAAATAATTATCAGTCTATCTGTCTACATGATCTATATTAATAATGCTTGCACAACATATTTAAATGTTTGTTAAGATTCTCTACGTGTTCTGAAAAAAAGATGTATTTGCCAGTGTGAGGCGTGTGAGTAATAATGGAATTTCCAGACAGTACTTTACGTGTAAAAAGTTTTTCTTTATTAATATTTACACGAAAAAAAAACAAACAAAAGAAGGATGTGAGGGAGGGCGTGCTGGAGAAACAAAACAAAAGGATCGGAAGCTTCCTAGTCCTCTTCGTGATGTGCTGAATAAAACAAAAGAAAAAGAATCAAAACCAAGAGAACAACGTGAGTAAAGCTTCCGACCGTGAAAAATAAAAACAACAAGAACCCGGCACTGATTCTCTCCCTCCAGCCTTTCCTCCGCCTACACTTCGTGGGACCAACCCCGGACACAGTAGCACGTTCCCTTTAGTATGCAAAGCCCCGCCCCGGTAGTCAGTGGAACACCAATTCCAACTGACAGGTGTCCTTGAACCTCACGTGACTCCAGTGGCTGGAATTTACATACTCGTACTTCCGCCCCTCACCAAGGTGCCGCCCCTCATAAAGATGACTTTCGTCATGGTCACGAGATCTTGGTAAGGGAAGTCCCGAGTCGGTTTGATACCTTCTACTGTCGGGAGGCTGAATTACAGACCGAAACCCCTTTGACTCATCACAGCCAGGTTTATTATAATAGTGATTTTGGTCCCTGAGTGGCTGTGGTCAGGTGCAGTGGTACAGTGAATAAATCAGGTCCAAACAGCTTTTCTCCCAAAACAGTCTGTGTGTTTAATAATAAAAATAATAACAATAACACAAATAAATCCACCCCTTTACCAACTATGGTATTGGGGGGTACACGGCAGCTCTCTCAGTCCACAAAACAAAAGTAAACAAAACGGGACTTTGTCCATCCCCACGTTCTCCGTGCACGGCAGTGCACTTAGGTCCTGGGAAGCGTGGTGCCTGTGAGTGGTGCGGTGCTGTGCTGTGCTGTGCTGTGCTGTGCAGGGAAGTGTTTTGTATTTACCGGTCAGCGGCTCACTCCTCCTCTGCAATAAAACATAACAAAGTGAAACAGTAGAGGCTCCGGCCGTCTGTACACGTCAGCGCAAAGCTGTGTATTGATGTAGCTACTTCCCCTTTGTACCCACAAAGCCCTCCCCGCAATCAATCTGTTGCCATGGTTTCTCCAATAGAGGGCCGTCCCGCAGCTGATTGCAATGGAGTCTTTCCGGGTACATGTAACTACACGCTCCCCCTAATATGGTCACCTTCCGGTTTCTGACTACCGTCCAGGCAGTCCATCTAGGAGGCAGCATACCACCGTGCTTACACAGCATCCTTTCCGATTGGGAGGGAGATTTACAACATCGACTCTTTCTCTCTTTATCACAGTGGCTTAATATTATTATTATTATTATTATTATTTATTTCTTAGCAGACGCCCTTATCCAGGGCGACTTACAATTGTTACAAGATATCACATTATACATTATTTCACATTACATACAATTACACAAATAATTAATAGGCAAAGGCATAACCGTGTGGTTTGCAGGTTGAGTGACTGGCTGTGCAAAACATGCCGGCCCTCATCGGGCATTCCACAGGGAGCGTCACACTGGCTCTGGCACCCCCACGGGTCAGGGCCAAATCAGCAGGGGCTGTTTATCCTCACCACACTACAGTGGCCACTTGTAGCCAGCGGTCCTAATCCACTCTCTAGATCAGATTGGCTAGGTGATGGCATCGGAGGATGCCCACTGAGCTTCAGTTCTCCTGTGTTATGGGGAATTGCTGTGATGAGGGGATGTAATTGGACATTTTAAATTGAGGAGAAAAACGGGGAAAATAATTGGGAACTAAAATAAAATAATATTTTAATAGTGATATCAGGACTGCTCCATACCTTGCCACACTCAACTACTGCTCCTAGCTATAACTATTTACTGTATCTTGTATTTGATTTTACTCTTATAGGTATCTATACTCACGTTTTTTGTAATTGCTCTTATTTGAAATCATTCTCATCCATTGATCATACTTACTACGTGTTCTTACTGGACTTTACTAATTTAAGCAAATATTTATTAATAATAATAATAATAATAATAATAATAATAATAATAATAATAATAATAATATAGTAGTTTGTACATAAGTACATGTTATACACACATCTGTCTGGTAGATATTTACAGTGAACTTTTACTTTTTAACCTTTTAAGTTTTTTTTTTAGCAAGTTATATAGTAAGTAGTATGTGTTAACCAAAGACATCATTTTTCATGTGTGCATTTAACACATTGTGCAAAGAACTTTTGTAGGTCTTCCTTGTAATGTTGTTTTTATATTAGATTTTATTATATTTAAGCGATAGAGCCCATTGATGAAGGCTCTACCGTGTGATAGATGACCGTGACTTGAGTTATGCGTCCCGAGCCCTAGGCAAACAGCCGTTCCATCAGCTGGTACAGGGTCTGGATGACCTTCGACAAAATGCTGTAAAATTAGTTTTTACTTGTAACATACTAGATTTGTAAATGAATATAATTCCTTGTAACATACCAGATTTATAAATAAATACAGTTTCTATGAGTTGCAAATGGGGACTGCCACAGGCTTTAACCCAAACACGGTTCCAGTTTCGTTTTAGGCTTGGGAAAAATTGAACACCCTGGATACAATCTGGATACCTGCTGTCCGAGTTGCAGGCTCCATAACAGCAGTGTTTGACCATCGTTGTTTTTTTTTAGCCTTTAAAAAAGATTAGTTACCATACAAATGTATGTGTGTGTTGCTTGGAGTGACCAAGAAAATGGCCGTCAGGGTAACCTACGGTTGTTGACATGCTTCACGTGATACAAGGTGCTGATGCCATTGGCTAAACACGAGGATTTGATTGACTGCCGGGATTGGTCTACTGCAAGACAGTCTAAAAGCATGGCTTGCAAATAGAAATGTATGTAACCTAGAGTACTACCAGATATAATCATTTTAAAATTAAAACATAGGTTTTCCTAAACATTTGTTTCTTTCAAAACTTTTGGTGACCTATATAGTAAATTGATGGCAGAGAAAATGAATGAAATTAATAATTAAAAATACTGCTCTCTACAAAGCACTCTCGCTGTACAAACTCCTTGAAGGCCACAACATGAGCTATTTATTCCTCCTGATGATTTTGCATTTACGACTGTATACATCAGAAATGCATCAGAACTTTCCTCATCCAGTTGGCGCTGCCTAATCGAGATACTGATAATCGGGATTGCTGCTTAATGGGATACAACTCTAGGAGACGGTTTCTTCCCAATGCTATTTATGTTGTTTAATTGGGACGTTACTTCGTTCAATTGGGATACAGTATTTTCAAATGATGAATGGAGAGTGCTTTTCAGAGCAAGACAGTTTGTGTAGCACAGAGCAGTGAAGATGTGATTACGCTGTGACTTGTGTAAATTGTGTAAAGCACATTGAACTCTTGAAGGAGCTGGAGTCTCCTCTGGTTTCTCAGGCTGCTGTTGCAAAGAAAGTTGGCGTGTCAGCATCGCAAGTGACTCGTATTTTGAATGATGTATTTAATATTTAGTCATAATGAGATGTATTTTCATTATTTTTCTTTTCATTAAGAATCAAAAAAGTGGGACAGATGCTTATTTTTCCTTCTCCCGAGGCGTCCCGATAAAATGGGGCCCGTCTCCTGGACGTCGCGAGTTCGAGTCCAGGCTATTCCACAGCCGACGGTGGACGCAAGCTCCCAGGGGGCGGCGCTCAATTGGCTGAGCGTCGTCCGGGGGAGGGAGGGTTAGGTCGGCCAGGGTGTCCTCGGCTCACCGCGCACCAGTGACTCCTGTAGTCTGGCCGGGCGCCTGCGGGCTTGCCTGTAAGCTGCCCAGAGCTGCGTTGTCCTCCGACGCTGTAGCTCTGAGGCGGCTGCACAGTGAGTTCGCAGTGTGTAAAGAAGCGGGCGGCTGACGGCACACGCTTCGGAGGACAGCATGTGTTCATCTTCGCCCCTCCCGAGTCAGCGCAGGGGTGGTAGCGGTGAGCTGAGCCTAAAAATAATTGGGCATTTCAAATTGGGGAGAAAATAATAATAAAAAAAAAAACTTTTGGGAACGACTACATTTAAAAAAAAAAAAAAAAAAAAAATGGGGCCCGTCTGTAGTTGCAAATGCAATTTTCTTTTAGAATTATAGAAGAAAACGTAACCATGACATAAGCCTTTTGTATGTAATATATCAGTTATAATTTTTAACACCACATTTTCAAATCAGTAATTTGTAATCCATGTGTATTGTTTGTTGTTTTTTACTTAACAGTAAAACAGAATTAGCACCTGCTGAGATACCATAAAGTGAATTAACTTTTTTTTTCATTCATTCTTTAGATACATATCATACTTCAGGCTGTTAATCACTTGCTGTAGTTTCAAAGAGTAAAGCGGTAATCCAACCACCACTATGCCATTTTTAAACACATTATTGAGTATGCAAATGAGATGCAAAACTTTCTCATTTCGATTAGAAAAAAAGCAATATTGATCAACATTATTGACATAAAAAGTTACAGTTACAAGTTACTTGAACAAAATTGTAAATTATTACTTTAGAAAAAATAGTTTTAATAGTATTACTTTACACATAGTTACTTCTCAGGCACAGTTTACATTTTACAGACATATTTTTTTAGGTTTGATCAGGCTGTAGCCTGAAATATTCTTTAAAGATCATTCCCTCCTCTGATGCCATTCTCTAGCAAGATGATATGAAAAGTGAGTTTGTGTGACATGTAACATTGGTCTTGCACTGTTGAAGTGCTTTCTGATTTCCATGTTATGGATTAGCCATAGTCCTTTTAAAAAAATAAAACATAATGTTTTTTTTTCACATACAGTATAATCTGTTACCACATTTCATCTGCTCTTTTGCAGTCTCCAGGCAGTAACATTATTGAAGTGTAACAAAGGGACAGGCTGTTTCACAAAACTGTCACCCTGTCTTCAGCTGTCAGTCTGCAAGAGTGTCCTGTGTCAGCATACTGAAGACAGCTCCATTCATCATTACTGTTAATGCTGTGGCCTTTCAGAGCTCAGGCATAGTCTGCGAAGAGGGAGAGCAAGTTCCTTGTGATAGATATACATACACTGGGGATTAAGATAGACAGTCATTTAACCATGAAACTTGAACAGCTTTAATCAATGTATCAGATGTAGGATTTAAACTAACTTCAGTGACAAAATACCAGGTCAAAACCACCCAACCATAGATCTATAATAGGATGTCATGATTGACTTAAGTCTTGCACAGGGGGACAGGTGCAAGATAACACAATAATGCTTCTTTTTTTATTTGAGGAAAATAGCAAAAACAACAAGTTTCAGAAAGGAAAGCTACTGTATAGCATACAATACTTTCCTGTTTGAACCAAATACTTTTTTTCTGTGGTTACTCTTATACTTCACACTGCTTTGCGTCTTTATAATTTAGAAAGGCTCCCCAGCAATTTTTCTTCCAAATTACCATGGGAACAACTTTTGATCTTGCACATGTGATGGAATTATCATCTATTTAGAAAGTGACTCCTCTTTGATAAATGCATGTGATACAAGATTGGTTAAAGAAAAGGGCTTGTAACCAGGAGGACCATGGTTCAAATCCCAGCTCACTTACTGACTCATTGTGTGACCCTGAGCAAGTCACTTAACCTCCTTGTGCTCCATCTTTTGGGTGAGACACTGTTGTAAGTGACTCTGCAGCTGATGCATAGTTCACACACCCTAGTCTCTGTAAGTCGCCTTGGATAAAGGCGTCTGCTAAATAAACAAATAATATAAGAACTGTAACCATCAGGTGGTTCAGGGGCATTAGCAAGGGCTATTTAAACCCTAGTTAAAGAATTTCTCCCTGTCTCTGTCTGTTTCGCTCCTCCAGCCTCCCCTCTGCCACCTCTGCAATTGAATCTCCCTCTGGGAGCAAATTAAGCTTGCTTCCCCACCTTTCAATCTCAGCAACACCAGCCTCACCTCCTTGCCTCCCCATCTTTAAATCTCAGCAACACTAGCCTCACCTCCTCAACCTCCCCACCCCCCACAGACATTACTCCTTTCCAGTGAATGTATGTATAATGATTGAGAAGCACAACCATTACCTGAAGAAAATCCCTCCCTCCTCAAAAAAAAACAGTTGATTATGTATCTCTGCCATTACTCAGAGGGGTCACCTTTGATCCCACGTCAGGCGCCCGACCATTTCCACTTAAGCAAACAATAAATAAAATGACAAAAACTGTTGATTTCAGTGTTTCTAATGATATATAGAATTAGATAGTGACAATTTTTCACAGTATATAAATTTAACAAAGAGATGTGCTTTTGACACTGCTCTGTTGAGGGATGAAGGCAGACACAGAGGCAGGCAAGTAGTTGCATGATGACAGAATCAGGGAGATCAAACCTATAGTAAGTTTCAGAAGTTTTTTGTAAGGAAACACTTGTATTTCTTATCCTCAAGTTATCAAGAAAATGTATATTGATCACAATATTTCTCAAAAGTGAAAGTTAAAAATAGCGTTAATTGCATTTGCCACACCCGCTGGTCGAGAGACAACCAGTTGACTATAGCTTTCGCAACTTAACTGCTTAATTTAAACCTTGTCCTTCTCTCTCTGCACATGAACTTTGGATTCTGCGTCACCACCTCTGACCCCCGGGATGAATGAACAGGAGCCACAAACCGAGTGAGCAAGTTAAAATATTTTATTAGACATACACACGCGCTTAAAAACATTTGGCAGACATAGTAATTCAAAATCAACATTTAACAATTTGATGTAAGCGATGCTGAATTCTCTCCTTCAGGTAAGTATATATAATACTAATACATTTCTATAAGTCTATCAAGCAAACATAATGAGTCAGAATCAATATTCACAGCTAAATATAGTCCATGCTGAAATATCTACAGGTAAGTATATGTAATACTAATGCATTGCTATAAGTCAATCAGGCAAACGCACTAATTCAAAGTCAGTATTTAACTGTTAGATCTAAACATTAGTAACACATTCTGACACAAATAGGTATCTGTAATAATGCTTTAATAAACTATAAAAACAGTGCCCACAGCAACAATAGCTTCAAGCTCTTTATAAACTATTCTAAAATACTATAAAACACTATCTATAAATATATCTTAAAACTAAAGAGCAATATACAAACTACATTAACGACAGGACAAGCCTGCCACTCACAGAGCACAATGGGCGGGTACTGTATCACGGAAACTCGCAGTCCTGACCAATGTTTGCCAAGTCCAGTCCTGAGCACAGGACCAGAGATCTTCACACCCAGGCAAAACCAAGGACCACTTGGAGCTCTCAGTCCAGCAGGGGGGCCGTCACTCCTAGACGGTACTGTAACCCATGAAATCTCCCAATGTAGAATTCTTTCTTTAACTCCTCTGTGTTCCCCGGTCCCGGATGCCAGTAGAGAATCGAATAACAAAGTCCTGAATTACCACACGTAACAGCAACTTTAAAGCATAGTGTTAATCCATTCATTGTATCACACTTGAAAGGGGTTTCATACAATCCATGTGTACTTTGGCAATAAACAAATGCTGCACCGTCTCTGTAACCTCCTGCTTTATAAGCACATCTTCCGTGGCACTTCCAACAGAAATGAAAGTTAAATGCTTCTAACAGTAACTTTGTTTTAAATCACTTTTACACAAATTTAATAAAGCCTTTACTTCCCTCTGCGCAGCAATAGCTTTTACTTAATTGAACTAGTTTAACAATTTTGAAGCAAGTAAAAGCTCTCCATCACCTAGCTTTATGTGATCTCTGACAGATATTAGAGGTCACTCCTCAATTAAGGCTGCTTCTTTCAGACCCTAGGGGGAAGATTCCTGGGACAGCCATTCCATTCTACAGTCTGTGCCTCAATCTAAAAAATAAATAAAAATAAAAAATTAAGTAATAGTAATACATTATCTTAATCTAAATGAAATACAGTAGACAGATAGATTGATGGATTGATAGATAGATAGACAGATAGATAGATAGATGTGTTTTATATTTCTGTCCTTTACTAACATGATATCTAACTTTGTTTTCTTGCTTCTATCTGTTTCTGTGGTATCTTGAGGAAGGGTAACCCGTTTGGTTTCTATTTTGTTTTTAGCCTTTAGCAAGGCCAATAGAAATTGCAATAAAATGTTTGCCAAAAAATTGCGGGGATTTTTGACCAAATCTTGTGGAAAATTGCAGGGGGTGAGGGTATGGTATTGTGGTGCAATGCTATACTCCAATAAAAAATAAATAAAAAAAATATTTCACTTCTATCAAGATAGCAAAGAAAGTGGATGCCGCTGCCTTCTGTTCAGAATGAGATTGTATGTGCTCTTTAACGGTGTGCTTGCGAACAGTCAATTGTTTGACATAAAAAATGACAAAACAACTGCCCCCTACCTACACACATGGGCATACATTTCCTGAAAATGTAGTCACGTTTGAAATAATACAAATGTTAATAATATTTTGAATAGTAAAGTACTTGAATGTGTAGGAGGTTCAATGTTACAGAAGGACTAAGAGGCTGTATGTAGTTCTGTCCAGGAAAATAACAAAAAAAAAATCACTCATGTCCCCTTTCCTTTTTATCAAAGTTCAATCTACTCACTCATTAAACAATCAGCACAGTCCAGTAAGGAGGGGTGTGCATTACATAATCAAAGTAGTTTGTTAGAGCCCTGTGGAAGGGTGGTGGGCAATTCACTGACACAAGGAGACAGTACTTTATTTGTAGCGCCGCTCAGGCGTACTGATTTATTTGATGCAGTAGATGGCGCTGTTGTCCGTGTTCTGGATACTGACAACAGTAACCAGAATCACGGCGTTTACCAATACAGGTATAGGCACAACAAGTGCTCGCAAATAATAATGAAAACCAAAGGCGAAAGAAAAAGGGAAAATAAAACACAGTAATAAAACTACAAACAAAAAGTGCTGCTTACGCAGTGCCCCCACTGCCGCTAAGCCGGTCAGAACGGGCCTCCGTCCTACGCTCAATTACCCTCTATACACTGGGATGGCCGGTGTTCCCCGTACAACTAAGCACGTCCCCTCGGGTACGTGGTGATTTCTGTTATTTCTTTTCTCGATAAATTATTTTAAGGCCAGCTGTTTTTCTCAGGCAGTTTTGCCTCGTTTTATTTTAAAACTGACGTCTTTCGTCAGTGTCACTGCGTATTCCCCAAACACGGCCACCCGAGCGCCCAACCAAACCAGATCTTATGGGCCGAGTAGTCTCCCAAGGCCCGCCCCTCAGCCACTCAGAGAGAGGGAAAGCACACACACCCTCTTCCCCACCTCTCCGTGTCATCGCCATGACTGACAGGCGGATCCCACGAGACTGCTGCCCTCTACCTGCAGTAATACGGATGTGCCAGACAGTCAGTTCAGATCTCCCCTGTTACAAGCCCTTATGCTCAAAAAAAAAAGTGGCTATCAAAATGCTGTTAAAATACAAATATAATTCCCTCATGATTTACACATTTCACAGGTAACAATGTTAGCTCAGTATGAGCTAGCAATAAGAAGTGTACGATTTCACTATAATTGCTAAGTTGGGGATGAAATTCACATCTGAATAAAATGCAGCATGAACAATTGTATTGCTGGTTTTCCAGTATGATCACAGCAATATTCGGAAACTCAGCTCTCAGACCTGATGGGAAAGTAAAGGCTGACTTCACTATTACAAAATTTGAGAATGACCTGTATTGAATTTTACAGTTGATGTGCACTTTAAATAGATGCATATCAGTTTTAAAATTATTTTAATATCACAACTTTTAACACTGTGCCTGTTAAAAGGAAACTTCCTTCCTGCTGTGGCCATGTATTAAACTTGTGTCCTCCTTTTTCTTTTTATCACCAATGAGCAGATTACCATATTGGCCTGGGAAAAAAAGTAGTACATATTACAACCAAATGTGTCTGTGTTTTGGTCGTGTGTCTAACTTCGGTAAACACACACAAAAAAAGTCTTACCATTATACACAATACAAAATACAATACAATGTAATCTTTATAAGAAAATGTTTTACAAGAAAAAGAAGTTATAAGTATTGTGAGCCAGCTCACTGCTACTCCAACAGGGGGCGCTCATGGCGGGCTGGGATCAAGCTTGGAGGGACCACGGCAGACCACTGGGGGAATTCCTGGCGGGCTTGGAACCAGCCTGCCATGATAGCACGGAGTTAATTTTGGTTATAGGCTGCAGGTGCTGTTAGGAAAGGGTTAATTTTGAATTGCTGAAAGGTCAATCAGTGCCTCGTCGGCCAGCTCCTGTAGTCGATACGAAACCAATTGAATCCTCATTGAGTGCTCTATAAAGGGCAACAATTGGGATGCCTGGGGTCTCTTATCTTGACCTGAACCAAGTGCCGGAGCTGTCTTTGCTTATTGTTTGTTTTATACCAAAACTGTGTTTATCTATGAGCTTTGCTTTTGCTTGTTTGCTGGATTGGACTGATACAAGAAAACAGCCGGCCGCACCTGTGGGATCCCTGTGGGACTGGTTTGCCTGGACTGCCTGTTCTACAGGGTTTTCCCCACCGTGTCATTATTATTATTGATCCTTTCTGCATTCTTTTGGATTGTTTGTATTTGTGACCTGGACTGTGTCCTTACCCGGACTTTTGGGTACCTCTCACGGATCAGTGGGAACCCTGTTTTTTTTAAATAAACACATATTATTTTGTTAAACTTTTGTGGTGATTATTCAGCATCGTACGATCCTGATCACAGTATCTATCGACCAAAAGCCAGCTCACAAAAAGCCTAGATTTAAAAACTGCTTACCAAATAAGCATTCTAAATATTCTAAGGATTAGTATTCCACAGACAGACAAGGGGCATCACAACTGAAAGTCCTGGCCTTAGACTATAAGATCAGCATCCTGAAATCTCAGAGATAAGTATGCAGAGCTAAAAGGAGTGAGGTACTGTAAGGATAATGCCTTTTAAGTTAAAAGCACAATCTTAAAATCCTTGAATGAGTTAAAGTGTATTCAACAAAGATGCAGGGAGACCTGCTGTAGTGATTGATTGATGAATGTGATGTTTTTAGTTATATTATTTTATTGTGTGTTGTATTGCTGATGAGAACCGCACTGAACTGGGACCAGTCGCCGTTCCGTCTCTGACTCAGGAATCACTGGCTGTTTATTCTGCTTACACGCTGGATCTGCTGCTGCTGAGTCGCGTCGCCATCTCTGTTCCATCTCTGACTCAGGAATCACTGGCTGTTTATTCTGCTTACACGCTGGATCTGCTGCTGCTGAGTCGCGTCGCCATCTCTGTTCCATCTCTGACTCTGGAATCTCTGGCTGCTCACTCTGCTTCCACACTGGATCCACTGCTGCCGCTCCTCACCGCACCGCTCCGTCTCGGTCTCAGGAAACGCTGGATTCTGGAACTCTGCTTTGCACGCTTGCGTTTAATGGAAAGCTCTTTGTCTTGTTTGGTTTTAAAATGCTTTATTCAAATAGTAAAAGGTACACAAAATAACAATTTAATACATCAGGGCAGCAGTGTGGAGTAGTGGTTAGGGCTCTGGACTCTTGAAAGGAGGGTTGTGGGTTCAATCCCCAGTGGGGGACACTGCTGTTGTAACCTTGAGCAAGGTACTTTACCTAGATTGCTCCAGTAAAAACCCAACTGTATAAATGGGTAATTGTATATAAAAATACTGTGATATCTGTATAATGTGAAATCTTGTAACAATTGTAAGTCGCCCTGGATAAGGGCGTCTGCTAAGAAATAAATAATAATAATAATAATAATCAGTCAAAAAAAACCCTGGGTCTGACTCCAGGCAGTGAGTTCAGTACAAACTTTTAGCCCTAGCTCCACCCCTAGCTCCACCCCTAGTCCCTGTAGCAGGCAACCTATAGAAAGTAAGCTATTCTTATCAAAACACGCTGGTTAAAATCCTACAGAGCTTGGCTCCACTTAGTCCGGGTTCACACTGCGACTAGATGGCTGTCAAGTGTACCACAGCGTGTGTGACTAATGCTTTTGCATTGTTACATTCAATCTTATTGTATACAGTGCCTTGCAAAAGTATTCGGCCCCCTTGAACTTTGCGACCTTTTGCCACATTTCAGGCTTCAAACATAAAGATATGAAACTGTAATTTTTTGTGAAGAATCAACAACAAGTGGGACACAATCATGAAGTGGAACGAAATTTATTGGATATTTCAAACTTTTTTAACAAATAAAAAACTGAAAAATTGGGCGTGCAAAATTATTCAGCCTCTTTACTTTCAGTGCAGCAAACTCTCTCCAGAAGTTCAGTGAGGATCTCTGAATGATCCAATGTTGACCTAAATGACTAATGATGATAAATAGAATCCACCTGTGTGTAATCAAGTCTCCGTATAAATGCACCTGCACTGTGATAGTCTCAGAGGCCCGTTTAAAGCGCAGAGAGCATCATGGAGAACAAGGAACACACCAGGCAGGTCCGAGATACTGTTGTGGAGAAGTTTAAAGCCGGATTTGGATACAAAAAGATTTCCCAAGCTTTAAACATCCCAAGGAGCACTGTGCAAGCGATAATATTGAAATGGAAGGAGTATCAGACCACTGCAAATCTACCAAGACCTGGCCGTCCCTCTAAACTTTCAGCTCATACAAGGAGAAGACTGATCAGAGATGCAGCCAAGAGGCCCATGATCACTCTGGATGAACTGCAGAGATCTACAGCTGAGGTGGGAGACTCTGTCCATAGGACAACAATCAGTCGTATACTGCACAAATCTGGCCTTTATGGAAGAGTGGCAAGAAGAAAGCCATTTCTTAAAGATATCCATAAAAAGTGTCGTTTACAGTTTGCCACAAGCCACCTGGGAGACACACCAAACATGTGGAAGAAGGTGCTCTGGTCAGATGAAACCAAAATCGAACTTTTTGGCAACAATGCAAAACGTTATGTTTGGCGTAAAAGCAACACAGCTCATCACCCTGAACACACCATCCCCACTGTCAAACATGGTGGTGGCAGCATCATGGTTTGGGCCTGCTTTTCTTCAGCAGGGACAGGGAAGATGGTTAAAATTGATGGGAAGATGGATGGAGCCAAATACAGGACCATTCTGGAAGAAAACCTGATGGAGTCTGCAAAAGACCTGAGACTGGGACGGAGATTTGTCTTCCAACAAGACAATGATCCAAAACATAAAGCAAAATCTACAATGGAATGGTTCACAAATAAACATATCCAGGTGTTAGAATGGCCAAGTCAAAGTCCAGACCTGAATCCAATCGAGAATCTGTGGAAAGAACTGAAAACTGCTGTTCACAAATGCTCTCCATCCAACCTCACTGAGCTCGAGCTGTTTTGCAAGGAGGAATGGGCAAAAATTTCAGTCTCTCGATGTGCAAAACTGATAGAGACATACCCCAAGCGACTTACAGCTGTAATCGCAGCAAAAGGTGGCGCTACAAAGTATTAACTTAAGGGGGCTGAATAATTTTGCACGCCCAATTTTTCAGTTTTTTATTTGTTAAAAAAGTTTGAAATATCCAATAAATTTCGTTCCACTTCATGATTGTGTCCCACTTGTTGTTGATTCTTCACAAAAAATTACAGTTTCATATCTTTATGTTTGAAGCCTGAAATGTGGCAAAAGGTCGCAAAGTTCAAGGGGGCCGAATACTTTCGCAAGGCACTGTATTATTATAACAAACCAACATTCAATAGTGTCTGATTACAACATTATACAGTACAAAAAAACTAGCATTTAATTGTGTTCAAGGATTACAGATAATACTGCATATATTTGCCTTTTAATACAGTGTTTTACTGGGTATTGTCAATAGTGTGCAATTCCTGCAATATAGTAATTAAAACTTAGCTAATTTGCTCACACCTGCAAACAAACCAATACAATAGTCTCATCTTGAACTAACAAAGCATGAAAGAGCAGCTCAGTAGCACCTTGAGTTAACATAGGTCTACATCTCACAGTTGAGATGTGGTGAAAAAAATGGTAAAAGATCATTCGGAGTCCATAATAATCCACAAGTTCCAAACCTTTCGTGCAGTGACAAGGGAGCTATCATTCAATACAATTACAGGAGGGGCTTGAGTGTTGTGAGCCCACTAAAGACATGTCACTTTAGTCAGAGTTCGGTTTTAGCCAATTATTTTCTGTTTTGTATTTGTAATTAATTTAGAACAATTTGTAGATTTTATTTTTCACTTTGAGATTATGGACTTTTTTGTGTTGGCAAAAACTCCTAATTAAATTCATTTTTATTCCATGTTGTAACATAATAAAATGTGGAAAAGTCCAAGGGGGGTGAATACTTTTGAGAGCCACTGTACATTTTTGATACATTCAGTAATAGCTCCAAACCAGATGAAAGAGGAAAAAATTAGACAAGATTTTACTTTCTGGCTCTTGCTGTAAATGAGATGTACAAATCAATTTCTCATGTAACAGTTTTCTGTGTGGTATAGTTACATTATCAAAACTGGATTGGATGAAGGGGAGGACATCTGTGACACTGATATTGATTTAAGACAGTTGATTAAACTGATGAAATAAAAAAGTGTTTTTCACTAATTGAATAATATAGATTTTGGCAGCCCATTGATCTGGTATCAGATTCCACTATAACTGTTGACTAAAAAGTATAGAGTCCTAATAATCAGACAAGTATTAAAGCATATGTTTGTAGATCAGACCAATTGAAAAAAATGTTTGACTAGAAATTTCCAAACATTGTGACAAAATGGTATTCATTATTTTAGTTCTTGTGGTGCTGTAACAAACCAGGGTGTGCTTGACACATGCAGGACCATCTACGCTTGTCTTTTTGTGTAAAAAGGAACAGAACTCCAAAAGCACAGGTAGGTTTTTAAACAGGGCAGGCCTGTATGTTTATTTTAAACAAAAAAACAAAAACAAAACCTCCTTCCAGGAGTGCTAAGTAAACATTTCAGTTCTAAACTATACCGGACAGCTAAGCTGTTTACCAGTCACAAAAAAAACCCATATACATTTACAAGTGGATCAAAACACTGTACCTTCTCTTTTTATAGGATATGGCTGTTCTCAATTAGCACCAATTATTCAATTTAGGAACAGCAGCCACATTCTCACATGTTTTTGGCAGGGACAGGAATTAACCCCACCCCTGCCAACCACCACCAGAATACATTCAAACACCAACACTATTTACAGGCAGAGCTCTTGCTCTGCCACAGATGCACAGAATGTAGCAGCTACCGTAGCCCTTGTTTACCTACTCTGCATATACATAGAAATACCTCTAACAACATTTTTTTTGTTGTTTTTAAAATGTGTGCCATTTTTGTCTTCACTGGGTGCTAAATACTATCATGAACTAATTCATTTATACGTGTTCTTTGTTAGCTATAATACTGATGTTCTATGTTGATGAAGCACTGAGAAACGTCGCATGAGAGACTGGAACCTTTGTTTGCACTATGTTTACTCTGCACGGAGCACAGATGCATCTCATCTTCTATCTGACAATACATGTCTTTTTTATAAATGTATTTTTGTAAGTTTCAACAAATCATGAAAAAACGTGGTTGTAATTTCGGAAGGAGAATCCGCCCACTAATCAACATGTCATATCCAAGAACCATAAAAACTCTGTGTGGCTTTGTGACAGATAGACAGAATGATTCTTGGTGACAAATCTCCCTCCCGACCTGCGAGGGTGCTGTGTAAAGGGAACAGAGTGCCCTGGACTGGATGGCCTGACAATTCATTCCCAGGGTTAGGTGGAAGTCGGCCATCTAGAAAGGGGGCGGAGCTACGGTACACCAAGTCATCGACCCAGAAGTGAAGCGATGTGGTAGCTGAAGATTGGAGGAGCAGTTGCAGTCAATAACCAAGGGGGCATGATTGATGGTACAAGGGGATGTAGTGAGGTGATCTGTTCCTTTGTATGGTTAACGCTGAACCGGAAGGAGAACCGTACTGTTATCGTGAGTGTTTTGTTTGTTTTGTTGGGTCTAAAATCTACTTGTTTGTTCTTATTAGACAGCTTACACAATCCGGAGCTGCCACTACAGGCCAGAACAAAACCCAGACAACACTGCACTTGTTCACGATTAATTGTATTTTCACCTACAGCACTCACTTTGGACCTGTGACCGTGTTTGTGTTTATTGTGTGTGTTTAAATACCGTGTTTATTTCGGGACTGAACCCCTGGGTTTAAATGGTGCAATACACATTGTTGTGTATTGCCTGTTCTCTTTATTGTTTACACTTTGCCACAGGCTTGCATTCATGTCACTTCTTTTCGTTTGGCCTCTCAGTCACATGCGGCGAGGCCAAACAGGGAGACGGACATCTTTAGAGCCTAGAGGAGGGGCTACCCTCAGCCATCGATTCCCTAACGTTTCCTCCTACCAGTGAGTAGGGTATTTAGTTTCTGCAGCGGGCATGGCAGTCTGGAGAGACCGGGTTCTCCCTCAGTGCACTTCAGGCATGGGGGGCAAGCCCATGTTTCAGCTTGTGACAGGGTGGTGAGTGCTAAATAACAAATGACACACAGTACACTGTAGTTCTCCCCAAAACAGTCTGTGTTTATTTAAATTATTATATACACAAAATAAATCAAGTCGCCAAAACACGGTGGGTTTGCAGTCCCAAGCAAAAACAGCACTCTGATAGCCACAATCCTCCGTGCACGAAACTGTGTTCTGTGGTTCAGATGGAAGTGGTGCGAGTGTCTGTGCTGTGTTGTGCTGTGCAGTGAGGTTGTGGGTAGTGATGTGAGCTGGCTCCGTGGCTGCAGCTCCTGATTTCCTCCTTACTCTTCGGCAAGACAAAAAATAACAAGACACGCTTCAGCTGATTACTATGTCTCAGCGTGAGGGGCAGTACTCACGGAGTAGCGTCCCCTTTGTACTACCCAACTCCTCCCTGCAATCAGCCTGTCGCCAGGCTTTCTCCAATCGCTTCCTGCCCCATAGCCGATCGCAAGGGATTTGTTTTGTGTACATGCTGCTGCATGCTTCCGCCAAGATGGCAGACTTCTGGTTTCTGCCTACCGTCTACGGAAAAGCACACTTTCCACCTTACACAGTGCCCTTTCTGGTCAGGAGATTTGCAGCTTAGATTATTTCTTTTGTTACACAGCTGCTTACTTTTCATTCATCCTTTTCCTATTTTTGGGGGTAGGTGGTATTGCGCCACTGCACTTGTTGCATTAACCATTCGTTAATCATTTTGTTTTTCCAGTCATAGTTTGGCGGCTTTGTCTTTTGGGGAAGGTGGCCCCATGAGCCACTTCCTATCCGCGGCATGAGACTACATGATGTCATCGTGTTTTCGCTAGGCAGACAACATTGCGGATAGCTGTCAGCACCACGGACAATCATTAAATCACCTGTTCAATTGCAATTTACATCATCTGCATTGCGGATTCTCCACACCTAATGAAAAAACTTGGTTGTATTTTCGGAAGGAGAATCTGACCACTAATCAAAATGTAATGTCCAAGCATCATAAAAACTGTGTGTGGCTTGCATTCATGTAGCTTCTTTTTGTTTGGCCTCCTCCTCACCTGCCTCCACCTTGCAGTGTGCTTTGTCTGTGGGGGGAGGTGGCCCCATGAGCCACTTCCTATCCGCGGCACTAGACTACATGATGTCATCATGTTTTCGCTAGCTGGCCAACATTGCGGATAGCTGTCAGCACCCATGGACAAGGTCTCCGGCCAAATTAATTACCATCATTAAATCTTCTGTTCAATTGCAATTGAAATCATCCACATTGTGGATTCTCCGTACTGAAACAAATGAGTAAGTCTTGGATCTGACTCTATACATATTAGTGTGCTATTAGTGCTGTGTGATGCACTGCTGTTACGGATTCTGTCTCCTATTGATGAGATGAGGTTAAAAGGTCTATAACCACAAATGCAAACGAGCCCACCTGGCTATTGGTATTTAAGATGCTTGCTTGCGGTGTGCAAGTTCGCCGGTTCACACCGAGCCTCCTTCCTGTTACATACAGTATGTCCATTGAGACTTTATAATTTCAATAGTTAAACCATTCAGAGGGTTATGAGTGATGAATACATATTTCCAATGCATAAATTAGGAAGCCTCTTGTATCCTTGATTGATGTTGAGCTTTTAACAAATAGACAATCCAACAAGATGTGTAATATGTTGTATGTAAAGTGTCTGTGCCTGTGTAGAGATGTCATCTTCTACTCTTCCATTCTATCAACTGGAATTGTATTTATGTAAAACAACAAGATAATAATTTACAAATCCTATTGTGACTCCTTATTGGTTTACCTTCCTCATCTGCCTTGGAATCCTCCAAGGACTGTCACAGGATGCAAGATCACTAATCTGCTATTCACAAGCAGATTAGTCGAAATGTTAATAAGTAACTTTATTAATTCTTTATGATGAGTCTCTTGAGATTTGATTATAGTGAGATTCAAGTTCATTTTAAATCAAAAGACCATTGTGATTATTCAAGACATGTTATATCTGAATTAATTGATATGTTTTACAACAAGGTCATAAGCAATTCCTTCCCATAAAATGCAATAGATTTAAATGTATTACAGCACCAGGATTATTAAGGTGGACACTTGTTTTATGGTGGCAGAGCCTTCTAACAGTTAAAGGTTCCAGCAAAGACATAGATAGATGTGTTGCTTAGGCATTACTGGGAAACTGATTGGTACCAAAGAGAGTCAGATTCTAGATCAAGGGCACAGATGCCATTCATTTTTCTTTAGAGATAATGCAAACTCTTTTATAATTTAAAAGTGCCATTGCTTATAATAAAATAAGAGGAAGTCAATGACGAACATATATGTTCAGTCGCTGTTTTTTATCTTGTATTGTATGTAATTTCCATGTTTTTTTCTTCCTGAAAACAGTTTTAGAATTGAATACACATGCTTCTAAGGAAATGTGAGCGAAGTCAATCACAAATACCTAAATTCAGTCACTGTGTAATTTTCATACTCTCACAAAAGTACATAATATTTCATTCTTTTACAATGGTTATATAATGCCGTGCCTGCAATCACCAGTAAAATTAATCTTACTAGAGTCATCTTTATTTTTAGCTGGTCACAATAAGGGAGATTACTGTACTATGCATCCTTGTTTTATCATATTCTGTTCTTTACCATATTTGACAATGTTTCATTTTACAACACTTCCCATTCCCTTGACCATAGTATTTTACAGTAAAGAATAAAGAACCTGTAACAGGGACAGCGCTGCGTTACTGGCTTCTTGGGTGCATGTGCATGTTTGCAGGAGAGCCAGACGCTCAGCCTGTGATGCACTGCCAGTTGTGTTTTGTTGCCAGGGAATTGAAGCTGAGGACTGGTTGGCTGTGATTCCTTGACCGGCTGGTGTAGTCTTGTGATAACAAAAATGCTTTGCTGGAGCTTTGTGGTAAATAAATACCTCACCAAAGAAAAAAATCTGCTTAACCAATGATCTCCGTGTGTAGAATCGGGAGCGTAGTTTGTTGTTTAATTCACTGAAAGGATCAGGGATTCATTTCAGGATTCATAAAATCTCATATAAAAGTATAGTTAGCAGGGGAGTGCCAGCGGGACCTGCTTTGTTGTTTACAGGACTGTGACACGTTGGCTTGTGTGGTAACGTCAGACCAGGAACTGAAAGCACAACACAGGCAATTTTGGGGTGAAACTGAGACGCGATGGCGCGCAGCTTTTATTTAACCAAATAATAAAAACTTTTAAACAAACACAAAATAAACAGCAAGTGGGCCAAAATAAACAAAAATGGAACACAAATAGTAACAAGTAGTATGCTGGTTGCAAAACCAGTACACGTAGCAATTGTTATAGCCTGTAGTAATAGTTTTCAGAACTCACGTTTCGTTCCGCCTCCGTGCAGCCAAATCTGCAGATCTTTTATAATATGGCCGAGAGAGTGACTGGCTATTAATTATCTTCTTAACCCCTCGGCCATAATCTGCATGAACACAAAACAATAACAAATAATGGCGGACGGCACCTCGCTTGTCCTGCCAAACATAATACATAATAATACAACAAAACAAAATACAAATCATAATATGCACAGGAGTGGGGAGTATCCCGTCACAATGCCATGACTAGTCTTTGTTTTATGTTTTTGATAGTTACAGCATATCTCATCAAACATAGTAATAACCCTTTGAATAATACAGAGACTGATCTAAATATTTTTCATATGTACAATGTGATAGGGGGTGTGTGTGTTAGACAGGGAGAGACACAGGAAGTTGATGTTGAAACACTGACTTGGCGGCCAGAATTTATTTACAGCAAACAACCACATGACACTGCCAGCGATGGTACAGCATGGGCAGACATACAGCAAGTGTAGCAGAAAATAAGAAGGCAAACACAAACACTGTACAAAAGCAGCTAAAAACAAAAGGTGTCTTGGCGATGTGCTTCTCTTACTATAAAGGAGGTCCCACTAACACTCACTCCTCTCAATACGTTATTATCCCTATTTTAAAATCCCTAAACTTTGAAGGTTTAAAATCTCTATCCTGGTTCCACACACAGTGGTCTGAGGTTTGGTTTCTTTTTAAGGATTTAAATGACTAAAGCCCTGATCCTGGTTTCACACTCGGTGACCTTTTTCTTTTTTTTGATCCTCGCAACACTCTGGTGAAGTGTCTTTATTTGCTTGGTGATGCAGACTTTACTTGGACCTGGCTGGTCAGCTGGACCAATCGTGAGATATTCCACTTGGGACACGCCCCCAGGTGCTTTTCCCTGCAACCAACAAAAAAGAAACACAGAACATGAAAGGAAAAAATTAAGATAATACAACTTAAACTATATACACATGTGCAGGACCTCAGCCCTGCCACATACAGTACCACAAATGTTTGTTTCCAGAAGGCATTTCCTTAGAAAGTTTCTGGTTATATATGACTGGTTTTGAAATAGGGAGAGTCTCTATTTCCTTCAGAAATTGTTGTTATCCAAGTGTTTTTACATACAGGAAGGTCAATGCTTAACACAAGTTCCACATTATTTCAGCTACAAACTTTTCCAGTTATTGTCCCTGTGGTGAGCAAGCCTAAAACTTAATTTTAAACATTAGCAGACGTCATACCCACGTCTGTAAAACAAATCTCTGCAGTCCTGCATTTCCTTACCACAGGAAGCTTTCAGAACCCTACTGGATACATCAGTGTATAGAAACCACAAAACAAAAAAAGAAAAATGTATGAGATTGCTCTGTCTTGAATTTTTTTTTCCTCTTTAGAAACACAAAAGAAAAAAAAAGTTGTGCTTGTGACAGGAAGATTGTAAAGTAAAATGCAAGATAACTACATCCATCCATCTATCCATCCATCCATCCATTATCTGTAACCGCTTAATCCTATAGAGGATCGCGGTGAAGATAACTACAGTAACTACAGCTGTTGCTAAATATTCAGGTTTACGGTGACACAGCATGCATTTGTTATAAGGCAGTTTGAAGACTGGCAATACTAATTATTGAGTCTGAATTTTGTCTTTAAAAAGATTGCTTCTATATTTGTAATTGATTGTTTGCAAAAAAATAGACGTGGACTGATGACATCAACAGGCTAGATTCCTACAAAATACAATGAGGCTGTTGTTTTATATGTACTTTGTTTGTGTCACTGTTGCTCAATAGCAATAAAAGAATAATATTCTAAGCAAACTATTATCACCAATTGGTACCAGCGAGGCCTTACAATAAATATATAGCTGCTTTTGGGATTTCGTTATAATACCAGTGCAACAAAAATAAAAGCGATGTCAACACATTGGATAGACATCTTAATGTTCCATGTAAACTTAGGATAGAGGGGTGGATACACGTCTTCACACAGAGAGTGCTGAGGGTATGGAATGGGCTACCTAGTAATTCTGTTGAGGCAGAATCGCTCAATCAGTTACTGGGAACCAGACTAGCTTAGATGGGCCAAATGGCCTCCTCTCATTCGTAAATTGTCTATATGCTTATGCAGTTGTATTACCACTGTCTATTGGTCCATACCATTGTGACACCATCTGTATTTCAAACTCTGAAAAACATCATTCTACCAGTGGCTCATACAACAGTAGTTGCCAGTGTCCTTACTATTGCCAGTCGGTATAGGAATGGAACACTGTAGTGTTGAAAATCATTCAAAACATATCTATTCTTGGTCACAACCATGTTCCCTATCCTTGCACCATGTCCCCTTCTCCCCACAATTAATCACCCTGCTTAAGAGACCCCCATTTGGCACTATAATATGAGGCTATTCCACAGCATATAAAAACAGTATTAGAACACCAACACTCTGCTCCAAGCGGCTGTAAGAAATATCACATTATTTCTATATAGTATTTCTTACATTCTCTAGAGCAGTGGTTCCCAAACCTGGTCCTGGGGACCCCCTGTGTGATCTGGTTTTCATTCCAACTGAACTCTCAATTACTTAACTAGACCCTTAAATGAAGTAATAATGTGCTTAATTAGACCATTTGAATTGTTTTCAGCTCTTAAACAGTTGCAGATTTCAAGTTAGCTATAACATTTTATAAGTAACTTATTAGGAGCTGAAAACAATTAAAAAGGTCTTATTAAGCAAATTAGCAGTTCAGTTAAGGGTCTAGTTAAGTAACTGAGAGCTCAGTTGGAATGTAAAGCAGAAGACGCAGGGGGTCCCCAGGACATGAACATGATTATACTGTAGATCCACCTGCTCCTTCAAAGTCAACAGATCAAACCTTTTCTGTATCAAACATGGATGACACCAATAGTAATGTACATTTTGGCATCTATTTGTATTTGTGAGGGTGTTCAAAACCACTAGAAATAATTCAGTGCAGAAAGAAGAAGCACAGATTTACTGTCCTTTTTATCTAGAGATTTGGTCCGCAGCTCAGGCGATGGTTCACATGTTTCAGTAGCTGTGAATTTGTTAAGCCCCCACACACACATTTTGGACTCAAATCCAGCTTATGTATACAGTGTGATATCAATATCCTAGTATAGGCAATAAAACAAAACTAACACCTTTTTAATATGCAAATATGTGTGCATGTGATTTTGTTAACCACAAAGATGCAAGTGCATGGCAAGTATGAAAAAATGACTAACCCTAGCTCCAGGGCTCGTTGGTTATAGCCACAGTAATTTTCTACTTACAAGTATTTGAAAAAAAGTCTCTTTTAAAATGGTGACGCTCCTTTCCCAGACTTTAAAATCAATGTATACTGCTACAACACTAGATTCACTTCCTGTGCAGCAGGTAATAGAATCCCAAAGGTAATGCAACATTTCTGGTGGGCTACTACTACCTGTTACACAGGAACATAAAGTGTGCTTACAGGTTGAATGGACTTCACGAGATTCAAAAAGAAAACTGAAATGCCTACATTAAAATAAGGGACTTGCACAAAAGAAGTTATGCTACTGAGAAGTAAATGCTTTGATTCTCCTTTCAAGGGTTTTTTTCTTTAAATGTCACTGGAATGTTCCTTCATATTACAAGCGGCAAGAACAGCAGCGCAATCATTTGTGTATTTCTAGACTCAGAACTTCCTAAAAGTGTATCACAGAGGATGAGCTGATCCACACAGTGATTATTATTCACAACTAGAGTCCAACAGTCTGCATGCAATTCATCTTACAGTACTGTTGTGAAAGCAAAGTTATATTGAGTTCTGAGTTACCTGATAAATTGCAAATGATCAGTTTCACTGTTACAATTTTTTGCTCCCCTCAGCCGAGTCATTGCCACAGGGGTATCACTTTACAGCATAACTCACACTTTTCAAAGAATGTCTGTCAGGGGTTATGTTTGTGTGACTTTACAGGTAAGTATATTTTTTAGAATAACCTCTTCTATACCCCCCAGGTTGTGTGGATCACAGACTGACCACTGGATCACCCCAGGAGCGCACAGGAACCACACAGACCGGTAAATAAAATGGTTGTTCTTTATTATGTCAAACAACAAAAATCAACAAAACACAAAGAAATGTAAAGAACTTGTATACCCCCTAAAAAATATGATCGCTTTCCCAGCGATGCTATAATTTAATATCCACAAATATTCCAGTAAATAAACAGTATAGTTCAGTCCAACCAGAGGATTTAAAAATGTCCCACACTGTTTAGAAGGTAGATTAATTATGTCCACAATACCATTATAGTATTACCTGACCTTCAATGGCCGCAGAGTGCCTCGTTCCTCAAAAGGACAAAAAACAATCTTCTCCAAAGTGGTCTTCACCATAATGTAGGCACTTTTAATTTATCCACAAAAGTCCAACTAATGAGCAGCTTCACCAAAACCCCAAGTCTCTGTTGTTTATTTCCTGGATCTGGTCTGACGCCACCCACGCCGGCCGTCTTTGTGACATGGGCACATAATGCAGCAGTTAATTGCATACATACCTCACATTAACCGTTAATGTATTGTTACTGGTGCTATAAATTATAACTTATTCAGCAAAGTGGTGGTTCAAGCAGGGAACTCACTTTTAAGCTAGATTAAAATCATAAGCATCAAGCATATTAGGTGCCTCCATTACAATAAATTGTGGTACAGCGGGAGGAGGAACTCTCCCTGCTGACAGCATTTCTGCTGACAGCATTGCCATATATTTCAATAAATTGGTGGCATTTCCTCCATGTTGTTTAAAACACGTTTGATATTTTGACTGTCTGCCTTCAACCAGATTGTTGTTGTCATCTGGCTGAAATCCAAAATAGTTCCACATCAAGCTTCTCTCCGGTATAGTCCAGTGGTTAAAGAAAAGGGCTTGTAACCAGGAGGTCCCCGGTTCAAATCCCACCTCAGCCACTGACTCATTGTGTGACCCTGAGCAAATCACTTCACCTCCTTGTGCTCTGTCTTTCGGGTGAGACGTAGTTGTAAGTGACTCTGCAGCTGATGCATAGTTCACACACCCTAGTCTCTGTAAGTCGCCTTGGATAAAGGCATCTGCTAAATAAACAAATAATAATCAAAAAACCACGATACTTCAATATTTTTATTTTACCCCAATATTATGTATCGTAGGATTTTGGTATCATGATATACCATAGGTATTGATATACAGCGGAACACTAGTCAGCACGTCTGCTGACAGCCTCGCCGTTGGCAGCATTTCTGCAGCAAGTGGTGCAGCGGGAGGAAGCATTGCTTAGGCTGGAGGAGTCAGCCCCACTACCAGTGGTACAGCGGGAGGAGGAACTCGCCCTGCTGACAGCATGTCTGCTGACAGAATTGACAGTAGCAGCCTGTCTACTGGCAAAATTGCTGCCCAAAGACCCCTTGTTGCCTCTGTTCCTGGCCCGAGACTCTGAGCAAGACTTTGGGGATTTTAAGGGGGGAGGTGGTCGTTGAGGCCATGTGTGCTGCACACAAGGGGGGAGATGTGTGGCGGGGTGACCCGCCCTTGTGTGTAGATTGTGTTTTATGTTGTATGTAGTGTGTTATTGTTGGTGTATATATATTGGTGCACGGGATATAATGGGGCAATTCACATTTCAATTTGCAATACTTTGTGTTCTTCCGGGTCTGACGTCACCACTACAGCCAACCTGTTCACAAGTATCCATCGGGTAAGTACAAAAGTAATATCTCAGGTCTGGGCTGTGAGTTACAGTTGTTTTGAACAGGTGAGCAACAAACAATGAATAATCCAGAGCTGAATGTAGACACAGACCCCTGTAACAGAAACGCCAGGACACAAAACAGCAGATGCAGACGGTAGACAGCAGGTAGATGTACAGAGTGATGAGTTTGAATGTTAACATGCATTTTGATTAATGAGTTCCCCTTATTTAGTTGTTGAGACAGGAAGTGATGTACGTGACCTGCAACAATTAAGCTTTTTAACGAGAAATGCGTTCATTAACAACTGCATCGACTCAAAGCATTAACGGATTGATTTAATTAACACATTTCGTTTGAAAATCACTTGATACTAAAGCTCTCATTACTATAGCGCAAGTTCAATACATTAACACTGTTTTTTGAAATTTCAAAGTAAGCTACAATAAACTTTCATATGATGTGATAAATTATTTAGCTTTACATGTACAAACATAATATCCTACTTGCTTGCAAAGCTTTTGTGTAAATAGCCTATGTAGATTTGCTGTGTAGCAATATTAGCAATATCAAGCACACATGCTGGTTTAAAAATAAAAAATGCAAGCTTGGTGGTTTTGCAATGGTAGCAGCTTGAAGCAATTTTTTGTTTTGCAACTCACCATAGGTGGCACGTATAAGAGGCTTGGGGAGGCTAAGCCTCCCCAAAATAAATTGCCCAAACCCTCACGAGAAATTGTTGTGACCAACTCAAAAAATATTTGTGCGAGAAGATTTTATTTTCCCCACAAGCGCTCAAAGCAGCATATTTATCCTTTTCCTACTGCTCAACCGCCAGACTGCTAGGGCAGCTGGGATATCAAAATCAACACTGTAGTACATATACGTGATTTAGTTGCATTTCAATGTCATTCGAGGAGACAGTGCTTGGCTGGTTTAACGTCAATTCATCCTGCCGATCTGAGCCCCCAATACTGCTGCAGGAGACAGCTGACGAAAACTCTGAATCCTTTTCGCTCTTCTTCACAATCTCTACATTTATTCAAATTGCTGTTATCTATACAAACAGCTGATCTGAATCTGGCATACTGTCTGTTTTCACGCACCACCGTTTTGTGAGAATTTGATAACTGTCCTTCACCTCATTTTCAGTGAAAGCGGGGTCTTTTGAACTTCTGAAAAAGTGTCTGCAAGGAAAGCAGAAAACCGCATCTGCCTGCTTACTGTACTC
Organism: Acipenser ruthenus; assembly: GCF_902713425.1. NCBI lineage: Eukaryota > Metazoa > Chordata > Actinopteri > Acipenseriformes > Acipenseridae > Acipenser > Acipenser ruthenus. The sequence continues at coordinate 11,032,433 of NC_081207.1, read as the reverse complement.
TAAATATGAAAACGTATTTTAATATTCTGATGAAAATGAATGGTTTTGCTTACCAAAGACAGTTTTCGGATACACAGGTAAACAAGGCTGTGACGGTCCTGTTGCAGTATCACCAAGGTCCAAAAATACAGGATTTAGCTGCATTTCATGCTTGGCTGGTTTAATGTCCCTTCCGGCCGATCTGATCCCCATATGGATATTCGAAGGTTTACGGTTGTGCAGTTATTTTTTTTTTTTGCAACTATACCTTATGAAATACCTTGATTGCCCCTGATTATAAGTACGATAGTAGGTTTAGAAGCTTAATAGTCAGTATTAATAATTTATTTAAATTGGTGTGAAATGATGAAAATGGTGTTCGAAATTGGTGTAGGTACTGTAGGACTGCAGAACAGGTTAATGGATTTAAAGGTTTTAAAAAACAGTGCAGCTTGTTATCCTTACTGTTTTTCTAATTTGCTTAAATAGGCATAACATGTGTTAAAGAACAAGCTAGTGCTATGCTAAACTTCATTTATTTGGCCACCTTATGTTGGAAAAAAAAGTCAAATACAGGCTAACTCTTCACTATAACTAACCCCCCTGGGACTTGGAGAAATGTTCGTTACATCAGGGTGTTCACTATAATAGGGTTTGGCATTTTTCTGTATCAGAATAATGACAAAATGGCAAATTTGAATTGAACATCAATATATAGTACTTTTATGAAAATTCCTTCACATTGATCAACATTTAAACAGTATTGTGACAAGGTTCTCGTGTCACATGTGTGGGTAACCGCATTGCAAGACAGAGGAACTGGAGTTGAAATGCCGGCACAGACGTGCAGGATTTATTAAAAACAAAATAGAAAGCAAAGAAATGGGTCACGTGACGCTACCAACGATGGTAACGCACAGAGGACACATACAAGACAGGCAGGCAGCAAGTCTCAATCGAGTGCCTGTCTGTAAACAATCATTTGATCAAACATAACAACTCCAGAAAGCATACAAAACAAACCTGTTTCCACATATAAATTACACCAATAGTAATTCCCCCCCTGTGGTATGTTTAAAAGAAAACAATAAACAAATGAAAAAGGAAAGAATGTACACTTACATGCTGAATAGAGTAATTACATATCCTTTCTCTTGAAAAAAACTATCCAGCGTAGACTGCTCCTCACACCCGTTGCCTGGTTGCAGTTTGTGTGAAGATGGCTGACAGGCAGCGATTGCATTCGTCATGCATGATTCGTACTACAATAGGTAATCTTTGAATTAGCGTTATCTTTGAATTAGTCAACCATGGTGTTTGTTTTCACTGAGAGAATAACACACCTGACACAGGAGAAAGTTCAGTGTCAGTCAGCACTGAGATCGTTGTGTCCGGGTCAATCCTGTACGTGATCGTTCTAATAGAGCTAATTTGCATTGAAAAAATTGGTTCTTGCTGTTGGGATCGTTAAAAACGGGTGTTTGCTATTAGAAGGGTTTCTTATAGTGAAGTTAGCCTGTATATATGTAGCATCCCTGAGTGGTTTCAATGTCTGTTATGTGCTATACATTATTTACAGTACAAGTTCTCAAAAAGACGCAGGAGAATGAATCCGGTTTACAACTTTTATTTGTGTCCGTCAGACTGTTTTTCAAACTCAACACAATGAATGAAACTTAGTAACAGAGTAATAAAAAAAAATAATACAAATCTTATATATATATATATATATATATATATATATATATATATATATATATATATATATATATATATATAATGTGTGTGTATCTTACTGTACATCATTGGGTTCAATAAATGCAGGGTGGGAAAGTATGGCATAGCCTCCCCAAACAATAGACTCACGCGCCGCCTATGCAACTCACCTCTGATCTCTGTAGCTTCACTGTATCTCTACTCATGACGTACGCTCCCATCAATAGCATTACATAGGTAACACATAAACATAATAAGGATACCAAACATAATCTTTCGGAAGAAAGATTTGTTAACACACAGATATTAATGAAGAGCATTTAAAAAGTACACTGATGAATCCGCAACCACACTGAACATGTGCAGGGGTCGCTGAAGAGGAGACATGCAGGGCTGGCCTTTGTCCTCCAGAGGCCGGCGGTTTGCCTACTTTCTCTCTCCAGTTCATGGGTATAAAGAGGCAATTGGCTTGGGGTGGGGGGAATCTTTGAGAGAAAAATGTACAAAATATTCAACAGGAATAGAGCAGTACATGTGTAGAACATCAACTTGAATTACTCACTATTAACATTTCACAATTTGGGAGCAGCAAAGAGTGTGCTATCACATTATTTCTATGGTAGTCACTAAAATAAACAACAAGACATAAACCAGACATAATATTGCACCTTCCGATGCGCATGTGCAGGCTCAAATATATAGATGAAAGAGGCTTTTAAATATAAATCTTACCCTCTCCCGTATATTAATTGATTGGACTGAGCAGGGTCACAGTGGCTTATGGTAATCATCGTCATCAGGTCAGAATAATGAGAGTGTTCATAAATAAATTATTACAATCAGCACATGGCCCATTGCAATGCAATTACTTTTCTAAAGAGTGCCACCAGTTGTCAGACCACTCTGTTCTGAATGAGAGTGCTCCCACATACAGTGCTTCCTCAGTCACCCTGTAGAAAGACAGACGCAGCACAAAAACCCTGCTGGGATTAACCTATCGCCCAGAATAAAATCTAACACAGTATAACACATTGAGTACTTGATGGACATCCCTTGAGGATACATCGTTACAAAAATCCACAGGATGCTTCAACAAGCATTGCACAAGGCCAAGGGTGAAGCCATGTGTTTTTAATGGATGGCAGATGATAAGTGCCACTATTCATAAAAATTCACAAAAAAGGTTTAGCAACCTGTTCTAACTGTTGCTAGAATGTAGCAAGTTTAGCATTTTTTTTGTTTTCTCTACAAATACAACAAATTGACATTGGCACATAAATATGACATATTAGACAAATTGCAGTGGATTTATCAACTTTTATTCTCAACTAAATCAACTGTCTGCACAAGCAACGCAGCAGGAATGATTTAAACAAAGACAAAGCAGAAATCAGTATAAACCAACATATCATATTGAGCAAAATAATTACAAATATACAGCAAATCATACTTAATAAGTGTAACTTATTTAGGCTTATTCCACTTAGAGGCAATCACTTCGTTCACAGAGACATGCTGACATCAGCAGCAAGACCCAGACAAAAGCAATCAGGTTTACAAACATGCAAAATCCATCATTGCTAATCAAACATGGTCTATTTTTTAATATACATAGTGTCCCGTAACAAGGCATCATAGGCAATATCATATATTATGCCAATTTGAATGTTTTCTTTTAAATCAGCTGACCACACCCCGTGCTTTAACTGGCAGATATTGGCCTGCAGTATCGACAAATCTGGCTGGTGTCTTTTCTGACAACAAAAGTGCTTATTTTGTAAAAAAAAAAAAAAAAAACAGGACATTGTGGGAAAGCAGTAAGCACATTGTTGTTAAAGAAATTCTTCTGTTGTCTCTGGACTTTAACTTTGTAATCCAACATCATTGCTTTCAGTTTCAAATACATTTACGCTTTAATTAAGGCAGGCTCATGTATTAGAATATAATTAAAGTGATAAGGTTTGTTTACACCTTTATTAATGGATAATGATCTGAAGTGCTGCATCTTAATTTATGGGTGCACAGATTTGATCCTTCCACATCAGGTTTTAGAGGTTATCCATTGAATAATGAAAGTTATTAATAAGTAAGTAGAGGTCTAATTAGTTCAATTACGTAATTAAAGTATGGTTGTAACAAACATCTGAGCTAGAATGGCCCTCGCCATGCACCACTCATATAGAGTATTGTTTACATTTCTTAACTGACCGCTCTGAGCTTGTTACACTGCACCTTATATATATGCAGTGCACTACATTTATAAGTATTACTGATATAAGAATCAACCGCATTTAGTAATCAAAACCACTGGGACAAAATCATTCCTATACTAACCATGCTAAAATATTCTGCTTGTAAGAATCAAGCAATCCGCTTATAAGAATCATTTCGGGGCAAACTGACTACATGTAATATGATACTGTATCAAGTGCAATGACGTGTACAACCAATTGAGCTGTTTTTTAATTTGAATTTGATCACATCTCGCGTAATTCAGCACATATGCAGCATGTGCAGTATAATCCCTGGTCCGCAGCGACCCCCAGTAGAAAAAAACAAGTCGTGCAGTTTGTGTGTGTTGACATGGCAGGAAAAAGAAAGACATGTGCATTGCACAGGTATTTTTTGTGTTCTCTGTTAGTGAAAATTAGTTTTAATAAAGTGAATACACATTCATTGAATACATACTGAGTACAGCACTGTTATTGTGTGATATGCATGTAGAGGAAGGGGGATTGCGTAGCGGCGCGGTGAAGGGATGGGGTTGCGGAGCTTTGCATCTCCGCTTAATGAAAAACTGTGAGATTTGCATCACAAGCCACAGATACTTAAATGCAGTGGTAGTCTTGACAGTAAAATACTGTACTGTAATGTAATTTTAATTCAAAGGCCATTACACGTAACAGCACGCAGCAGTTAAACTAAGCACCCTCACAAGACGATCGCTTCTCAAGTATACTGTAGTAAAATAGGATTCTGTAGCCTTGAGTAAACATAATCATGATCATATAACAAGTTGCTTGCCCATGATGACTTGTTTTGATTGTTTTGATGTATTGTCCTCAGTGATTGAGCACCATTGGCATTTGTATACTGTATTTAACCCTTTGCGGACCTGGTCCGACATTGCAATTATTCCTATCCGGTCCAATGTCGGACCCTGTCTGACATCATCAAAAAAACGAAAAAAACAGGTTTCTAGTTGTTTTTTTTCTGGAAAAATCCGAGAAAAACCTTCAATGGCCGAGTGGGAGCGACAGGAGCCAAGACAAGCCGGAAAAAAGGGTGTATCTCATGAATAGTCATACTTGCCCCTGGGATCAGATAAGGGCGGCCATAAGGAAACCAGCTGGCTGTTACTGAATCAGCGCATAGAGAATATCACGAACATTTGCAGAGCTTTTTTGAGATGTTATAGTAATAAAATAATGACTTGGATCGCATTATTGAGGAGTTTGGTGATAAAATGAGTGATCAGGAGATGATTGATCGGTATGTATGACTATTATTATTATTATTATTATTTATTTCTTAGCATATGTGAAAGCGATAGCGAACGAAAGGGTGGGGCGGGGCTGGAGATGCCTAGTGAGTGCTTTGTTGATATGCAGGGCCTTTTAAACCCGTTTGACTGTGGAAAAAAAATACTTTTAAACAGAGCGTCTAAAATTAACTGCGCGTGTGAAAATAAATTGGACCTGATGCGCCGGACATGCACTTAATAAATGGACTGCAGAGGGTTAAACTGCTGATGCGTGGAGGCACGCTTTTGCTGATTGTAATCATATCGGTCTGCTTTTAAGAATCAACCGCTTATAAGAATCAAATCATCTGGGATGGATGTGATTCTTATAAATGGAGTGCACTATATATATAAGAAGCTAATTTTAATTTGGTGTTGTGCCACCTGATACAAATAAATTGATGTGTCACATCACTATATAACCATTGGACCTTTTGCTGGCTGCTCAGCTAGCTGTAATGACTCATACAAAATCTAAAAGTTGAAGTCATAGTATCCCCAGTGTCCAAGAAACAATTGTTAAATAATACCAGCAAGTGGAGGACACGTCACCTGACCTCTGAATAACCCAAATACTGGTGTATATTCAGGGATTATGGAAATCACACTCAACACACTCTTTGGTCTGGTTATTGCTTAATTATATCCCAAGTTAAATAAGTAAAACAGAGTCGTGTAGGTGTTATATAATATCTTACTCTAATTGTTTATTGCAAAAAATTCTTACCACCTTAAAGAAAATCTTTGAGAAAATGTGTATATGATACAGTATGTTATTGCTCATATATGGATTTGCTGTCCCTTTTGGGCATACAGATTACTTAGCCACTTTAATAAAACAGCTAAAGGGTCTGATTGATGTATTGTTATCCCTTGAAGGCTGACATTTTCTGAATAACCCTTTTGGATGTGATCCCTTTTTAGACAAGATTTTGCTGTGATAAAGATTCAACCACCTCTTTAAACAGTGGATGTCAGCAAGCTACCAGCCCCTGGAGGACAAAGGCCAGCTCTGCAGGTGAACCTGTGCTCCCCCTGCTGTATGACTTACCCTGCAGACCAGGCAGCCGTGCCTTTACCAGGTGAGTCACGAGTGCCTTTACCAGGTGAGTCACGAGTTCCTTTACCTGGTGAGTCACGAGTGCTTTTACCAGGTGAGTCACGAGTGCCTTTACCAGGTGAGTCACGAGTGTCTTTACCTGGTGAGTCATGAGTGTCTTTACCTGGTGAGTCACGAGTGCTTTTACCTGGTGAGTCACGAGTGCTTTTATCAGGTGAGTCACGAGTGCCTTTACCAGGTGAGTCACGAGTGTCTTTACCTGGTGAGTCACGAGTGCCTTTACCAGGTGAGTCACGAGTGCCTTTACCAGGTGAGTCACGAGTGCCTTTACCAGGTGAGTCACGAGTGCCTTTACCAGGTGAGTCACGAGTGCCTTTACCAGGTGAGTCACGAGTGCCTTTACCAGGTGAGTCACGAGTGCCTTTACCAGGTGAGTCACGAGTGTCTTTACCAGGTGAGTCACAAGTGTCTTTACCAGGTGAGTCACGAGTGCCTTTACCTGGTGAGTCACGAGTGCCTTTACCAGGTGAGTCACGAGTGCTTTTATCAGGTGAGTCACGAGTGCCTTTACCAGGTCAGTCACGAGTGCCTTTACCAGGTGAGTCACGAGTGTCTTTACCTGGTGAGTCACGAGTGCCTTTACCAGGTGAGTCACGAGTGCTTTTATCAGGTGAGTCACGAGTGCCTTTACCAGGTGAGTCACGAGTGCCTTTACCAGGTGAGTCACAAGTGTAGTCACGAGTGCCTTTATCAGGTGAGTCACGAGTGCCTTTACCAGGTGAGTCACGAGTGTCTTTACCTGGTGAGTCACGAGTGCCTTTACCTAGTGAGTCACGAGTGCCTTTACCAGGTGAGTCACGAGTGCTTTTATCAGGTGAGTCACGAGTGCCTTTACCAGGTGAGTCACGAGTGTCTTTACCTGGTGAGTCACGAGTGCCTTTACCAGGTGAGTCACGAGTGCTTTTATCAGGTGAGTCACGAGTGCCTTTACCAGGTGAGTCATGAGTGTCTTTACCGTGAGTCACGAGTGTCTTTACCTGGTGAGTCACGAGTGCCTTTACCTAGTGAGTCACGAGTGCCTTTACCACATAAGCCACCACGGTGATAGTGAAAGTTGCCATACATACATGTACAATTGTAGAAATATCTTAAGAAACACTTATTTAATAATAAAAATTGGTTTGCACAAGCATGACACTGCAGTATACCAGGCTGATTTATCCTTTTTGGATACAATTTTCCACAATTAAATAGTTTAGTACAGAGTCCTGTTGCATTTGAAACTATGAATTGCAAGCAGGTCAAAATAGCCCAAAATACTGTTAAATATGAATGATGTATTACAGTATTACTTAAAGTTCAAATGCAATTACATTTATTTATGTCATTGTCCCATAACCTTTTTTTATGATATTCATTCTGAGTGGCTATGAGTACTGTTACTCCAAATCTGAACTTTAATCATTTGTATCTGTCAGAAAATCCTAGCTGCCAGTCACTTCTGAGTACTTCCTAATTAAAAAGAAATGATTCTGTGACCTTTAGAAATACACATTAAGTTATACAGTACTGTATTACATAGTGTTATTTTAATCATGATAACTATTTTCTTGAAAATATTAGTAGCAAAGTTCATAACTAACTGTATTTTTGGTTAATTTGTCCTATATGCAAATTCATTGATTGAAATGCAACAGGACTCTATTTTGTACTTTGCATAACCCTTGATCTAGGGTGTTGCTAATCAAAGCAGCTGGTGATGCCTTGGGAAAGATCACATGATTACCTGAAAGGTGGCTGTACTGTGCAGGTGAGGCTGAAAAGAAGATTTGGAGGTGGGGAGTAGGTGAAAACTGTCTACAATATCTGGGGAATTACCTGTCTGACTCAGTGTTTGTTATATTAGTTGACAACATTAGGGCAGTTGGCTGACTGTCTGAGAGCTTGGTTTGCTTTTTTGACGGGTTCAGGGGAGTTAATGCTTACCCATGCCTTGCTTTACAAGATGCTCTTGATATTTTAGAAATAGTTTTACTCACGCTGTGTATTCCCTCTACAATGAACCTGAAGTACACATGGATGGATGTATTTGGCAACTGTGTGATTGTGTTATACAACAAAACATAGTATTGTAATGGACCTTGCTGATTGCCCATTAGGACTATCACCGCACACCTGAGTTTTGTTAAGGTAAAGAAGATGGTCGGCAGGTGCTGGCAATTACGATTTGATTGCCTGAACTTTAAAAAGGGGACTAGGGCTCAACACAGGGCGCCTGACCGAGACAGAGTGCTCGGTGTGAGCACTGGTATGACTAGTGAGTAAGGGGACTGACTTTTATGAGAAATCAGGGGAGTACTCTTTTAAATTGTTATACGATTGCTGTATTTCTACTTTGTAAATCTTGGTGTTTTATTGATCTTAACCACATTTAAATTCCAAACTATTACACTGTATTTAAACACTGCGTGGATCTACAGGGGACAGACACGCTCACTCCAATCCTTGGTGGAGGTTTATTTTGTGTATTTGAGTTTGTTTGTGTTATATGGTTATTGTCTATTTCGGGTTACTATTAATGATTTGATTTATCTGTTTATAGTTTTCTTTGAGCTACCTTGTTGTAGTTAATGTATTGTATTTTATCACTATTTTTGATTGTAGTGTGATTTGTGTTCACTAATGAATAATTGTTTTTCAGTTATTTTCTTACTCCACGGGATTTGCAGTGGGTGTGTCTGCCCCCTTGCATTTCCTATTTCGCAGAGAATAATTAATCTAGCTCAATTGGTCTAATCTATTGGTAAGGTTTAAGATCGCTAACTGCTCTGTTTTAATTAACTATATTAATAAATTGTTTGCTCTGAGTTGCCGTTCCTGGTGTCTTTGACGTGACTTCATACACTCTCCCTTATTCTATAAATATATCTAACTACCGGACCCTCCGGTGGCAGCGGCACGCTATTGCATATTTAATCCAATAGCCGTGAACGAGCAGGTTCATTACAGTATATTGTAGTAAATAACACTGGCTAGCCAATAATAATAATAATAATAGCCAACACAATATGCAATCTTGGTAAAACACACACGAAAATAATAGAAAAGCATGGTAGAATTTTAGTGCATTGTGCTTCTGTAGACCAAGTTAAATGTGGTTATTTTTTAAAGGCATAGGACAATGCCTTCATTAGTGCCATTAGTTTAAAGTCATGGATGAAATACATATGGCAGCAATGTAGCTCTAGATATGATCAGTAAAGTATAATATTGTTACAGAGACAGCCCTAAATATCTGCTTCTCTGTGTCTATAAATCATTCCCACATGTTATTCCGTTTCTACAGGCTATGCTGGTGCCATCTAGGGAGTAAGTAGTGCAAGAGCTATCAAATGTAAATTCTGCAGTGCAATAGAAATCAATCAAATCCTCTGCTGCAGGAAAAGAAAAAAAAACAATGGTTCTCAAATTCCAGACAGTACTCACAGGTGTGAAATTGAGGGCATTTAAAAAAAGATAAACTGAGCTCTGTGTTTGGTAGTTTTATTAGAATAGTACTAAGGCACGAGAAGAGGTTCACAGGTATGATTTCAATGTCTGTGGTTATTGAATTCTGAGGAAAACATATTTATATGTGAATCACATTTCGAACAGGTCTGCTGCTCAGTTATCTCCTCACATGCACGGCAATGTGACTGAGCTGCAAAGCTCAGCTCTTAGGCAGACTGCTACCCCATAGAGAGGCTAGGCTCCCCTCCCAGAGGCACGTAGGCACATTCTAATGCTGAAACAACACACACATCCACAGCCTTTGTAATGGAAGCAAGGTATATTTGGATTATCTTTGTGTTTACACACCTGGGACAGTACATATGATGCAACTAAGTTATGTAAGTCAGGCACCACTAGAATTTAAGGTTGTCAGATAGATATAAAGATCGGACAAAAAGATAGAAACATAACACAGGCAAAACCCTATTCAGGTCTTTGCTGGGGATTGCACACTGCTGCATTGGCTGTGGTACAACTGTGGGTTAGGGCGGCAGAATCCTCAGGGACTGTTTCTCCTCACCATACCTACAGAGGACAGTATTGCCCCAGCACCTGGTGATCCAAAGTGGACACCTGCAGGGCTAGCCTTTGTCCTCCAGTGGCCGGTAGTTTGCCAACATCCGCTGTAGAACTTGAAAATACAGTGAGGGATATTAATTGGACAAACAAGGGTAAAATAATCAGACACACTAAAAATTGAAGATTTTTCAATGATTGTTTTATGAAAGTTGAAAACAATCTGCTGCAAAGTCTGTTCTCCAGAAAGGCCAATGCATTGTAGCCATCGCTTTTGAGATGGTTCCTCGTAAAACAGCAGTAATTTGTGCAGTTTGGGGTACGGAAAGACTTGTCAACCAGGTGTCAGCACTTCATCAGTTAGATCAAAGTTTAGTTGCAAAGGAAGATGCACTTTTTTATTTTCCAATTAATAGTATGTCAGGAATGACAAATTAATCAGTCATATGAAGGAAAGGCAATTTATAAAAAAGTGTGTGCTACATTTTATTACTCCTGTAGTTGATTCAGATCATAGCGTGCAGTTATTATGCACTGACTCTTGATAGTGAGGTGTGGGACACATTATTGTAAACTGTAATGGATAAGGAAAAGTATATATATATTCCCTTAGAGAGTCAGTATATGCTCTTAGAGCTAGTTACGGATAATACAAGGTACTGACCAAAATAGTGTAGCAATAATAAGATGTCAGTTTACCAGTGGCCTTGAACATATATTGTACATATTTGGGGCAGTTCTACAAAATATTCAAATTGTGGGAATTAGCACTGGCTCCCCAGTGGTAAATAGCACATAACCCCACCTCATCTTTCAAACCATCATGAAATACTGAGAAGCCAGAGCTTTCGGTTCACACCTAGCTTTGTCATAATTTTTTATTTTTTTATTTATGTATTTATTTGTGGTTCTATTTGTTATTGGTTTCATTACGGTTTATTACCGTTGGACTATAATTGTGAAATCGATATCTTTATTGTTTTTAATTATTTTATTCAGTGCAGTAAGGAGAAACATTTCCTGCCATTTTGTCTTTTCTGTAACACGTGGGACCAACATAACACAATGCTCTCTGTGGAATCCCCAGTGAAGGCAACTTCGCACATCCAGGACGCTCCCCTGACTGTATGACTCACCACTCAGACGTGGCTTTATGAGGTGAGCCCCTTGGGGACCCGAGTTGCATGCAAGCCTTTCCTGTAATTACCCTAGGTAGTTCAGAAGGCCACCTATCCAGATGGCATTCTCAATTGGCAACGTAGAAGTAAAAACTCATGACACTACCTCTGTCACTTCAGTTCAAAGCCTTGCCTTGAAAGGTTGATCTTCAGTGCTGTAATGAATTGTGTGCAGAAACAAAGTAATTCTGGCAAAGTGGTTAACAGTATGCAGGTGCAGGTGATCAATAAACAGACAGACAATTATAATCCAGGTGCAATGTTGTTTAATGGTTGTATTTCGTAATCCAAATGCCTGATGGTGAACAACAGTAAATAATAACAATGTCAATGAGATCAATACAGTGGCGTGTATTGCTTATCTGTAATCCGCGGGTTGGCCCTGAAATAATAACAGTCCCATTTTAATTCACCCACACGTAACACATACACAAACACAAACACCAGTCCACAATGTGTGCTCTAGTGCTTGTGGTGAAAATACAGTACTTTAGTGTAAACAAAGTGAAGTGTTGTCCAGGTTCATGCTGGCCTTTTGCGACAGCTCCTGGATCGTGTTTAGCCGTCTAAATAATCACACAAGTATAATTCAGACACAACAATAAACAAATAAAACATTCACAATTTTCTCTACGCAAACCAAAGGTCCTCCCAGGTTGTTCTCTAACCAAAACGAAGGAACAGATTACATCGCTTCGTCCCCTATTTATACCGTCACGATTGCAGCAGCTTCTCCAGTCTGCGGCTGCCACATCATTTCCCTTCTGGGTTGATGAGTTAATGCACCAAAGCTCTTTTCTAAATGACCAACTTCCTTTTAACCCTGGGAATGAAGTGTCAAGCCAAACAGTCCAGGGTACTCTGTTCCCGTTGCTTAGCGCCCTCATAGGTTGGGAGGGAGATTTACCACCAAGAATCATTGTCTTTCTGTCACAGTAATGTACAGTTGTTTCTCTGTTGAGTGCTGTAATTAGTTTTTTTTTTTTTTACTATAATACGTATAACCATTTTAAATACATTTTAGAAATCTTTATTGAAATACATGTTTCATTGTTACTTTTTTATTTTTAAGCTTTCAGATGTTGTTCATTTATTGAGGCAGCAAAGAGATTGTGGGGAGAATATATAATTAACTTTTTTTTGTAAACTTAGTTTTAAATGTTTTATATAGCATAAAATGCATATTTTGATTTAAAAATGCTTCAACTATGATATACTTTCAAATATGGTGTATATGTCATTGTAATAATTTATGAGATACAGTGGTTTAATATTTCTTTCCCTGATAAATTTGATACAAAATGAGACCACTTCCCAAATGTCGCCACAGACAGCACTGCATATTCATTTCTGTCACATAACTTAAAAACATGAGAACAATTTACAAATGAGAGAAGGCCATTCAGCCCCTCTATGCTCATCCATTTCCTAGAAACTGATTGATCTCAAAATTGTCAAGTTTTGTTTTAAAGTATCCTAGTGATTCAGCATCAATAACATAACTTGGTAACCCATTCCATACCATTTGTGTAAAGAAGTGTCTCCCACTCTCTATCCTAAGTCTATCTCCACTTAATTTCTACACATTTGGTTATCATACCATATTGTAAGTGGTACTGTACAGTATGTACCTGTTTTGTTTTCCTGCAAATATGTCAATCAACTTATAGAGTGCGATGAATTCTAGCACCAGTAACTTACAGTAACACCAACATGCTATTAAGTTTGAGCAACTTTTAAAATGTATACATGCAAAGTTAGTGGTACACGCATACAGACGTGCTCAAATTTGTTGGTACCCTTACAGCTCATTGAAATAATGCTTCATTCCTCCTGAAAAGTGATTAAATTAAAAGCTATTTTATCATGTATACTTGCATGCCTTTAGTATGTCATAGAATAAAGCAAAGAAGCTGTGAAAAGAGATGAATTATTGCTTATTCTACAAATATATTCTAAAATGGCCTGGACACATTTGTTGGTACCCCTTAGAAAAGATAATAAATAATTGGATTATAGTGATATTTCAAACTAATTAGTTTCTTTAATTAGTATCACACATGTCTCCAATCTTGTAATCAGTCATTCAGCCTATTTAAATGGAGAAAAGTAGTCACTGTGCTGTTTGGTATCATTGTGTGCACCACACTGAACATGGACCAGAGAAAGCAAAGGAGAGAGTTGTCTGAGGAGATCAGAAAGAAAATAATAGACAAGCATGGTAAAGGTAAAGGCTACAAGACCATCTTCAAGCAGCTTGATGTTCCTGTGACAACAGTTGCAAATATTATTAAGAAGTTTAAGGTCCATGGAACTGTAGCCAACCTCCCTGGGCGCGTCCGCAAGAGGAAAATCGACCCCAGAGTGAACAGAAGGATAGTGCGAATGGTAGAAAAAGAACCAAGGATAACTGCCAAAGAGATACAAGCTGAACTCCAAGGTGAAGGTACGTCAGTTTCTGATCGCACCATCCGTGCTTTTTGAGCGAAAGTGGGCTCCATGGAAGAAGACCCAGGAAGACTCCACTTTTGACAGAAAAACATAAAAAAGCCAGACTGGAATTTGCTAAAATGCATATTGACAAGCCACAATCCTTCTGGGAGAATGTCCTTTGGACAGATGAGTCAAAACTGGAGCTTTTTGGCAAGTCACATCAGCTCTATGTTCACAGACGAAAAAATGAAGCTTTCAAAGAAAAGAACACCATACCTACAGTGAAACATGGAGGAGGCTCGGTTATGTTTTGGGGCTGCTTTGCTGCGCCTGGCACAGGGTGCCTTGAATCTGTGCAGGGCACAATGAAATCTCAAGACTATCAAGGCATTCTGGAGTGAAACGTACTGCCCAGTGTCAGAAAGCTCTGTCTCAGTCGCAGGTCATGGGTCCTCCAACAGGATAATGACCCAAAACACACAGCTAAAAGCACCCAAGAATGGATAAGAACAAAACATTGGACTATTCTGAAGTGGCCTTCTATGATTCCTGATCTGAATCCTATCGAACATCTATGGAAAGAGCTGAAACTTGCAGTCTGGAGAAGGCACCCATCAAACCTGAGACAGCTGGAGCAGTTTGCTCAGGAAGAGTGGGTCAAACTACCTGTTAACAGGTGCAGAAGTCTCATTGAGAGCTACAGAAAACATTTGATTGCAGTGATTGCCTCTAAAGGTTGTGCAACAAAATATTAGGTTAGCGGTCCCATCATTTTTGTCCATGCCATTTTCATTTGTTTTCTTATTTACAATATTATGTTGAATAAAAAATCAAAAGCAAAGTCTGATTTCTATTAAATATGGAATAAACAATGGTGGATGCCAATTACTTTTGTCAGTTTCAAGTTATTTCAGAGAAAATTGTGCATTCTTCGTTTTTTGTGGAGGGGTACCAACAAATTTGAGCACGTCTGTACGTTACAGTTAAGTTATCCAGAACAAACATTTTTAATTCATATTTCTCACAGGACCCACATTGGAACCTTGTGAAATAATATTTCATTTTCTTCAGCACAAGCTGCACTGTTAATGGTGTAAAGCAGTGTGTAACAGGGAGCAGGAGGATGGAGGGTGGAAAAACTGGCCTCCCGACAGACGAAGGCACTAGGCTGGCTGACGGATGTAACCTCAACAAGATGGCACATACAGTAGGTATAGAGCCCGGTTGCTGCGGCCATCTTGGGGAGGTAGGCTACATAGGTGTACTGAGTTTCATTCCAGTTAAGACCGAGATTTCAGCAGCAGTTATATCGAGGAGTGATTGGCTGCAGCGGATTAACAGGACGGGTCGTGGTACATATAAGGGAACTGTGTAACTGAGTCTGGGGTTTCAGTTAGAGGAGTTTGTTGCCCCGCCCCGCCTCACCCCTCCCCACCCCACTCCGCCTCACCCCTCCCCGCCCCACTCCGCCTCGCTCCCGTACCAAACTCCCCTTACTGAAGCCCCAGACTCGGCTACACCCACTACCCAACATTTTTCAATGTAGGGATCACCTTGGTGTTTGGATTTTTCCCACGGACCACTTGCCACGCATTTTTTCACAACAGAATTTTGAAACTCCTGGATTCTTCCGATCACGGAGGTGTGGAGTTGACATTAAGGCAAAAGTCAAAAGACTCAAGGAAGGGGGGAAATAACAAGCAATATTACTGTAATATTTTTAACATTAGCTAGATAGAATTAGGCATGTTTAAAATTCGATATGATGTTTGATATGATGTGCTTGAATAAAACTTTTGAGTTGTATCTGATAGTTTGTCTCATTTTAATATTGATGTTGTTTAAAATGCAACCATCATATTGACTGCCGGCGGCGGTTTTGGGTATGAGTATAACCGCGGCGGTTCTAGTGTTAAATGGTGAAGTACGAAGTAAAGGGTTTGCCTGAAAAAAGGGTGCAGCGTAAGTCCACTGTAATGTACTGGTTAGGGCTCTGGCCTCTTGACCGGAGGGTCGTGGGTTCAATCCCTGGTAGGGGACACTGCTGCTGTACCCTTGAGCAAGGTACTTTACCTAGATTGCTCCAGTAAAAACCCAGCTGTATAAATTATATTACATATATCCATAAGTTAGTACTAAGGAATGACAGAAGGTAGTGTAAGATGGAGCAGTCTTGAGATGCTCTGGCAACTGTTTCCATCAGATGCGAAAATAAGAAATAAGCATGAGCAAATGGAGAGTGATGAAAAGGCATGACCAGCAGTAAGGCCAACAAAAAGAGCAGAGAGGGTAAAAGTGCAGATAGGGTAAAGGGGACTGTAAGGTGACACAAAAGATTTGAGGTAGGAGAGGGAAAGGTGGTGAAAACAGTAGTAGGCAAGAACAAGGAATCAAATCACTGGGGCAGGAAACTCGTAGTGGCATGAATTAAGCTGGACATGGGTTTGTGCTATAATGACCTGTTTTATTTTGATTAATTTATTGTCTGTTATAAAAAAAGTGTACTTAAATTATACCTGGGGTTAAAATAGTATGGTAAACCATATTATTTTGACCCCAAGTATATTTTATTTTCTGTTTACTTCTTTTTTATAGGTGGTATGACCATTAACAAGGCAAAATTAAGACATATCACAGCAGATTTTGATTTTGTCTCACAGGGTCATGTACAATGACCATAAAACATACAAAGGAGGCTGATGTAGAAGTGGAGATTGCGGAATTTCTGAAGCACACACCCAACAAACCAGGAGGTTCCTGCTACGAAGATCAGGTAAATAGTCACAAAAGTAGCTAAATTAATATTGATAATGTTTATCATAATACGGTAATATTAAGAAGATTAAATTGAAAGTATAAAAAAAACAGTGACCACAATTATGTTAGAATGTGTTTGTTGGGTGCATGATTAAATAAAGTAAATTTATGTTTATTTGGTTAAGTAGTTGGGCGGCACAGTGGCGTGTTGGTTAGCTCTGCATGCTGTTCAGGTTGATTGGTCACTCTAATTTGCCCTCTGTGTGTGTGAGTGTGTGTGTGTGTGGTGCCCTGCGATGGACTGGTGTCCTGTCCAGGGTGTCCTGCCTTGGTGTCCTGCCTTGCACCGTGTCTGCCGGTTTAGGCTCCAGCTCACCACGACCCTCTTAAGGAATAAGCGGTTATGATAATGGATGGATGGTTACGTAGGCACTTGTACACCGCTCTGTTAATAAATGTGCCAATGAGTGTACAATAGAATCACTAATTTAGATGATTAAGGTAATGCAATTGCGGTGCCGAAATACAGCTTAAAAAAACAAGTCACGAAAAACGCAGGGCCCTAAATATAATTAATATTGATGTTGTTATCTTTTATTTTTAATTTAAAATAAAAATGTGACAGTGGCTCACTGTGCGTCATGACAAAACCTTGTATGTCATTTTTTGCCACTTTTTTTTTTTAAATTAATAGAACGCTCTCTCTATTCTTCAGTCTGTAAATGTCTCAACAATTAATAAAGCTGTTTCAAACACCAAGTGAGTTAACCTTATGTCAAATGGGTAGTACAAAATATGTCAACACTGATGTCAATTACCAGGCTTGATTCCATGTGCTATTTACAAGTTTAAGTTGAAGCAAGAGGTTTTTTTTCAATGTTTGAATTAATTCCTTATTTTGATTTCTTAATGGTAAAGTTTATATTTTAATTATTAACTCTTTTTGAGTTCAGGCTTATTGGGAGAGGTTTTGACGTCAATCTGAATTATACATTTTTTGCCGTTTCAATTCAGAGGCAAAACGTAGTTTCTTAATTTTACAATGCTGTAACAATTTTGATTAAATACAGTTGTTTTTACATTGTTTTTACATTTTTACATATGTGTTTAATGTTTACAATGTTGTAAATACGAAGTTGTAGATAAGTTGTCAGAACATTCTACTCACGTTTTCACAAAGTAATTTCACAACGTTGTAAGTACATAAATACAACGTTGTGGTTATGTTGTCAGAACATTCTATTCACGTTCTCACAACGTCGGGTACAACGTTGTAGTGACGTATTTTTGACACTTAAGTATGATCGTGTTTACACAATCACAAGCTGTTTGTTGTGCTGCTAGAACTGTGTAACCGAATTTGGGGAGTTATTTGCGGAGCACCTGGAGTTTTGTCACGGACCACAGGTTGGAAGCACTGGTGGAAAGGTTTTGGGCACATCTTATGTTGTAGCAGGTGGGACTAATTAATGCTGCTAACTGATACTTATCTGGCGCATAAAAGTAGTTTAACAACCGGCACCTGCCATACAGCTTTCCCCTGGACCTGACGAGGCATATCTGTAGCTGTGGTCCACGCTGTTTTAAAGGTAGGCTGGCTGCTTCGTTCTTTTGTGTTATTGTTTCTCGTTTAGAAACCAAAATTATGAGTACAGTTTATTTATGGGAAGAACTGTGACGGTGTATTGGCCAAACAACAACGAACACTTCTTTTAGAGCGGTAATTTGTATTTTTTTAAAGTTCTATCCGCTCTTCTGAATAAACGAATGACCTGAGGTTTGTTTATTTTTTAGAGCGAGGAAGCGGTGCGTGTGTCAGTCGCTGTTCTTTTAGGTTTTTTTAAATAACATTTCCCAAAATATACGTGTGTTTGTGGAAAAAGAAAGTAACTCTAGTATTGTTTACTTGTTTAGACTATTTCACAAGGATAACGTACTGTATTAAAGGTGTTCTTTGACGGGGTAGCACAACAGCAATCCTCCAGGGTTGAGTGACATATCAGTTGTTGTTGTTGTTGTTGTTGCAGTGGTTTTACCACTATTTATTTCTTCTTAATCACTTTATTTGCTGTAAACGTGATTGGTTGTGTACTTGGGTTACTGCACTTTTCACGTATTTGATTTCTTATTGTTACGTGTACAGTCTTTTTTCTTATCATTTTTTTTTTTTTTTTGGTCCAGTGCCTGTGGCTACTGGAAGTGGAGACTTAAGACCTGGTCCTTAATGCTTTTACTTGATCTACAATGCAATTGAAGATAACATGTGTCTATTGACTTACTATTATTTGTTTTAGTTGATTTTACTGATCTGAATATTGAATGTAGTATTTATACTGAATTGTAAGTCATTTCTCTTTTTATCACTTGCTGGTCCAGATGACTTTGCCACCTGAGACCAAATAAACTTTGTAAACTTTTCTTGGTGTATTCTGTCGTTCATTTTGAAAACAACTTGAGTGGGGAATTTGAAGTATTTATGGTAATTGATGAATAGCCTTTTTTGGAGCTCTCATTTTGCTTCTGGTATAAACTGAGGGGTGGCGTAGCCTTAGACCCATAGGTGCTACAATGTGATTGACAATTTGCATTAATTGAAGAATTGCATTTTATTGCCCCGGAAAAGTTGCTTTCAGTATTGGAAGAATAACAATACAGGTCTCTTATTACCCATAAGTTGGCTGTATCTAGAAAAACAACTTGTGTTCCTTTAAAAATGAACATGAAAAGATCACCCTAGGTTACATGACATATTTTGTATAGTGTTCACTTTAGAAAATATGAACATAAATTTAAATGACGTATGTGAATATTCTTTGGCTTGGAATGAAAATAGTGTGTGCTCTGTATAGCTGGTTACTAATTGAATTTAGTTTGCTTAAATGTTTTAATAAATTTATTTGTTCCACCATGGTTGCATGGTTGGGATAGCTACTGCTTGTATGTTACTAAAAGTGGATCAAATCAATATTGATTGGTTGTGAAATCCTTTCTAATGGTTGGTATCAGTGCCCACTATACACATTGAGAAGAGGTACAGCTGAGTTTCAAACAGATTCCATTAGACCATGAATCTGAATTGGGATAAATGGGGTTAAAGCTAAAATATATTAATAGACACAACCTTGAGCCCTCCGCATTGAGAACATTCGCCAGTTCATGCTCCCTCCTGCAACAATGCCAAGTAAATGTTGAGAAATGTATTTCCCAGTTGATGTATGAACCATGATGCGTGATTAGAAATTTTAGACGAGTCACCTAGAAGTTTTAAAATAGAACTGATACACACAATATGGGACCGAGCAAAGGTAACGTCATGTGTTTTGTTACATGGTGGCCTGTAACACTTTAAACTGTATTTAAGCCATCAGAACAGATGTATCAATAAATGCAGAGATATTAAGAGAAACACAGTATAAACGTCTGAATCATTAGGGGTTTCACTTTGAAGTAACAGCAAATAAATAAAATAATGCCTAAAATAATGATTAATCAAAAGACTTAAACTTGAGCAATCTGGAGCATGAACATCCAGAGCCCTAGATCAATAATATTCTTTCCTGTCAGAGTACCATTTTACTGTAGGTTTATGGGAGTGTGTGGCAAAGTGGTAATTAGTGAGCAGGTGAAGTGCAGGTGCAGTAATTCAATTAAACAAACAGACAACGAAGTATGGGTGAAATGGTTTGTTTTATTTTAAAATCCAAGGGTCTGATGAGCAGGTAGCAAATAATAAAGACCTTGCAATACACAGCTATGTGTATTGCACAGTAATAATAAAGGGTTGGAGTCCTTCAAATAATAAGCACAGTACCAAGCACAATTAGACACAAACACGGTCACAAGTCCAAAGTGAGTGCTGTAGTGCTTGTGGTGAAGTACACTTTATTACGTGCAACAATGGTGAACAAGTAGTGCAGTGTTGTCTGTGGGCGACAGCTCCGGATCGTGTTAGCTGTCTTGTCTGGTGAACAATAAACAATAAGAGTTTTTAGACACACAGACAAAACAAACTAAACTCACAGTTCTCTATAACAACAATATGGGTCCTTCCGATTTCAGCGTAACCATAGCAAGGAACAGACCACATCACTACGTCCCCTTCATATACCGTCAACCCTGACCCCTTGGTTAACAAGTGCAACCGCTCTTCCAATCCGCAGATTCCACACCGTTAACCTTCTGGGTCAATGATTTAGTGTACCGTAGCTCCATCCCCATTCTAAATGGCCGACTTCTGCCTAACCCCGGGAATGAACTGTTGGGCCATCCAGTCCAGGGTACTCTGTTCCCTTTACACAGTGCCCTCACAGGTCGGGAAGGAGATCTAACACCAAGAATCCTTCGATCTGTCAGTCGTAACACTTTCTCACATGCAGTACAGTAGGTATCCCTGATTTATAAAAACCGTACAATGGAATATTATCATATATATTTAGAAAGCAGAGGCAACACCTAAAAACTAAACCAGTGATCTACCAAGCAGAATGTTTGGACACTTTCTATAACAACTATATGACAAAAAAGATGACAGCAATGCTTTGTAATTATATTATGGATGCATTCCAAACACTAGCATATTTGAATTTTGGAATCATTGTTTGAAAGAATACAAATCCTTAATTGATTTGCAATTCAGGTCTCTTCTTAATTTGCTCTGGTTTCATGCAATAAAGGATGTTTTCTTTAAGTGTTCGATAATGTGTTCTCCTTCTAAATGATTCAAGTACTAAAGAGATTCAGCTGGCCATGTGGGATGTGGATACAGCTGATAGATCATGAGAACCTGTGATGGATGCTCTTTAGTTAAAACTAGCCTAGAGAACAGTTGAATATAAGTAAGATCAATTGAAAAATGAGTGACCAAAGTAGGGGATGTTTACTATCAAAACGTATTCAACCAAAGCTTAACTATTCGAAAACCTGAACATCTTGAAAGCTAAAGGAATGCAGAAACACGTAGATCTAACACTCAGGATATCAATGGCAAAGAATTAAAAATGTTTAAACCACAACAGAATCTACATAAACAGATTAAATATGTTAAGATCAGATTTTCTTTATTTTTTTATTTAGATTGAATAACTTATTATACATTTATGTGTTTGGCTACATCTAATAGAGTTGAGAGGGTAGAAATACACTCGCAACTTGATTAGTGGTAGCCACTGAACACTTGTAACAAACGTACATTATGTAAAACTTGATACATTAAGGCAATATTGACCTTTGTATAATGTCTGGTTGTAGATTGGAATACATGCTGTAGATGGAACCGGCAGCAGCCCCAGTTATCATTTATTATGATATTAGAACAAGAAGATATCATGTTTCACTGATTTGTTTTTTCATTGTGCAGATGGAACATATCATAAGCCACTAAGCTCTATTGTTTGTCCTGTTTGTATAAAGATTCTATGCACTGGTCTGCATTGGTCCATTTGTTGTACTTTTAGAAATGTATCCAAATACATTCAAATGAAAAGCAGTCACAAGCAGTGTCTGCAATTAAAACAACAAAAGCTCATTAAAGCCTTATTATAACACCTAACTAGTACCCCAGGGGAGCCCAGATAGTTTGCACATTGTTCTCTGAAACTGCAATGAACAGCAGATTGCTAAAAAAAAAAAAAAGATTGCTCTGTTTTTTATGGCGGTGAATTAGACCAATGGCTATAGTGCTTGACAAACTTGCTAAATAGGTCTGCATGCGAAAATGATGTTAACATGACTAAAATATGAATGTATTTCAACCAGAAAAGACCCACGTGTTTAAAAGACCCACTGCTTGCCTGATATTTTTATTTAAGCCATACCATATGTTCACAAAACATTTGTGGTCAAGATCTCACGAGTTAATATCGCAGAACTTTCCAAAAATAAAAAGGCCTTCATGTTTTCTGTTTACAGCATTTGATATATCCAGAATGCGTTTTGGATAACCTTTCTTTTCCTGAGTGTGTCTCTCAGACCCTTCAAATGTTTTTTTTTACACTCTGCTAAAAAAAAAAAAAAAAAAAAACTATATAAACCCAGTCACAAAAGGCAAAATTGGAATGCTCTCTGATATATTTAAATATTCCCTCCCATAGTATAATATTTATTGAGTAATTTGCATTTTGAATTATATTCTTTCTCTAAAAGAATGTGTGACCCGGATGGTTTGTGGGCGACATCAGACCAGGAAGAGATTGACACAACAGGAAAGTACTACGGGGGAAGCACTGGTGCGCACATTTAATAATAAATAAAGGTTGAACAAAACAGAAACGCTTCACAAAACGTGACGGTGGCCAAAACAGACACGGAACATGTACGGGTAGCAATTGTTGCGTTTGCTTAACTGTGTGTGTTTATCTTCACCAGACGGCTAAATACAGATCTGGGAGCTGCTGCTTTACGCCAGCGATACACCCGGACTGCACTGCACCTGAACACACACCAGCACCACTGTTTCCAGCACTGAGAGCACGCTCTGTCTGGAGATGTCTGTTTGTTATTATTTCGGGACTGCAACCCCTTGTTTTTGACACTGGCAATACCCATAGTTGGGTAGAGCCAGCATTATTATTTAAATGGTCAAGGAGACCAAAAGGAAAATAAAAGGACTTGAGCTGTGAACTTTGTGTTTGTTGTTGTCTGGAGCAATTGCATCACCCTTTCACCTACCCACTGCAACCCACAAGTTCACAAAGACCTAACGAGAAAGACTTCAGTTCTGGTGTTTTGTCAACTAAATAAGTTACGTTCACTAGTTTCTAAAGCAAGTAGTTTCTGTTGCAAGTAAAACTGCCATTACAGTATTAAGGAATGACAATGTCAGCTCTGATTTGAGTCAAAGCCTCCATTTAAACTGCAGCTTGTGACAGAACCAGAGGCAATATATTTTGGGTTTATTTACAGATTCAAAATTGCATTCCACAAAGCTGTTTTTCCTCTTGCAATATTTCTGCTGTAGCATAATAACTATTCTATTTGTAACTCGCAGAGCAAACCATGTAATTGAAAAATATTTTCCATTCCACCCCAATGGTTCAGGTACTGTGAAGATTAATGCTCGATATTGTGGCCAGTCTCGACTGTCCGCCATATTTATGAGCGCCCAGTTTTACTGGTGAAAGATTAATAAGAGCCCATGCTCTCTAAAGTGCCCCCCCCCCCCCCATTCATTTTTTCAGTATAACAAGGGCTGTCAATTAATCGCAGTTCACTTCTGCGATTTAATGCGTTAATTTCTTTGTAGATTGTAATGTATGTACCCTGTGCCATTAGTTCTAGGCACTACTTTCAGGCGTAAGGCTCCCAAGTTCACATGTGTAGTTGGTGGCGCATTGATACTATATTGTGCCTTGTTAATGTTAACTACACAGTTATGCATAAAGACTATAGTTGGTTACTGGCATGTATGTGTGTCGTTCTTAGGTTATAGTTGTGCAAGACAAGTTAATACACAACAACTTGGCGACGAGTCGGATACCCTGCAGTGAAATCTGACAAAAAAAAACAAATATTTAGAAATAACGGACTGACCAGAGAGCAGCAACGTGCCACACAAACAACAAAAAGACTGCATGTGAGTAAACAAAAGTAAATATGTCTACCTGTGTGAGAAACATTGACGTTTTGATAGCAGCTTTGAAGATTGGGCTTCATGTGTGGAAATGCTGGAACAATATTGTAAAGTTAATGAAATGGGTGGCAAAAAGAAGGTAGCTGTATTACTGAGTGTTATGGGTCAAAAACCTACAACTTGCTGTGTAGCGTAACAGCGCCTGTGAAGCCGGCTGATAAAACACACAGATTGTTGAAGTGTTACAGAACAGACTGAAAGAGATCTAACCGTAAACCACGCCATTGAAATAGCCGTGTCGATGGAGACCGCTGCAAAAGATGCAACGGAGTTGCAACAGTGGAATACGCAACACACAAACTTGCTGTTTTCGTTCCACCACGTCACAGATACAGATTCAGCTGAGGAGGGCTTAGCTTGCATTTAACTATTTAGTTTAAAAGAAGCAGATTGCAAAATAATGTGGGTTACACCACAAGTTGAGGGAGTGACACTTAAAATGGAGTTAGACACTGGGTCTGCCTTATCGGTCATTTCTCACAAAGTACATGGAACGTTTCCCAAATTTAAAATTACAGCAGACTCCAGTATTGCTGAAAACATACAGGAGAAAAGATATCCCCAGTAGGCAGGATTCCTGTAAATGTGACATTCGACAATGCAAAGTACCTGTTGGATTTGTATGCAATTGAACTGGGGGAGGGGAGGGGGTCAGCAGCTTTGTTTGGCCGTGAATGATTGAGGAAAATTCAGCTAGACTTGCATTCCATTAAAGCCCTGCAGAAATTATATCTAATGAATGAGAATCCATGTGAATCTTTGCTGAAAAAGAAGGTACAGCTGAAGAATGAATGGGAGAAACTGCAGACGTACGATTCCTAAAAAAAGAAGTGTTGTCGAGAGTGGGGTGGGGGGGGGGGATAATTTGAGGCTGATGAGGAAACTGAAGAGGAGACTGCCTTTGGACACGGAGAGGTAGAATGGGTGGTGGAAGCACAAACTCTGCAAGCGTTAGCACGGAGACCACTGAAGAATCTATTAAAGAGATCATGATCAGGTTGAGACCAGTCAATCAGTGTATTGTCCAATGCTAACCGAGCTGCTGCTTTGGCTAAAAAAGCTTTATGAAAATACTTGTAGAGAATTAGGAAGCTGGCTATGGTTTAACACTAGAAGCCTCGCAGAAGTCATTTTGGTGTTTTCTTTGGTTTTAAAATTACATTTTCTCCACTAGAGTAACACATATGGGGCTGTGCGTTCATGTACCTTTCTGTCTGCATGTATTAAATATTCTCACAAAGCATGAAACGTGGGAGTGCAGAAATAAAGGAGATATATTACATTATACCTAAAATGCCCGGGAGCAGTCACATTGATGGCCACACAGAAAACAATTGTATTTTGATTATACAGAACGGTATTCTACTTTATTTTTATTTACCAGTCCGCAATGAGTTTAGCTGTAATTAGATTAGTCTCTACTCTCTGATTGAATGACTGACAGTATTGTTTTTCAATCAACCTTTTTAAATTGCTTTTTTGGTCAGTCAGTTAGCATCGGGACTAGTGAAAACAAAAAAAATGGCAGAGACTGTGGAGTTTTACAACACAACAAAATATGGGGTTGATGTTTTGGATCAGATATACACGGAAGTATTCCGTGAAAGCTGTCTCTCGCCGGTCATCTGTTCAGGTGTTTTACAATGCATTGGACTTGGCAGCCATCAACTCCTGGGTACTTAGAAGAATTTACCAAGGAGAGAATATATTTTACAGTTGGCACAGGAACTTCGCAAAAAGCTTTTGGAACAGAGGGAGACTGCCAAGCGTGTACCCACAGCTGAAGCTGGTAACCCCGCTAAGAGCCATAAGATATGCCAATGCCAGGTTGGCAAGTGCAATAAAATAAAACTTCAGACAGCTGTGCCCTGTGCAGAAAGGCGGCATGTGGAAAGTGCACTGCACATGTGGAGAAGCGCATTATCTGTGTTGATTGTGAACAGCCTTAGACTCAAGGTAAAGAAATACCCTTTTGTCAAAAAAAAGAAATAAATTAGACTTTTTTTATAACTTGTGATGCTGCTGTTCTATACAAAGTTTATTTATCTACATTGTTCAGTTGCTTTTTGCACATTTGACAATACACCGATTTCTTTTGCAAAGTAAAAAATGTATTGCTATCGTTTCAGTTTTATAATTATGTATGTTGTAAACCGATGTCTGTTCAGGTATTTATTTACATTTTCTTGTTTTGATTTGTAATGTGTGTGTGTGTGTGTGTGTATATATATATATATATATATATATATATATATATATATATATATATATATTTTACAGTGCCTTGCGAAAGTATTCGGCCCCCTTGAACTTTGCGACCTTTTGCCACATTTCAGGCTTCAAACATAAAGATATGAAACTGTAATTTTTTGTGAAGAATCAACAACAAGTGGGACACAATCATGAAGTGGAACGAAATTTATTAGATATTTCAAACTTTTTTAACAAATAAAAAACTGAAAAATTGGGCGTGCAAAATTATTCAGCCCCCTTAAGTTAATACTTTGTAGCGCCACCTTTTGCTGCGATTACAGCTGTAAGTCGCTTGGGGTATGTCTCTATCAGTTTTGCACATCGAGAGACTGAAATTTTTGCCCATTCCTCCTTGCAAAACAGCTCGAGCTCAGTGAGGTTGGATGGAGAGCATTTGTGAACAGCAGTTTTCAGTTCTTTCCACAGATTCTCGATTTGGATTCAGGTCTGGACTTTGACTTGGCCATTCTAACACCTGGATATGTTTATTTGTGAACCATTCCATTGTAGATTTTGCTTTATGTTTTGGATCATTGTCTTGTTGGAAGACAAATCTCCGTCCCAGTCTCAGGTCTTTTGCAGACTCCATCAGGTTTTCTTCCAGAATGGTCCTGTATTTGGCTCCATCCATCTTCCCATCAATTTTAACCATCTTCCCTGTCCCTGCTGAAGAAAAGCAGGCCCAAACCATGATGCTGCCACCACCATGTTTGACAGTGGGGATGGTGTGTTCAGGGTGATGAGCTGTGTTGCTTTTACGCCAAACATAACGTTTTGCATTGTTGCCAAAAAGTTCGATTTTGGTTTCATCTGACCAGAGCACCTTCTTCCACATGTTTGGTGTGTCTCCCAGGTGGCTTGTGGCAAACTGTAAATGACACTTTTTATGGATATCTTTAAGAAATGGCTTTCTTCTTGCCACTCTTCCATAAAGGCCAGATTTGTGCAGTATACGACTGATTGTTGTCCTATGGACAGAGTCTCCCACCTCCGCTGTAGATCTCTGCAGTTCATCCAGAGTGATCATGGGCCTCTTGGCTGCATCTCTGATCAGTCTTCTCCTTGTATGAGCTGAAAGTTTAGAGGGACGGCCAGGTCTTGGTAGATTTGCAGTGGTCTGATACTCCTTCCATTTCAATATTATCGCTTGCACAGTGCTCCTTGGGATGTTTAAAGCTTGGGAAATCTTTTTGTATCCAAATCCGGCTTTAAACTTCTCCACAACAGTATCTCGGACCTGTCTGGTGTGTTCCTTGTTCTCCATGATGCTCTCTGCGCTTTAAACGGACCTCTGAGTATCACAGTGCAGGTGCATTTATACAGAGACTTGATTACACACAGGTGGATTCTATTTATCATCATTAGTCATTTAGGTCAACATTGGATCATTCAGAGATCCTCACTGAACTTCTGGAGAGAGTTTGCTGCACTGAAAGTAAAGGGGCTGAATAATTTTGCACGCCCAATTTTTCAGTTTTTTATTTGTTAAAGTTTGAAATATCCAATAAATTTCGTTCCACTTCATGATTGTGTCCCACTTGTTGTTGATTCTTCACAAAAAATTACAGTTTCATATCTTTATGTTTGAAGCCTGAAATGTGGCAAAAGGTCGCAAAGTTCAAGGGGGCCGAATACTTTCGCAAGGCACTGTATATATAATTATAATGTGTGTAGTCACTGTGCTGTTTGGTATCATTGTGTGCACCACACTGAACATGGACCAGAGAAAGCAAAGGAGAGAGTTGTCTGAGGAGATCAGAAAGAAAATAATAGACAAGCATGGTAAAGGCAAAGGCTACAAGACCATCTCCAAGCAGCTTGATGTTCCTGTGACAACAGTTGCAAATATTAAGAAGTTTAAGGTCCATGGAACTGTAGCCAACCTCCCTGGGTGCGGCCGCAAGAGGAAAATCGACCCCAGATTGAACAGAAGGATAGTGCGAATGGTAGAAAAAGAACCAAGAATAACTGCCAAAGAGATACAAGCTGAACTCCAAGGTGAAGGTACGTCCGTTTCTGATTGCACCATCCGTCACTTTTTGAGCAAAAGTGGGCTCCATGGAAGAAGACCCGGAGGACTCCACTTATGAAAAAAAAACATAAAGCCAGACTGGAATTTGCTAAAATGCATATTGACAAGCCACAATCCTTCTGGGAGAATGTCTGTCCTTTGGACAGATGAGTCAGAACTGGAGCTTTCTGGCAAGTCACATCAGCTCTGTTCACAGACGAAAAAATGAAGCTTTCAAAGAAAAGAACACCATACCTACAGTGAAACATGGAGGAGGCTCGGTTATGTTTTGGGGCTGCTTTGCAGCGCCTGGCACAGGGTGCCTTGAATCTGTGCAGGGCACAATGAAATCTCAAGGCATTCTGGAGCGACACGTACTGCCCAGTGTCAGAAAGCTCTGTCTCAGTCACAGGTCATGGGTCCTCCAAAACACACAGCTAAAAGCACCCAAGAATGGATAAGAACAAAACATTGGACTGTTCTGAAGTGGCCTTCTATGAGTCCTGATCTGAAGCCTATCGAACATCTATGGAAAGAGCCGAAACTTGCAGTTTGCTCAGGAAGAGTGGGCCAAACTACCTGTTAACAGGTGCAGAAATCTCATTGAGAGCTACAGAAAACGTTTGATTGCAGCGATTGCCTCTAAAGGTTGTGCAACAAAATATTAGGTTAGCGGTCCCATCATTTTTGTCCATGCCATTTTCATTTGTTTTATTATTTACAATATTATGTTGAATGAAAAATCAAAAGCAAAGTCTGATTTCTATTAAATATGGAATAAACAATGGTGGATGCCAATTACTTTTGTCAGTTTCAAGTTATTTCAGAGAGAATTGTGCATTCTTCGTTTTTTGTGGAGGGGTACCAACAACTTTGAGCATGTGTGTGTGTATATATAATTATTATTATATATATATATATATATATATATACATACATACATGTACACGCTTGGCAGTCTCCCTCATTATATATAAAATATATTATAGTGTGTGTGTGTGTGTATATAAACTATATGTTCTGCAGCAATGGAAGTAAATTAAGCCTTGAAAGTTGATGCTAACAATTCATACAGGTGTCCCAACTTTTGTTGATTACTCACAAACCCTCTGTCTGTATAAAAGCAGTGTTGGAACAGACTGTGTTACTACACCCTCTTAAGCATTATTTGGACAGTATTGTACTGCAGGAAGTAGTATATTGCTCTCATAATGGTGAGAGAAAGGCAATTAACAAAGGAAGACAGACAGACCATTATAACCCTTAAAAGTGTAGGTCTTTCCTTAAGAGAAATTGCAAAGAAAGCCAAGGTGTCGGTGAGTACAGTTTCCTATACCATCAAAAGGCACTTAAACTGGAGGAAACTCTGACAGGAAGAGGTCTGGCAGACCCAAAGCCACAACAGAATCGGAAGACAAGTTTCTGAGAGTCAACAGCTTGCATGATAGGCGGCTCACAGGACAACAGCTTCAAGCACAGCTTAACACTGGTCGAAGTAAGCAAGTCTCAGTTTCAACTGTGAAGAGAAGACTTCGAGCTGCAGGTTTGACAGGTCGAGTGGCAGTAAGAAAGCCATTGCTAAGATGGCAAAATAAGAAAAAGAGGCTTGCCTGGGCCATGAAGCACCGCCAGTGGACTACTGAAGACTGGAAGAAGGTCTTACGGACAGATGAATCAAAATTTGGAATCTTCGGTTCATCACGCAGGGTTTTTGTACGCCGTCGAGTAGGCGAAAGGATGGTTCCTCGGTGTGTGACACCAACTGTCAAACGTGGAGGAGAAAGCGTGATGGTCTGGGGCTCTTTTGCTGGATCCAGAGTCGGCGACTTGCACAGAGTGAGTGGCACCCTGAACCAAAACTGCTACCACAGCATTTTGCAGCGCCATGCAATACCCTCTGGTATACGCCTAGTTGGTCAGGGGTTCATCCTACAGCAAGATAATGACCCAAAACATACCTCCAGGCTATGTCAGAACTACCTTAGAAGAAAAGAACAAGACGGTAGGCTTCAAATAATCGAGCTGGTTTGGGATGAACTGGACAGAAGGGTGAAAGCAAAGCAACCTACAAGTGCAACACATTTGTGGGAACTTCTGCAACAGTGTTGGGAAGAACTTTCCGAACAATATTTGATTTCCATTGTAGAAAGAATGCCACGAGTGTGTTCGGCTGTTATATCTGCAAAAGGTGGCTACTTTTAGTCAAATTTAGATTAAATTTTGTTAAACAAAATGATTCCATGATTTCTTTTTTATCTCCAATTGTTTATTTGTTCTATGCTTTAATTTCAGAGTACATTGAGACATTAAACTGCGTAAATTTAAAAAAACTGGAAAAATTGAGGTGTTCTAAAACCTGACAGGTAGTGTGTGTGTGTGTGTGTGTGTGTGTGTGTATGTGTGTGTGTGTGTGTGTGTGTATATATATATATATATATATATATATATATATATATATATATATATATATATATAAATGTGTGTATATATAATGTAAATTTAATGTGTCAGTTTCTCAGATGTTTTATGTTGACACTCAATAAAAACAAAAAAAACTTTACATCCGACTGTTCTCCTTTTGTTATGCTGTTTACAGTGTTTTGAATACAGCCGTCAGATGCTAGGTATGAGTATCTTCTAGTGTTAAATAGGGTGACTGACAGATATTTTAGCGGGGTGACTTTGGGGAGGAGTCTTGGCTCCAGCCCCCCGAAATACACCAAGGTTCTACTAATACAACGACAATACAATACAAATTTCACTTATATAGTGCTTTTCATTCAAGCATTCCAGGGTGCTTTATAAAATAAATATAAAAAAGCCTGTGTCTAATATATAATTCAGCTACAAATAAACAGGCCCAAACAAATACTTTTTCAAACAGGATTTAAAAGATTAAATTGTGCTAGAATTCCTGATATGAATCGGGAGCAAGTTCCAAAGGCAAGTGGCATTATAACTAAATATCCTAGCTCCGACAGAGTTCAAACAGATTTTAGGGACTGTCAGAAGATTAGCGTTTCCAATCTCAGGGAATGACCAGGGTCATATGAGGTCAACAGATCCTGAAGATAAAGTCCAATACCATGGACTTTAGTCACGCAGCAGCCATGTTGGATTTGACAATGAGGCTCGATGTGCTAGCTAGTCATGGCCGTCGCAGCCACTGATACGTGGAGTAAATCGATGATTTCTGGATCTACAATAAAACAGGAAGAAATCAGTAACTGGGTGAATAGTGATGCAGGAATTCCTAAAAGCACACAACTGAAAGGGTACAGTAACTGGATTGAGGGTTACATTCAAGATATTGAAGGTGAATTGGCAAGCATCTTATCTGGCGATCGGAAAGTGAATACTGTGCTGTGCAAACTTATACTCGGTGCTTTATCTGTCGGTTTTAGTTTGAGAACGTTTAATTTAACTGATATGTCCAGTGTTGATATAAAGTACCTGTTTGTGTATTTTCTATGTGTATTGGTATTAATCATGTGTTTTGTACATTGTTTCCTACATAGTTAAATGTAATGTGATGTACTGCTTATGTAAGTAAAGTTGCAGTATACCTTTAATTGATAAGCCCTTTTAATAAAGTGCTTATCAATACAGGGTGTCCTACGAATGCTGAGCACATTTATTTTTCCAATAATTTAAAACTTTCTAAGAACTGAATCTTGTGCAGTTGTGTTGAATTCATATTAAATGTGTTCATGACTTATGGGACACCCTATATAACCACCTGTAACAGGGCCAGGAGCCCTGTACATGAAAAGGGGGCGGGGCAAAACCCTACCATAAATGTATTATTTACAGAACGGGGTACCCCTCCGCCCCTGTGCAGTTTATTGTTTTGTATTTGTTTTATTGTTATTATTATCGTTTATTTATAAATGACGGCAGAGCCGTGTTGTGTTATTATTTTGTATTGTTTAGCAGCGTGGATGGGAAGCCCCATCCAAATTAAAAACCTTGTGCAGAAGGTGACCATCTCCCAAGTTAAT
Organism: Acipenser ruthenus; assembly: GCF_902713425.1. Taxonomy (NCBI): domain Eukaryota; kingdom Metazoa; phylum Chordata; class Actinopteri; order Acipenseriformes; family Acipenseridae; genus Acipenser; species Acipenser ruthenus. Next base: position 10,999,827 of record NC_081207.1, on the reverse strand, counting down.
TGTTTAATTGTTTCTAATCGGGAGATGGTCACCTGCATATAAGCCTGCAGTTCTCAGAGTTCTAGGTGGGTGTTCGAGAGGAGGAACGGGAGCGAGAGAGAGAGGAGTCTAAAAGTAAAATTTAAAAGAATATACAGGATCAGTGAAGGCAATTGCTCAGCCTGACCTGTGTTTTGTGTTTTGAGATTTTGTTTTTGTTCAGATATTTTATTTATTTGTGTTGTAAATAAACGGCGCCGCAGCGCCTTTGCACCGCAGTATTTTTGTCTTTGTTTCTTCCTGCATCTGGCCTGATGTCACAGCTACGTCCATCCTGTCATACCACCATATATCACAAAAAGTGTGTTCACGTACAGGCTATTTTATTCAGAATACTTAGTTGTCCAAATAAGTACTAAAATATAGCATGTTTGTAATCGGCAGTATTATGAATATTCCAAAAAAGACATGGGATTATTACGCTACAGCGTTACACAGTATAATTTAGTATAGTATAGTTGTATAATTTACTCTATGTATTTTGGATTTATTTATGAAACATTACCCATTTTTAAATAATTTGTTAACGACACAGCGCAGGGAATTTGATATGCTAGATTGGCGCGGTGGTATACTGACTTGTAGTGTTGAAGTTGACTGTTCGTATGTTTCATTAAAATATCATTGCATATTTCATTTGTTAGTTATGGGTGAAATAAAGCGAAAAATTGATAATGAACATCAGAAAATCAAGTAAACTTGTACTAAAAAGAGAACTTTAAGTGCAACACTTCTTTTTAGTTTTAAATGTAATTCTGTCCAACAGTTGCTTTTTCTTTTGTAATACAAAAGACTGTTTTTTGGCTCACAAACATCATCCCAATTAAAGTTGCTACCTTCCTGGCGCTGTGTAAAGGGAACAGAGTGACCTGGACTGGGTGGCCTGACAATTCATTCCCAGGGTTAGGTGGAAGTCGTCCATCTAAAAAGGGGGCGGAGCTACGGTACACCAAGTCATCGACCCAGAAGAGAAGCGATGTGGCAACCGCGGATTGGAGGAGACACGGTTGAACTCGCTAACCGATGGGGCGTGACTGACGGTACAAAAGGGGACATAGTGAGGTGATCTGTTCCTTTTATTATGGTTAAGCTGAACCAGAAGGAGTACTCTGGAATTATTGTGAGTTTTGTTTGTTTTGTCATGTCCTAAAAATCTGCTTGTTTGTTATTATTAGATGGCTAATACGATCCGGAGCTGTCGCTACAGGCCAGCACTAAACCCGGACAACATTGCACCTTTGTTCACAAATAAATTGTATTGCACCACGGGTACAATAAGTCATTCTGGACTTGTGAACATGTGTCTTTGTGTGTGTTCTACTATGTTTATTATTTACGAACTGTGTTTTATTTCAGGACTGCAACCCATTGTTTTGGGACAGTGCAATACACACTGCTGTGTATTGCCTGGGATTATTCTTTGTGGTCGCCAGACCAGGATTATAAAAATAAAACCCATTTGGATTGTGAACTTTGTCTGTCTTCTGTTTCACAATCACATCATCACTACACCTGCGCACTGCAAACAACTTTGCCACAAGTAGCAACAAAGTATTTTTATTGATCTTTTGAATTAAGATCTTTTCTTCAAGAATTTGTTTTCAGCAGCTATGTTTTAGTTTTCGTGAAGTTAGAATGTTACAGCGATGTTGTTGAGTCTTCTCAGCAATTCAGTCCAATTCTACACACTTAAATGTTTCTAAGTAGCTTTTCCAAGAGTCAGCTTTCTTAAGACATTTTCATTTCCAGAGAGTCATTTTCCATAGAGAGTCCTTTTGAGAGTTTTGATTTGTTTGAGAGAGAGAGTACTTTTGAAGTGCTTGGAGAGAGTACTTTCCTTGAGTGTTGCTGCGTTAAGCTAAAATGTGGTCTAAAGTAATGAGTATTAGAAAATGCTTACGGTAGTGACTCATATTAATCAACACCAAAAACTGGCCAAAGAGTAGGATGTCTTCAAACCTGCTTCAACTGGATTTTGTATGAAAAGGAAAAAAAGGGGTCAGACTTAGTTCAGTCATAATAACATTATTGCATTAATGGTAGCCTGTACTATTATCAGGGATCCAAAGTGGCTTGCAACCACTTGATCCATTTAAAGCATTTAATAAACCGAAAAGAGCACTGCTACTGCTCTGATTCGTTAAAACTTCAAATTAAATGAGTCTGTGTGATTTTCTTGATTATTAAAAAAACTGCCTGGACATATAGCATGCCCAGTACACAAACAAAACCACTTACAGGAGTTTTAAAAATCTCTGTCCTCCTTAAACGTCTCCCCTGGGTTTAAGAGTGTGTTCAGAGCATATATATATATATATATATATATATATATATATATATATATATATATGAGAGTACATGCAATTCTGACAGTGTGTATGCTTGTTTCTGTCTGTGTGTGTGTGTGTGTGTATGTGTATGTAGACATGCATGTATGAATGTATATGAATCGGGCCTGGGATATATAAATATGGTTTGTGAAAAGGGACTTATTTGAGAATAATTAGAATATGCTTTTTTGCAGGGGGTAACTATTGTCTGGGGATAGTTATTGTTTGGAAATGATTGGATATAAATTGCGGAAGGTAACTATTTGAAAATAATTCAGTACATATTGTGGAGGGTAGCTATTATCTGAGGATATTCAGATGTGATTTGTGGAGGGCGGTTACTATTTGAAAGTATTTAGATGTGAGTAAACGTTTATTTTTGTATGTTTTTCAAACAACTTGCATATTGAGTTTTCGGGTGGTATTTGCTTTCTGCGAGAAATTAAGCGTTTTTAAATGGTATTTGACTTTTTTTGAATATCTTTAGATAATGTTTATCTTGTGAAAATACAGTATATGTTTAAATAGTTAAAATAGGCCTATTTGAAATAGTTGGTGTTTACAAATAAAATATCAAGTACAGCTATTTGTCCCAGGTCTGACATGAATGTATGTAGGCTATACAATATGTTTTATTTTCCCTTAAGTTGTTACTCAGGCCTATATAATATTTGTTTGATTTATTTATGTATTTATTGATTTTTCTCCCACCCAAACAAAGTTATGTATGATTTATAGCTCTTCCTATTATAATAATAATAATAATAATAATAATAATAATAATATTTTTTTATTTATTTAATTTAGTCCATTTTATTTCTTCTTGGGGAGAGGGCATTGTGACACTTCCTTTTTTTTTTTTTCTCTTTCCACCTTTTGTCTTTTCTTTTTGGCGTTGCATCTTTTCTCTCTGTCGGGGTTGAGGACTCAGCTCTTGTTTCTGTACAAGTTTCTCCCACCGCAGTTATACAAGGAGCATTTGACGTTACAGACTGAATTTTATCTTTTATCCTTAACAGGCAGAACAACTGATAAGATCACGACATAAAGTATATGAATATGGTAACTTAACCCATGAGATCCTAGCTCACCAGCTTCGCCAATCCTCTGCCTCTCCTGATTCCTCAAATATGCACTCAGTCAGGTGAGGCAACTTCAGACCATTTTGAAATTAATGATGACTTCAAACATTTTTATGCAAACCTCTATAGATTGGAATCTTTAGCTGATGCCTCACTTGCAGATCATTTCTTTGATAAATTTGATACCCCAACAATCTTCTGAATCGAAAGCACACCTGGAAGAAACTTTCTCTCTAGATGAGAGATCCAGAGCAATCCACTTTTACAAAGTGGCAAGTCTCCTGGGCCGGATGGGTTTCCCATCGAATTCTATAAGACGTTTTCTGCTCAACTCTCCCCTACACTAAGCTCAATGTTCTCTGAATCAGTCACATCTCGCTCCCTTCCTCCAACACTTTGTCAGGCCTCTATCTTTTGATTTAAAAAAAGAATAGGGTTCCTTTGGAATGTGGATGTTATCTAATTTCCCTCCTAAATGTGGATGTAAAAATCCTCTAACGTATTGGCACATTGCCTTGAAGCTGTACTTCCCACTATAATTTCCATTGACCAAACTGGTTTTATACAGGAGAGACATTGTCTTTCTAGCCTTTTCAATATCATTTATACACAGTGATATGACACTGAGAAAGCATTTGACCGTGTTGAATGGGACTATCCGTTTACTACTCTTCAGAGGTTTGGATTTGGCCCCAACTTCATTACCTGTGTCAAACTGCTATATACATCTCCATTAGCTTCAGTTCATACAAACGCCTCCAGTTCTACTCACTTCTCTCTTAGTCAGGGATCCAGGCTGTCTAAATAGGGTTGGAGTTGACCCTCTCTACTACAATTAGCAGGCCTTTGCTTATAACCAGGAGGTCCCAGTTCAAATCCCACCTCAGCCACTGACTCATTTTGTGACCCTGAGCAAGTCACTTAACCTCCTTGTGCTCCGTCTTTCAGGTGAGACGTAATTGTAAGTGACTCTGCAGCTGATGCATAGTTCACACACCCTAGTCTCTGTAAGTCACCTTGGATAAAAGGCTTCTGCTAAATAAACAAAATAATAATAGATGACATCTTCAAAAAAAAAAAAAAAAAAAAAAAACTCTTGTTTTTAACCATTTAGCTTATCTTTTATTTTAACTTAATTGTATGCAAGAGGTACTATTGGTTAAGAAGATGTCAATAAAAATGTAAATTTACATAGAAGACTAATAAATGGAACACGTTTGTTTTTTCCCCTTTTTATTTGTATTTTTTTTAATTAACTTGCTGTTTAGTGTTTCCTAACATACTTTTTACCACTAAATGTTTGCTATAAAAAAAAAAAAAACAGATTCACCAAACTTAAACAAAATAAGCTTGTTGAAAAGTATCTAAAATTGTGTAATGGTGGTATTTGGTTAACATCACAAATCGCAATCACCACGATACTTTTTTTGCAAAATGCAAACAAAGTTGTACTTTTTTTATTTTTATTTGTCACACCAGTACACTTTTTGATATAATTACACAAACTGAACATTACTATTTTAAAACACTTAGGACAGTTGAACTTTGTAGCTGTGCTGGAACAATACACATATTGCAATGCACTGATAAAACCTTCAAATAACTATTTTACTGCTATGAAGATGAAGAAAAAATATATGAAAACCAAATAGTGTATTATAAATAATATAGGGGTTCCCAGTTGAGTCACTTCCTGTCGAACCTCTTATTTGACATACTGCACTTTCTAACTGTTTGCCCTTAAGGGACTGTGGCAAAGTGGAAAGTGGTACGTGCAGGGTTGATGCAGTGCAGTAATGAAACACAGAGTTATAATCCAGTTCAGAAATTGTTTTTATTTATATCCAGGTCTGGTGACCAAATAATAAATCCCTGGCAATACACAAGTGTGTATTGCACAGAGTATATAACAGGGCTGCAGTCCTAAATTATAAACATAAATATCTGTCCCACAATATACTATCACGGTCACCAGTCCTCGGTGCATGCAGTAGCTCACAGTGTCACAACCACTTAAAACATAGCCTCTGAGTGGAATGGAAGTAACAATTGAAGCATCCATGGTGCATCTTCTGGCAAGAACTGCTGCGATGTCATGGCATGGTATAAATGAATTCATTTTCTGTATTCATAATTGCTTCAGGCCAGGAATATGTGTGCTGTGGTAGATACACATAAGGATGACATCAGTGTCAGTAGCTTGAACTATAACTTTTGTATCTGAGGTTCTGGACACAGTATCCAATGTGAGAGAACATGCATGTGTCAGCTTCTTTATGCTTCTCACATGAAGGTCTGGTATATGTTTGACTTCCTTTTGAAGACAGCTGAACTGCATATCCAGGATTCTTGAAAACCACCTCCAAGCATCAATTTACAATCTTCAGGCAGGTTCTTATGTTGGCTTGTCCATGCTTCACCTAGATAGTTAAGAAGATTTGCTTTGTTTTGAGGATTCTGGAGGAATATCTTCCATTCCGGAATGGGAAGAGTATCACACGGCTCTTATTCTCTACAATTTAATTGGGTCTGTGTTCTTCTCTCCCTCTCTGCATATTTGAGGCTTGTTTTATAGGCTGACATTATATCTGTCACCAACAAAGTTGATGCAGTCAAACAGCTTAGGTTTAAGGTGGAGTAGTTTCTTCCAATAGTAATTCTGCAAGTCATGAAATGTAATGCAGTCAGTGTGCTGGTACTGCTGCAGAAAAGCCATAGCATCTACAACTAGAAGTGTCTTGTCATCTGATTCTGGTAATGTATTCTGCTGTGTCCATAATTCTCCCAACTGTTTTTGAAAAGCTGCCAAGTAATCTGCTTTGTTCCCTTTCCGCATAGCCTTGCTGAAGGTGAGGGTCAGGTTCAAATAGGGATGGTGGATAATTGGTTCATCACTAAAGACAGACAGATTATTCTCCTCATTGAGGTCCTGGGCAAAGTACAGATTTCTGAAAACTGTGCTCTCTTCACTATAAATTGATTTTACTTTCTGTGCTGCAGAACAAGGCTTTTGAGCACGTGTAGCAAAGGTTTGAAGTTTCACAGCTTCAACTTTTTCACTCCCCTTTTGTGCAGAAACTAAAGCGGCAAGTCCCTTGCCTTTGGCTCTTACCAGGTCATCTGATTCACATTTTTGGCCAGTGCAGATATTCAGTAATTCCATCACACCACAACTGAATGGGATGATCATTTTCCCTTGAACCACTGATTTGTATTTTCCTGATGGTTATTGCAGTTTTCTTTGCTTGGCAAGCGGAGTGGTGTTTTTGATCATAGTGACCCAGGTGTACCATTGCTTTTGTCTGCTCAGACTTCTGTTAATATTGGCAATGCTCGTAGGTACTTCTCCACTGCAGCTGGCAGCAGACTTACACCATTGAACAGTTGGGTCTTGGCCTCAAGGTTGTAAGTTTTCTCAAGGGCCCTATCAGTCCAGACACCATTGAACTTTGCAGATGCTGGTGCACTGTGAAGTGTTCATCTCAAAGCACTGGCAACAGGAGCCTTGGAAGGTAGTTCTCTCATTGCAGTCAGGTAATGTGGAACACATGAAACATACTTGAAATGCCTTGCAGATACCAAATATGGAAGCATTTTCGCAACTTCACCCAAGTGGTGCTCCCAAAGGCCAGCTCGTTCAGTGTAAATGCAACACTTTAAAATCATTACCATGCCCATGTGCGTAAGCCAGAGTTTTGCAGTGTTAGATTTGCATCGTTCTTTCTGTATTTTCTTTAAAGGCTCTGATACACTTAAGCATGCATTAGATGCATTCTCTGCATCCTTTTCTGAAAATGCCTCTGAGTTGACAGAGGCTGTGAGAAAGTAATGAGAAACATTAAAGGTCTTCGTCTACTTTACTTGCCAACCACTTCTCAAAGGACTCTGTGTAATGCAAACATAGCACTGTGAATCACACTGTGCGCTCAGCATTGCATAATATTTTCTTTCCATGATCTTATTGGCGGTACCTCGTAAGCAAACATCACTTTCCACAAGCAAGTCTTCTATGCAAGTTTTATTCATGAGGTATCCAATGGCACCAATAAAGTTCAGGGCAATATGATGAAAGCCACCCATACGAAGTATTACCTTGTTGTACTTCTCCAGTTTCTTTTTTTGTAAACCAAGGGCAATTTTCATAAATGGCTTGATCACATGTAACAATTGTGAATTCTTGGCCCACTTTTCTGGAGACATTCATACAGTACTCAACTGACTGTTCAACATCAGGATTGGTAGGTGACAGTGGGGGGGAAAAAAAGGTCCATATCAAATGACAGTTGCTTGAACTTCTGCCGAGATCAGAAAATCCTGAAATGCACTCCAGGTAGGAGCCAAGTTGACAAGCGTTACATCTGTGTGGATTGTGCTAATATATGGGGGCTACTTTTGAAGTATGTTTCCCTGAATGCGCATTCCTGTTACACAATGGGAATTGAGTTATGTTCTTTGTTGTTTTTGCAAATAATTACTTCATTTACAATTGTGTTTGTACATATACCAGTTTACAGCTGTTTACACACTTGTCTTTTCAAATCTTTATTTTATTATAGTTTTTTTCATTTCACGCATTATATGCAGTAATGTAGGGGAAAAGAAGCCTTTTATGTTTATTTTTTCATTTAAATACGGTGTCTCTGCTATGCAAATGTTAAATATGATGTTCATGAATATATCTTTTGAGTTGTATCTGAAAGTTTGTCTTTCATTTTCATATCGAAGTTGTTTAAAATGTACCCGTCAAAATGACTGTTGCCAGCGGTTCTAGGTAGTAGCATAAACCTGGCGGTTCTAGTGTTAACCAGTTTGAAATGATTTTGAAAGTAAAAAGCATTTTCGTTTCGGCTTTATTGTTAAAGATTTCAATGTGGCAATACTGCCCTACAATTACTGCATGGTAGTACTGTGATCGTTACACTGTTATGTTGTGAACCATAGTTTTGAAACAGAGAGATGGCAAATAAGATCCATATAAGAACGATAAATAATGTAACTGATTAGAAAGCCGTCTTTGTTCTCCAAGTTGCTGCAATAGATGCTATAACGAGTTACTGTAAATGAGATACTGTTTTAGCAGACATATTTAAGTAAATATTTATATAAATGTTTTTGGAATTAAAAGTATAAATGTAAAACTGACAGTTTTTTTTTTTTTGTGAACATGCTCTGAAAAAATCCCCCAAGGTAGCAAATCCGCCGAATTTAATACCAGCCAAAGTTTTCCGTTATGCGGTATATATTAACTTAAAACAAATCTTTATGCTGGCACCTCCAGGCATGTCAAAGTGTGTAGATGGTGCTGTGCATCTGACGGTGGTGCTGTGCCTTTTAAGCTTGCATATTTTTGAATGAAGTCCTCTGCCATCTGGTAATGTGTGTTGTTCATCAGCTTACTATGTAGTAAGCGTTGGTCACAGTCGTTAAACTGTAATTTGCAGTGTTAAGTTCGCTCTTATTATAATGGATCAGTGGCTGGATGGTGCAAAAGAAAAAAAAAAAAAAAACAGCAGCATTCATTTGGAATAATAAAAAACCTTGTATACGGTGGGCTTACCTCCCAGAGATCCAAGCCTCAAGGTTGGTTAGCATTACCAAATTTTATTTTCTATTACTGGTCGGCTAACTTTCGCAACCTTTTCCAACTGGTTACATTCTCACCTCCAACAAAGTGTTCCTGAATGGCTCTATATGGAGGCAGCCTCCTTTTAGTTCTACTTCCTTACCAGCCTTATGTTCCGGCCTCCCTCTCTCTACATCACACCTCAGTTCTAGTCCAACACTCTTAGGATTTGGGGTCAATTTAGGCTTCACTTTGACTTCCAAAATATGCTTTTGCTTGCCCTTATTGACACAAGTCATCCCCACGTAGATGATCTGGCCTTTCGTGCCTGGCACACAGCTGGTCTTGCCACTCTCAAGGATTTGTACATCGATAAAACTTTTGCTTTCTTTGAGCAACTCTCAAATTTAATTTACCCAGATTTTTCATTATCTACAGGCCAGGGACTTTGTGCGTACTAAGACCGGTGTTTTCTTTATACTGATGACTTGCTTATTATATTTTATTTCTTTTATTTATTATATATTTTTTGTATTTATTTTATGTCACCCCTGTCCCACTCAGTACATTGTTTCCTGCTTACACGTATTATGATCTCTGAACAATTGTTTTCCCAATAAAACATTTTTTTTTTTTTTTTAATTTAATTATATTTCAGGGAACCAGGGTTATGATAATAACACTATGTAACACAATTTTTGTTCCTGGGTAGTAAGTGTTATTTCCTAATTGCTTATGCCTCAAAAGTAAAGTATATTTGTGTCTTTTCGTTCACATAAAGTCAGAAAAAAACAACATATGAATCCAAATTAACATGTATTTATACTAAAGTAATACAAAAATGACTACAAAAGATATAGAAGGGAGTAGTTTTATGATTATACTGTAAATCACTTTCACGAATCAGCCCCCAAATGTAGTCTCCCATCATATTCTCGTTATACTGTCCTTCATTGACAGCTCATCCAGGAGCCTCAAAGCCGTGCTGCTCCATAATGGTAACAAGTACCCGTCTCTTCCCCTGGCTCACTCGGTGCACCTCAAAGAGGATTACAACAGCATCAAGACCTTGCTGGACGCCTTGAAGTATGATGAGTACGGCTGGAACCCCCGGAAGGTACTGATGCCACCACTGCACATCAAATTGGGCCTTATGAAACAATTTGTCAGAGCTCTAGATAAGGAGTCGGCAGCCTTCAAGTACCTTCAAGATTTCTTCCCTAAGCTGTCTGAGGCAAAGGTCAAAGCCGGTGTCTTCGTCAGACCACAGATAAAGAAGATGAATTCCCCAAGAAGCTCACTAGTGAGGAGAAAGCGGCTTGGAACAGCGTTGTCGCAGTGGTTCGTGGCTTCCTGGGCAATCACAAGGCCGAAAACTATGTGGAGCTGGTTGAGACTCTGGTGAAGAACTGCAGCACAATGGGCTGTAGGATGTCCCTCAAAGTCCATATCCTTGATGCTCATCTTGATAAATTCAAGGAGAACATGGGAGCGTACTCGGAGGAGCAAGGCGAGCGCTTCCACCAGGATATACTGGACTTTGAACGCCGCTACCAAGGACAGTATAACGAGAACATGATGGGAGACTACATTTGGGGGCTGATTCGTGAAAGTGATTTACAGTATAATCGTAAATCTCGAAAAACTACTCACTTCTAAATCTTTTGTAGTCATTTTTGTATTACTTTAGTATAAATACATGTTCATTTGGATTCATATGGTTTTGTTTTTTTTTCTGACTTTGTGAACGAAGAGACACAAATTCGCCTTTTTTCTCATTGGAAATAGGTAAATTTCAAAATATCACTGTCCTGGTCACAAAAGCAAAGTTTGTGGGGAATAATAGCCATTTTCTATACTTTTTAGGCATAAGCAATTAGGAAATAACACTTACTACCCAGGAACCAAAAAAAAAAAAAAAAATTGTTACACGGTGTAACCTAACAGTATGTTTATTAGAAGGACCAAGAGGATGAAAGAATTGTTGAAGAATGATGTGACCACAGGTTAGGTATACAAAGGCCAGAGAAAGAAAAGAAGACTGCACACTCTGCTGTCTCTGAAATTGGTAATTATGTGCATGTAATGCCTTTATCGTATTGCATGCCGATTTTGAAGTTAATTATTAGTATTAAACTAATTGTTGTATTAAGTGAATCATTACAAGTTAATCCACAAAATAAGACACACCAGTGAGTCAACAAAATTACACAAATGCAAATCAATGCTTGTGCAGAGTAGTCTGTATTCTGGAATAATATACGTACAGACATTAATTCTTCATCTGGCACAGACCTGTTGTATGTAGTTATCATTCTCATTCATGTTTTGACAAAAATATAAAAAAAAAACATTTGACCGATTTTTATTCTGGGTAAATTGCATTCACAAATGGGTGCTTCAGCACTCTGCTCTAAAAGTAGTATTTCCACTAACTAAAGTTCTGATATTGACTGTGGCAGTTATGCAGCATTATGATTTTAAACTATGACAATTATATAAACAGTGCATCATTTATGGTTTTTTTTAAATATTCATCAATCAATATGTTACACTAATGGTAAATACAAACTAATTTGGGCTTAATGTTACGTAATTAGAATCCATAAAAATTAAACTTAATTTAAAGTACGCAGTTCAGTAAATTGTGTATTTTAGGAAATACTGTATAAGGGAAATGTTTATGATGCCATTAGAAGAAACTAGATTCATATTTTAATCAAATATACTGGTAATTATATTTAGAAATGCAAATTAGCATGAATAAACCACATTCTTAGTTGTTTATGGTAATTTAAATGTAAAAAAATAGGTATAAATTATACAAATACTAATGAACTATAAATGTGTATGACAAAGTAATTATAAATGTATTGCCTATAGTAAACATTTAATTAAGTTGAATAATGATGTTGTAATAGTATAATGTCAATATATTAAAAAAAAAAATGACAAGCACTAGTACCAACAGCTTTGTATTGCAACAGGGACTACTACAATCATAAATAAAATAATGGGCATATAAGACCCGATGTTATAGCTTTTGTAGATATCACACCATTATATGGTGGACCCCTACATTCTAACATGGCTTTTTTTTGCATTTGGTCGGATATCAATTCTCTTGTTTGTAACCAATGCTTTGTTGCAACTTTTAACTTTCATGAAAGGAAATTATACCTTTGCCTCCTGGAGAGACTACAATACTTGGAAATAGTGCTTTAGACTGCAAGACCAGTGGTTCCCTTCAGGAGTCTGCCAAAATGCAGTACGCACACCTAAATGATCCTGTGACACCAGACAGAGAAATGTTTCCCAAGCCAGGGGATCAATTTATTTTCATGAAGGCTGCTTTACTACCTTCATGTTGTACCTTTATCATCTTAATTCCCAATACCAGCATGAAGGGTATGTACCACTATACAATACAATAGGGAGATTGTAAGGATACTTTGTTGGATGGAGGTCTTCAGTCAGGGTGTCTCCTGTCATGGGAGCCCCTGTGCTACACCATTCTGACTTTTCAAACTTCTATTTTATTTTATCCAATACTTGAGTGATTTGTTTTGATGCTGCCACTTTATAACCCTGAGTGGCCGTGTTGGTAACTAAACAATCAATTCAAACCTCAATCTCTACAAATATGCAGAATTTAATGATATTGTAAGGTTCCTTGCCATGTTGTTTTCCACAGAGGCCTCAGTTTATTTACATCACACATTACATTAGCCCGACTTCATATATGATTACATAAGCCACAGATAGCCAGGTACAGGAACTTGCTGTATAGTACAGTCAGGGGTTACATTCTCAACAAAAAAAGTGCAGGTACTCCTTTGCACAGCTGGGTGGAGCAGACCTGTGTCAGGTGTTTTTTTTTTTTTTTTTTTTTTACTACACAAACATTTTTTAAAAAATTGAGAATTTGGATGACAATGAATAAATAGTTTTAAAATGCATACATATTGGTACACAACACATTTTATAATACAAAAAAAGCCTTCAAAAATAACTGAAAATATAACCAATTCACCATAAACAAAGAAGGTGAAAATACTGGAAGCTTTGCACCCCCTGCATGTATCGCTGTCGTGGACTGTAATATAACACTTAAGTTGAACCTTAAATACGTATTAAGAAGTATTACACTGTGCAGTAACTGCTATAGAGGGGGAGTTTTGTTTCATGTTATCTAAAAAGGGAATAATGTTATAAAAAAATGGTTAAAAAAAAAACTGCTATGAAAAAAAGTCAAACAAGGCACAATAGGGGCTGAAATACCCCTCGAAATATTTAATGTAACAGGCACTGCTCTTTAAAACATTATATACATGACTTGGCCATTTTAATCTCCATAGTATTCTCTGAAATAATTCCCATACTTTACCAGACCTTGGGTGCTCACGTGCAACAGGACCTGGCCATGATACATTAATAGCCTTGGATTAGAACATATATCAATGTGTGTTATGTATGTATGTATGTATGGGTGTTTTGCTAGATTTGTTTTTATTACTGTTTTGCTTGTAGTGTTTGAGATTTGTATAGAAACATTTGTACAGATATAGTAGTAAACAACTAATGCAGGCTGTACTGCGATGCCATCTTCTACCTGCTGGATTTGATAAAATGTCTGTAACCTGGTTACCAACAACCAGCACGTTCAGTGTTTTGATTGGTTCATATTGTCTGCCATACTTTGTGCACTCCCACAAGGAGTAAGGGGAAGTATGACATTTCCTTTATAAAAGTTTACAATGGGAAATTTGCATGGAAAGTTTCCCATACGTTTACCGTGGTTTGACATGGTTTTTAAATTGTTTTACCATACGGTACCTCTATGGGCGTCACAATACTTACCAATGCTTTATTGCACCTTGCTATGCTTTTAGTATGCTAAACTTTTATAAAGGTATGCTTTGGGCTTTCCACAAACGATACATGCTTAGGCAATCGGCATCATTATTTTGTCTGCAGTTCTGTATCATTTGCCACAAGGTATTTAAATTTCTCTGTAGCACTATGTGCTAAATGCATTTCACTCGCTTGACATTTATTGTCAGCTGTTGAATTTCTTAGTCTGATTGATTTTTATTGTCACCCTGATTCTTTTGTACTTGACTGGAATGAATATTGTCTCCAAAGATCCTTTCTGTACCTTCTGAATCTCGTCTGGCTCTGCTTTCTCATACTTAATCATATAAGAAAATGTGACATCTAAGAAGTGATGGTAATACATATGAGATTTACTGGAATTGTTTTGTTAGCAATGTATACTTTAATAATTATGTTTTAAAAATGAATTTCTTATTGACAAATGTAAAAGCTGTATAGGAATACTTTTAGCCAAGCTTTACTTTCACAACCATTGGAAATGTGATCAGTTTTACTGACTTCTAAGCTCTCCAGCGGAGTTACATTTATTAAGATCCTTATTAAATAATTCCATTTTATAACTTCTTTATTAGTCCCATAATTGCCCTTGGGCATCATGTATCAGAGACTGAAAAGGTGTGCTTTAATTGTGGTACTTTATTATTTCTGTCATTTTTCAATTGGGCTAATGATTAAAATCACATATCGATCAGGGTATTGAGGTCATGGACTGACAGGGAGTGTCATTTTGCTTGATTATCTGCTTCACTCTGATCTCTCAGCTGTTTTTATATCAAAACTACCTGGAATATGGACAACACAGGATCTGCTACTGTTTATATGTAAAATAGGTCCCTGCGTCTTTAATGTTCTCACTCTTAACCATTAAGGAACTCTTGACCCTCTGTAGCACTGATTGATCTGCTTCAAAATCTACCTGGCATGCCTCACATCAGAAATCATCTGAAACTAACATCTCATCCAATTTATCTAACAGTTCAGTTAAACAAATTCCACATTGTGTTATGCATTGAGGAAACAGTACAACACCAGATAAATATTTAACAAGGTTGCTTCTTAAAAACTTACACAATAAAAAAATAAAAAGACAGCATATTAGTATGCATGCCAAGCCGAAGTTGGAAAGCAAATCCCTTGAACTGTAAAGCATGCAAACATACTGGGTAACTGCACAAAAAGCAGTCAGGTTTCACTATAGATTAACTTCAGGAATATATTTAGCTGTATTATTCTACACTCTATATATCATATGGTGGCAGGTTTTATTCAGTGTTCATATTAAACAGGTGCTAAGAACTCAGTAGGGACTAGCAGATGCATTGACATTGTCACAATTCCAGCAACTGACTACTGTATCAACCTTAATTGAATTTCTGTAATCAAGACATGAATACAAACTCCTGAAGATGTGACCACCTGTAATGAAATATTGCAGAATATGAATGCCTGAAGGAATCAAATAACTTTTATAGAGAAACAATATCCCTGTAAATATGAATTAGAATGTGGTGGACGAGGGATTGAATAGCAGAAAGGGCAATGTGTTTTAAGCTTTTTGAACTGAGGCCCTTTTTGAACTGAGTGTTGTGCTTTTATACATGGAAATCCCTGCATATCAGTATTACATTTCTGTAATGCAGTGTGTTAGTGGGATGCAGCCTACATTTTATATTTAGATTAAATATTTAATGTCTTACTTGTTTAATATCCTATTGTGTGTTGTCTATAATTCTTGTTGTTTCTACTTAGATCACTATTCCAGTAAAAATAAAATATTAAGCACATTACATTTTAATTTTTCTGTTCTTAAAATGCTCCTTCCAACTGTAATTACAGTTGAAAATCAAACAACAATTCAGAAAAGTATATTTCTCTTTTTTTTTTTTTTTTTTTTTTTTGGCCAATTATTTTACCTCAGATTTTCTCCCCAATTTAGAATGTCCAATTGGGCTCCATCAACGCAGCCATTCTTCACAGCTCAAGAGATCTGAAGGACAGTGGGTGTCCTGATCCCATGACCAAACCAATTGCCTCTTCTGCGGGTATACTCTGGAGCTCACCAGACCTGTGACCAGAAGGGTTCACTGAAGCACAATGAGGAGAAACAGACCCCATTAGTTTTGCCTCCCTAGCCAGAGCCAATGTGACATACCCTGAAATCCCTAGCAAAGACTGTCAACTTCTCACAGCGAACCTGCACTCCCCTGACTGTATGACTCGCTCTGCACACCACACGGTCATGCTTTTACCAGGGGAGCCACTTGGGAACCCAACGATGTGAACATTTCTCCAGCTAATTCAACACATGATGCCATGCCATACAAGTGGGTGGGAGATTTAGAAAAAAATACAATAAAACAATAAGAAATTAGGAGCTTAATGACAAAATATTTGGCATATTTAATCAAATATGCTCCTGACTGAATCTATACTTTACATTTTTTGGTGTGCTTATTCTCTGCCCCAAAAGTGGTTTGTCAAATGTGAAATGGCTCTTCTAAAACAGTCTTGAAATGCAGTCAAATTTTTACAATTCTTAACTTTGAACATACATTTCAGCTATGCTGGGTATAATTTTTTTATTTTATTTATTTTTATTTTTTTAATTACTAGTGAAAATTATATTTACAAAAATATACAGCTGAAATAGACCAAGTAAATTTAAAAGTGTATTCATATATCAGTAAGCAGATCACGTTAATGTGCAGTCCCAGACTTGTAGTAAATACAAAAGTAAACTATATCTTGAAGACTGTTACCGAGACAGCAGATTTAGACTCTCTGTCAGTTGCATTAATGTTTTACTTCAAGGACAACACAGCAGGTTTGGGGCCATGCTTTCTCTAGACAAGCATGCATAATCAAATCATATTATGACACCTTGGCATTAGCATACTGCATTTCACAAGACATGCATTTTATGGAGCAGTGAGTTTAAAATGTTATACTGTAACTAAATATCATCAATTTGTGGTTATTAGCTTGCCATTTGTAATCATCTTAAATGCAAAATAAGCTAACCAAATGGTTTTTTTTTATTTTATTTGTTTATGAGAGAGCAGTAATGTATTTGGGGACATTACATTGCATCTTTCTAAAACACCATAAACAGTCTAATTTTCATATTGTTAGACTTCCTGATGCAACTTTGGTTCATTATATGTAGATTATTATTTGTGCAGTGTTCCCATATGAGATATTTGGCTATAGTTTCAAAGTGTTTACACCAGTCTTTAACTCCTATTTTTTTTTTTTTTTTGAAAGGAGAAAAAGCTGCTGGTTTTACAAAACTAGACCCAAACAATTTAAGTACAATTTTGAAGCACGCTAAAGCTTTTTGCTTCTCCATTTTGTATCATTTTATATAGATAAATTTCCATTTGACTTGAACTTCTTAAAGTGAATTTAGAGAGTCTTCTAAAATAAATAACTTTTGTCTTTAATCATCTTCAGTACTGTGCCTATTTAAACGATAGATAATCACAGTATGTGTGTATGCATATTTGTATGTGCGTGTTTGTGTGTGGGGGTGGGGGGTGTACTTTTTATCTGTATATACATGTTGTGTGTAAGCAATCAATAATATTACTGACCACAGTCTTGCAGCAACTGATGATTATGCAGCAAAAGATCTGACGGGTACATCTTGATATTTCTTTTGTTTTAACAAAGACTGAATCAA
This sequence comes from Acipenser ruthenus, assembly GCF_902713425.1. Lineage (NCBI taxonomy): Eukaryota > Metazoa > Chordata > Actinopteri > Acipenseriformes > Acipenseridae > Acipenser > Acipenser ruthenus. Next base: position 10,982,235 of record NC_081207.1, on the reverse strand, counting down.
ATGAATTCTGATGTTAAATCAATTTTACTCTTTCCATTTCTGGCAGAGAGGATCGTATACCTGTACAATCATTATACCTGAGTCAGTAACAGCAGAGTTATGAAATTGTATAAATTTAAAAAACAAACAAAGTTTTCTATGTAATCGACTTTCACTTGAAGTTTTGCGATTATCAAGTCAGCTGTTTGGGCGTGTCTGTTTGCTGGCTGTAAGGTTAAAACTAACATTGTTTTGTTTTGCTAATCAGTTGTCTCTAGCGACCGACCTGCTTGGATTGTGTTTAGCTGATTGCAGTAGACAGGCAGAAAATAGCGATTTTGGTAAGTACAATTGAATCATTGTTGCTGATGTAACTACATTAGCTGATTTGAAGGAATTAATTTTCTAAAGTATACAGAGCTGTGGTTGATTTGAAATGTATTTGTATATCGTGGAAACTGGACCAGCTTTAGATCTGTAGGACAGTATAAATTGACAATCAGTTTCTTAGAATGCCAGCCGTTCTAAGCGCCAGCTGTCGAATGGCCACACATCCAAGGACAGTATGAGCTGTGGCAGTCCGAGCGAGGACTGGTAGAGCAAGTGACCTTTTCCAAATCTCTCCCAGTGGCTACTAGAGGCCTCATCCCAACTCTTGACATTAGTAACTATATTTAAGTAACATTATTAAGGTGGTGTTTTAATTAGGTGCTCTACTGTTAGGTGCTAATACTGTTAGGTGCTAATTAGGTGCTCTCCTGTGATTAGTACCAAGTGAGTGTGGTTAAATTGAATAGAGGTTGATTTGTAATTTGATTGGTTTCCACACAGCTTTTTATAGTTGTGTGATCCCATTGAAGTACATTTGAAACAATTGTATTGCTAAAGTATTGTCTTTAGCGCAGTTTAGCAGCTGTTAACCAGTTCCCTTGCAAAGTGAGGGTGCGTGAAGAGGCTGTTGGAGAAAATCCGAACCTAGCAGCGCTCTGGAAGACGGCAACTACTAGACAGGTCTGTACCCTCCCCCAACCGCTCCTGCTCCCACTACTACTGTACCTATCTGTCTCGCCTGTCCTGCTATGACTGTCTCTCACATCCCTGTTCTGTCCTCTCACTCCCGTCCTCTGTCCTCTCTCCCCCGCTGCTCCCCTAACCCCTCTAACCTCATCCCTCTGCCTCTCCTGCACTCACCCTGGAACTGTCACTCTTCCGCTAACAAAGCTGATTTCATCTCTGCCTTTGCCTCCCACCTCTCTCGATTTCCTTGCTCTCACTGAAACCTGGCTCTCTTGATAATACTGTAACTCCTGCTGCCCTGCCCCCTCTCTACGTCGGACTGGTCTTCTCTCTCTGTCCTTACTCTTTTCTGTCCCCTCTGACCTCTCCTCACTCTCTTTGTTAACACCTTTGAATTTCATGCCATCCATATAACCTCTCCCTGTCAACTCCTGCTAAATGTACTGTACTGTACTGTACTGTACCGCCCCCCTGGACCTCTCGCTCACTTTCTTAATGAACCAGACTATCTCCTCTCCTCTCCTCTCCTCTCCTCCCTCCCTTCTCTGTCTACCCCAACTGTCCTGTTGGGTGATTTCAATATCCATCTCTCCAACTCCACCCACTCTGCCAGATTCCTTCCTCTCCTTCACTCCAACTTCTCTCTCTCTCTCCGGCCCCTCCTACCCACAAAGCTGTCAGTCATCTGGACCTCACCTTCTCCAGGGCCTGCTGCCCCTTCACCCTCTCTGTCACCCCTCTGGACCTCTGATCACTTTTTCATCCCTTTTTCTCTCTCCCCTCTCTCCCTACTCCACCTACCCTCACTGTCACCTCCCGCCGTAACCTCCGCTCTCTCCCCCTCTGTCCTGACCTCCACTGCTCTCTCTCACCTCCCTCCTACCAACTCCTTCTCCCAACTCTCTATAGATTATATACGTCCACCCTCCTCCTCCCTCGACACCCTCTGTCCCCTCACCTCCCGACCTGCCCACCTTTCCCCTCCCCAACCCTGGCTCTCCTCTGTGCTCCGTTCGGCAAGAACCAAACTGCACTCTGCTGAAAAGAAATGGAAGAGAATCAAACACCCTGCTGTCCTAGACCTCTACTGCTCCCTCCACTCCTCCTTCTCCTACTCTCTTCTCTGCTAAACGCTCATATTTCCAATCTATTATTCAATCCTCCACTAAGAACCCCTGGAAACTATTCTCTACCTTCTCCTCCCTCCTCCATTCTCCCCCCCCCTCCTCCTCACTCCATCTCCTCTGACAACTTTGCCTCTCCTTCTCTAAAATCTCTGATATCTGCAAACTCTTTAACACCTCTCCAACCCCCTCCTGCTCCAACCCCAACAACCGCTGTTTCCCCTACTAACTCACCCTCCTTCTCCTCCTTCTCTCCCCCCTCAGACTCTGACCTCTCCTCCCACCTCCAGGGCCTCAAACCCACCACGTGTGCACTGGACCCCCTCCCCACTCACCTCTTTCAAGCTGCTGCTCCTGCTCTACGCCCCTTTATCTCCTCCCTTCTCAACACCTCTCTCCTCTGTGGCATCTTTCCCTCTGCCTTCAAACAAGCCTCTATCACCCCCTCCTCAAAAAACCTTGACCCCACCTCCCTCCAGAGCTACCGTCCTGTCTCCCTGCTACCCTTCCTCTCTAAAACTCTCGAGCGGGCAGTACACCGCCAGCTCTCTGATTTCCTTTCTAACCACTCTCTGCTCATTCTAATTTTCCTCTATCTCTTTGCTGCCTTTGACACTGTTGATCACTCTGTTCTCCTATCCTCTCTTGCTGACCTGGGAATCTCCGGTACTGCTCTTGCCTGGTTATCCTCCTACCTCTCTGACCGCACTTACCAGGTAACCTGGTGTGTCTCAACCTTCACACCTCACCCTCTCTCAACAGGAGTCCCCCAAGGATCAGTCTTGGGTCCTCTCCTGTTCTCTCTCTACACCCGCTCCCTGGGCCCCTTCATCGCATACTATGGTTCCTCATACCATTTCTAGGCCGATGATGCTCAGATCTTCCTCTCCCCCCCCCCCCCCCCCCCCCCCCTCTGACCCAACCATCCCCTCCCGTATTTCTACCTGTCTGTCTGTCTGTCTGCTATCTCCTCCTGGATGCACTCACATCACCTCAAATTCAACCTCTAAATCTAACCTCCTTTTCTTTCTCTCCTCCTCCCCCTCCTCTGATCTCTCTATTTCCATTCCTCTGGAATCTACCACACCTCAGCCAAGAACCTCGGAGTAACCCTGGACCCCTGCCTCTCCACTCTAGCACACACCCGCCGTTTCTTCCTGAGCAACTTACAAAGAATCTGACCCTTCCTCACCAACTACTCCACGCAACTCCTTGTCCAGGCCCTGGTACTCTCCCACCTAGACTACTGCAACTCCCTCCTGGCCGGCCTCCCTGCGTCCACCACCCATCCGCTCCAGCTCAACCAGAACTCTGCTGCTCGCCTGGTGTTCTCTCTGCTTCACTTCTCCCATGCTACTCCACTGATCCACTCACTCCATTGGCTCCCGATCACCGCTAGCATCCAGTTCAAGACTCCTGAACTCGCCTACCAGACCAGACTCCACCAAGCTACCTCCAGAGCCCGCTCCTTCTCCACTCTCGCTCCGCAGTGGTAGAATGATCTTCCTATGGATGTCAGGACTGCCCAGTCCCTGACCACCTTCCGGCGCCTCCTCAAGACACACCTCTTCAGACCACCAGTAAAACTCAACTCCTCCCTTCTGGACAATATAGCACTCTGCCATAATGCACTTCAACTTGCACTTATCTGCTCCTTAGTTTACTGTATTTAATCCTGCACTGTAGTATTTTGTATTTCACCTGCACTTGTATCTAACCCTGATGTAACTCTCAACACTGTTATCTGCTCTTGAACTGCCCCAATATCAAATTGTACTATCGAATATCATTTCCTGAATCAATCGTATATGCTAGGTTTCAGATTGATAAGACAGTTATTGCATAAGCCATTTTACAATGCTATAACACGCGCTGTATTCTGTACAATTCAAGTGAAAAAGATGATCTTACATAGAAAACATTATTTTTTTTTGTTTGTTTTTTAATTTATACAATTTCATAACTCTGCTGTTACTGACTCCAGGTATATGATTGTACAGGTATATGATCTTCTCTGCCAGAAATAGAAAGAGGAAAATTGATTTAACATCAGAATTCATTTGATTCGGTCTTTATTAAACAAATTATGCATCCACTAACAAGCAGACCAACAGCATGGAGGTCTGTAAACGACTGATGTGGGTGTCGATACCTTGCTAATGGCTGTCAACTCTCACTCTGGCTGCATTGGAGAGTTTCAGAGATTGATGACTTTCTGTAAAATTACCCTTGGAGCATGCATCATAGATGCACAATTCCAGCAGCACTAGGATGTTGCTGTTTTTCAATATGATGATAATGAAGTTGGCTTGTATTGTTAGCTATGCTTTTTTTATTTAAGATTAATGGGAAGTAAGAAGCTGATGCCGCCTTTTATTTACGACAAAAGCAGCTGCAAATAAGTGTCAAAGGGCCATATTGTGATTGGATAAATCAGACCACTTAATAACGACTGTGGGTACAATCACATAGTATTAGGACGGTGTAACCAGCCATAGTAATTTAGCAGCTTTCCCATTGTTATGGTTTGCCTTTTTTTAATATGCTTTACCATACCTCTCTGTGCTTTTACAGTGTTTACCTATACTTTACCATGGTTTCACTAGATTTATTAAACTTTGCTATGGTTTTACAATGGTCAGATTTTAGTAGGACAAGCTGGTTTGTTTTCATTTCTTATATCTATGTTTTGGTTGCTGGTGAGATTTCCATGTTGTGTATGTTTCCAAGTTACTGTTTGTCTTGCTGTCAAGACTGGATAATATTACACAAAATATAATATACATAACAATAATCATTTTATAATGAATGGTAAGAAAGGGGAAAAAATCTCCTTCACAAAAAGTTATTTATTATTGTGACAGGATGGTCGTGTGTGGTGACATCAGGCCAGAGTGCAGGAAGAAACACAGGCACTGCAGGGGCCTGTGCAATTTTATTTTTAAATAACAAAAATAAATAAAAGGTTTAAACAGAAAAACACTGTGCTCTCAGAGCAAAATAAATATTTAAACAAAACAATCATGAACACAAAAAAAAAAAACAATACAAGTCAGGCTGGGTGATCGCCTTCACTGTTCCTGTAAAATTTTCAAATACGTTTCTCTCTTGCTCCTCTCGTTCCTCCTCTGAACACCCACCCCCCGCAACTGAGAGTGCTGCAGGTGACCATCTCCCGATTTAGCAACAAATTAACCACTCCTCCCCCCTCAAGCACATTACACAGACCTCCACCGGTGGCTGTGTCTGCTGTTGCCTCTGCTGCTGCTGTTGAGGCTGCTGCCGTTTTTGCTGCTTTTTGCAGCTCTTCCTTCTTCCCATCCTCTTCTCCTCACTCCACAAGTAAACAGGGGGGGAGGGGGGAGGGGGAAACAAAACAAAGTTGCAGTATCCATGCTGGCCTGAGTCGGAGGCTGTGGTTGGTCCCACGATGACACCACGTGTGACAGAATGGTTGTGTGTGGTGATGTCAGGCCAGAATGCAGGAAGAAACACAGGCACTGCAGATACGGTGCAAAGGGGTTTGCTACATTTTATTTTTAAATAACAAAATTAAATACATTTTTAAAAAGAAACACGGTGCTCACAGAACAAAATAAATATTTAAACAAAACAATCACGAACACAAAAAAAATAAAACAATACAAGTCAGGCTGGGCGATCCTGTATAATTTTCAAATAAGTTTCTCTTGTTCCTCCTCTGAACACCTAACCCCCGGAACTGAGTGTGCTGCAGGTTTATATGCAGGTGACCATCTCCCGATTTAGCAACAAATTAATCATAACTTAATTCGGGAGATGGCCACCTTCTGCACAAGGTTTTTTTTTATTATTCCTGGCAGAGGACAAGTACCCACTCTCGCCTCTGCCAGAACACATTTTAAATAAAACATACAGCGCTTTGCTGTCTTACATTTTAAATAAATACAAACTAAACAATAACACAGCTTTAAATACAATAACAAAACACGGCTCCGCCGCTATATTTATACATAAATACAAAAACAAACAAATACAAAACAATAACCTGCACAGGGGCGGGGCGGGGGGGGGCTTCTAAAAATAAATAAACAAATAACACATACAGGGCTCCTCACCCTGTTACAATCATGGTAAGAGAGCTTGTCACACTAAATTCACTGCAACATGTAAATCACTTTTAAATGAGAGGGCACTGACTAACCCTAGTACCTTATACTGCAAACTTGATCAGCCAGGTGTGTAAGCCCATTTAGCAGTTAATCTGCTTGAAAATTAGTGAAATACAACCTCAACAATAGATTTTTAGCTCCAACATACCACTACTGGATAGACCATTCATCCCCTGTATGGTTTTGAGTATTACATTATCATAAAAAAGACTATTTGACCTTAGCTATAAATTACTTTAAATCCTTTGTCTTAACCTGTTTGTAAAACAGCTGATGATTTGGTTCCAATGGAAAGCTCTATAGAGGTGAGGGGTTCTAAATAGAACATCCTAAAGTGAATTCCTATATCTCCATATCTGTTAATGCCAGCTGAAAAAAATGGTATGCTGTTGGATAGCATTGCATTAAATCTCCCAAATAAATAAGTAAATGCAGGCATGAGTGATAGCAACACATTTGTTTTGTCTGCAAATTAAGCAGAAAACATTTATCAGTGACCATATCAAGAACCATACCCCTGTGATTAAGGTTTGGGTTTTCTTTCACTGAAAAGGCTGTTTTGTAATTGAAAGGGATTATATTACTTCTACAACCCAAACACAATTAACTCGACACCAATGACTTGAAAGGTTAAGTTTCAAGGATAAAAAATACAATTACAGAATATACCTTTTTGCAGAGACATGTCATAAAAAGTAAGCTTGGTATTGTGGGGTTCCTACTGTATGTTCACACAAACCACTAGGCACTTACGATAGATACGTTGTTACATTCATGTCATTAGAGGTGCCTTTGTATTATAGACCCAAGCTTCAAAAGCGGGTTTCAGTTCCTATTAGAATTGGGTCAAAGCTCAAGGCCCTATTCTAACCCTGCATCACATGCCACCAAAATCCCCAAAAACAGCAGCATTTCCCAGACTAACATACAGACCTTTATTTTCACTGCCTCACAACTTAAGAACATAAGAACATAAGAAAGTTTACAAACGAGAGGAGGCCATTCAGCCCATCTTGCTCGTTTGATTGTTAGTAGCTTATTGATCCCAGAATCTCATCAAGCAGCTTCTTGAAGGATCCCAGGGTGTCAGCTTCAACAGCATTACTGGGGAGTTGGTTCCAGACCCTCACAATTCTCTGTGTAAAAAAGTGCCTCCTATTTTCTGTTCTGAATGCCCCTTTATCTAATCTCCATTTATGACCCCTGGTCCTTTTTTCTTTTTTCAAGTCAAAGAAGTCCCCCGGGTTGACATTGTCTATACCTTTTAGGATTTTGAATGTTTGAATCAGATCGCCGCGTAGTCTTCTTTGTTCAAGACTGAATAGATTCAATTCTTTTAGCCTGTCTGCATACGACATGCCTTTTAAACCCGGGATAATTCTGGTTGCTCTTCTTTGCACTCTTTCTAGAGCAGCAATATCCTTTTTGTAACGAGGTGACCAGAACTGAACACAATATTCTAGGTGAGGTCTTACTAATGCATTGTAGAGTTTTAACATTACTTCCCTTGATTTAAATTCAACACTTCTCACAATATATCCAAGCATCTTGTTAGCCTTTTTTATAGCTTCCCCACATTGTCTAGATGAAGACATTTCTGAGTCAACATAAACTCCTAGGTCTTTTTCATAGTTCCCTTCTTCAATTTCACTATCTCCCATATGATATTTATAATGAACATTTTTATTGCCCGCATGCAATACTTTACACTTTTCTCTATTAAATTTCATTTGCCATGTGCCCAATTTTGAATGCGGTCTAGATCATTTTGAATGACCTTTGCTGCTTCAACAGTGTCTGCCACTCCTCCTATTTTTGTGTCATCTGCAAATTTAACGAGTTTGCTTACTATATCAGAGTCTAAATCATTAATGTAGATTAGGAATAGCAGAGGACCTAATACTGATCCCTGTGGTACACCACTGGTTACCTCACTCCATTTCGAGGTTTCTCCTCTAATCAGTACTTTCTGTTTTCTACATGTTAACCACTCCCTAATCCATGTGCATGCATTTCCTTGAATCCCTACTGCGTTCAGTTTGAGAATTAATCTTTTATGCGGGATCTTTTATGCACTTCTGCCTCTGTTATGCTAAAGTTATTTAAAACTGGATAGGAACAGGTCGACATGTGGGGCATGTTGTCCGTGTCCTCCTTTGTAAAAACCTGTGAAAAGTAATCATTTAATATATTTGCTATTTTTTTTTCTTGATCTATGATTTTGCCATTTGTGTCTCCTAGACATTTAACCTCCTCTTTGAATGTTCTCTTGCTGTTATAATATTGGAAAAACATTTTGGAATTGGTTTTAGCCCCCTTAGCAATATTGATTTCTATCTCTCTCTTGGCCTTTCTAACTTCCTTTTTGACTTGTGTTTGCAGTTCCAAGTACTCTTTCTGTGTGCTTTGTTTTTGGTCCCTTTTAAACGCTCTGTAAAGTGCCTTTTTTCGCTGAATATTTTTTTTAATTGATCTATTAAACCATTTTGGCCATTTTGTTTTAGATTTAGATTTGTCTACTTTTGGGATGTAATTGTTTTGTGCCTCTAGTACTACATTTTTAAAAGACAGCCACCCTTTTTCTGTGGATGTTTTCTCTATTTTACTCCAATCTACTTCTGTTAGTCTCTGTTTCATACCTTCATAGTTTGCTTTTCTAAAATTGTAAACCTTAGCTTTAGTCATTACTTTGGGGGTTTTAAAAAATACTTCAAATGAGACCATGTTGTGGTCTGAGTTTGCCAATGGCTCTCTGACCTCTGTTTTAGTTATTCTGTCTTCATTATTTGAAAAGACTAAATCAAGGCATGCCTCCCCTCTAGTCGGTGCCTTGACAAATTGCGTTAGGAAGCAGTCATTTGTCATTTCCACCATTTCAATTTCGTCCGTCGTGCCCCCCATTGGGTTTTCCCATTTTATATGGGGGAAGTTGAAATCCCCCATTAGTATGGCTTCTCCTTTTCTACACGCATTTCTAATGTCATTGTACAACAGATTATTTTGCTCAGCGTCTGAATTTGGCGGTCTATAGCATGCTCCTATTATTATGCCCTTTGAATTTGTGTCCATTATTCTGACCCATATTGATTCTGCATTGTTTTCTTTGTCCTGATTTAACACCTGGGCTTCAAGGCTATTTCTTATGTATAGCGCTACCCCTCCGCCTCTTCTGTCCTGCCTGTCTTTCCTATACAGTGTGTACCCACTAATATTATATTCGTCTCCATCACTCTCAGACAACCAAGTTTCTGTAACACCTATCACATCGTAGTTACTTGTTAGTGCAGTAGCTTCAAGTTCTAACATTTTGTTTCTGAGACTTCTAGCATTAAGATAAATACATTTAATAGTGGTCTTACCTGAGTTGTTGCCCTTGTTTTGATGTGGTCTCCCTTCTGTTTTTTGTTTTCTCCCCCCTTCCTTTCTAGTTTAAATGCTTCTGTACCGCCTGAAGGATCCTTTCTCCGAGTAGATTGGTTCCCTTTCTGTTTAAGTGCAGTCCGTCCCACCTGTATAGATAGTCCTTGTTGTAGGATCTATCCGATTGACTTCGACATCGCCCTGGTGTGGGGCATATTCTCCTGGTATACCTTGTGTCCCTTGATGAGGACTTCCGGTTGGACTCAATCTAAGATGGCCGCATAGTTTTCGACTCGCACACTTAACAGCCCAATTTATTGAATATTTTACTATTCTTACTTACTGTGGGCATTTTTCAACGGATATTTTTGCTCATGAATACCGCAGATAAAAGACTGTCTTTGGAAATGGAACCCCATACACCCTCCCCTTCGATGAAAAACAAGGGTAAAAAAGCACGATAACAGCTCACCATGTCGTCGGACACGTTGACTGACTCTAGCACAGGGCCGCATGGAGAAGACTTGCCTTGGTTACCTGACTCTCAAGTGGAGCAATTGAAGGTCTTTTTCGCCGATTCCATCAAGGATATAAAAGGTGCGCTGTCCGAACTCTCTATTGATGTTAAAGCTATACGTAATGACATGGATTTAATTCGGTCCAGACTGCAACAGGTTGAAAAGGAAGTGTCAACGCTGTACTCTTCGATACAGATGCATGGCAAGCGTACAGATATTCTGCAGGCCGCTCAGAGACAAAATAGAGATAGCATCAAGGATGCAAAGGCTGATATTACTCGGCTACAGGCGCGTCTGGCGGAATTGGAGGATCGCAATCGTCGCTCTAATCTACGTCTTGTTGGTCTTCCTGAAGGAAAGGAGGGCGATGATCCGATCTCTTCAACACAATTTGCCACTTTGGTTTCCCTCCCTGCCCTCCAAAGGTGTCACTGAGATCGAGAGGGCTCATCGGATTTATAGTGGAGCCAATACCCAAGGAAACAAACCACGCACACTGATTTTTAAACTCCTTAGGTATAATGACAGGCAAGCTATCTTGAAAGCATATAGGCAGCCTGGTACACAAATATCGCAAGGTCAGTCAAAGTTGTTGCTGTTTCCGGATTATTCTAATTTCACAGCTGAGCACAGGAAAGCCTTTGCACCGATCCAATCGTCTCTTAAACAGATGGGCATCCAGAGCTTTCTTTTATACCCATCGAAGCTTAAAATAGTGCACAACGGCCAATCTAATGTGTACAGCACCCCCCAGGATGCCCAGCAGTTTGTTCTGGAGCTGACGCGGAATGCCTCACCTACAGGACGGGACTGCTGACTTATTCCAAGCTTGTTCTGCAATCAGTCGGTTCTTTACTTGATGACTGGTCTGTCGCTTATTTGTACTTAATGGATGCCTGGCCTGAGGAATAGTGCCGCCACTATAGGATAATTCTGCCCTGGACAACTGGACGTTTGGACTTCTATGAGCTGTATTATTGGACATTTGCTTGTTTTAGGTAAGAGTTCGAATTCGCAATGTCTATCAGTCACCAGAGGGGGAAGCAAACGAACTATAGGTACGCTCTTACAGGCTCTCATGGTGTACTTTGTTTATACTTTTTCAAAGACTTTTCTTTGGGACTTAAAGTTCTTTATCTGTTTTTGTAATGTTATGCTTAATACGATCTTTATCATTATGGGATGTTGGGTGTGTGTTGTCCCATCTTGGCTCGAAAGCCAAAGAAGTGCTGTTAATTTTGTTTTTGCTGGTCATGTGGGGCTGTAAGGATCTCTGGCCCTGGCTGACTAGCTTCTTAGAAATGTTTGTAGTTTTGTTTTGCTTTATTTACTTTGTTATTTGTAGTTTGTATGCTACCTGCAATCGCACGGGGGGTTGTTGTATTTTTGCTGATTTTCTCTTAAACCGCTGCCATTTTTTTGTATTATGTAAACTCGTTAGGACTCGTGTGCTGTTTTATTTCCTTTTGTTATGTTTATTGTCTGTCTTTTTGCTTTTGTTTTTCTTGCTTGGTGAGATGTGTAATCTGGACCTCCTTTGGTTTTTGGTGTGGCACAATGTGTATACTGTGGTGTTGCGCAGGACCTGGGGAATGGGCTTTCTATTGCAAATATTAGACCTCCTCAATGAATAACTGTAATATTTTATCTTGGAATGTGCGTGGCTTGAACACGCCCATTAAGAGATGTAAATACCTCGATTTTCTCCATCACAAGCATGTTGCTATTGCTTTTATTCAGGAGACCCATACTAAACCCATACTAAAGCTGCTGACGTACACAGATTCCAAAACAAACAAAATTATAAAATTATTGCCCATTCATGTGCCCTGAATAAGTCAAAGGGAGTTTAGATCCTGGTAGATAGGAAACTCAACATTACTGTGGGTGTCTCTGGGGGTGATGCAGATTTTTAGAAAACGTTAGACTCAAATTATCTGAATTTCCTGATGCTGCAATTCTCTTAGGTGGTGACTTCAATCTGGTTTTTAACCCGACGCTCGATACCTCGCACAGCGCTGCAGAGCCTCGACTAGCAGTTTCAAAATCTTTCCAGAATTTTGCACAGGATTTAAATGTATGGGACGCATGGCGCATTAGAAATGCGAATGTAAAAGATTTTTCTTTCTTTTCCCATCCCCATAAGACATACTCTCGCATTGATTATATATTTATCTCCCCTAGTATTTAGCATTATATTATTTCCACCGACATATTACCAATCCTTATTTCAGATCATGCCCCAGTTTTGTATTCATTTAATTTTACTCCTGGAGCAGCCCGTGCCAAAAGATGGCGCTTTAACTCCTTTCTCCTTCAGAACGAGGATTTTTTAAAGTATATATCCAGTGGATTGAAAAACTTTTTAGAAATAAACTACGACCCTGATCTTAACCCCCATTCGTTATGGGAAGTCACAAAGTGTTTTATCAGAGGCAGTTATTATTATTATTATTATTATTATTATTATTATTATTATTATTATTATTATTATTATTATTATTTATTTCTTAGCAGACACCATTATCCTGGGCGACTTACAATCGTAATCAGTTCCATTTCATTTGCATCTAACCTAAACAAAACTCGTAATAAGCATATTTCTCAATTAGAGACTCAAATTTTACAGATGGAAACATTACAAAAGGTTAACTTTCTAGAAACCAGAGCAAGACAGCTCGCTTCCCTGAAAGCAGATTTTAGAAATCTGACCAGATCTAAAGCAGAATTCCTGCTTCTTAAAACTAGACAGCTTTACTACGAACATGCTGAAAGGCCTAGTAGGCTCTTGGCTTTAAGACTTAAACAATCAGAACTTTTGGCTTCTATTGATGCTATTAAGGACTGCAATAGCACAATGCTTTCCCAACCCTCCCAGGTTAATAAAGTTTTAAAACATTTCTACTCTCAGCTTTACAAATCTGAATATGTTTCTGATTTGAATAGGATTAGGGAATTTCTGAATTCACTGAATTTGCCTAACCTAGTGGCTGATCAAGCTGAACAATTAGATGCTCCTATCGCTTTGGAGGAATTAAAAGCTGCAGCTGCGTCCATGCAAAAACGTAAGTCTCCAGGTTTAGATGGCATTCCGCCTGAATTACTTTTGGCAGTCTGGGATATGGCTGGCCCTTTAATTCTAAATTCTATAAATTATTCTTTACAAACTGGCTCATTTCACAGAGATCAGAAGTCAGCTTTGATTTCACTACTTCTCAAAAAGGGTAAAGATCCACAGGAATGCTCCAGTTATAGGCCCCTTTCTCTTGAATTCAGATTTAAAATTATTTGCCAAAGTATTAACCAAAAGATTAAAATTATACGTAGGTAATTTAATCCATTATGACCAGACAGGTTTTATGAAGGGCTGGCTCGCATCTGACAATATGCGCCGACTTTTGCATGTTCTTGACTCAGCCCCCAGTAAATCAGTTTCCTGTGCGGTGTTTTCTTTAGATGCTGAAAAAGCATTTGATCGCTTGGAATGGAACTATTTATGGGCAGTTTTGGAACGTTTTGGTTTTGGTCCCTCTTTTATTAATATGGTCCACACTTTATACACCAACCCTACTGCGTGTGTGCAAACCGGCTCAGTTATGTCTCCTCAGTTTCCACTTGAAAGAGGCACACGGCAAGGCTGCCCGCTTTCTGCCTTGCTCTTTGCCCTTTCCTCGCATTAATTTTCTATTCTCAATGCTACCTTTGTCACTCCCTCACAAATATTTGGAAGAAATTAATTCTATGTGCAGTGTTTTTTTGTGGAATAGCAAACGCGTTAGAATTCGATTGGCTACTTTGCAACGTCCCTAAATACTTGGTGGTCTAGCCATGCCAAACTTTAAATTCTATTATTGGTCCTTTCAGGTGAGAGTTTTTAAGACATGGCTGGACCCAAGTGCCCCAGTTTCATGGCGTGCAATAGAAGAGGCTATAATTAAACCTATTAGGATCCAAGATCTCCCATTCTCTGGCCTTAAAAATAGGGCTATATCTCTACGAATGGGCCCCATTATTGCTAATTCATTAGACATCTGGAATAAAGCTAATAAATACCTTGGTATTTCTTTTAATTTTCATAAATTCTCCCCTATCTGGAATAATCTATTTCTGTTGACAGGCTCACAGCCTTTCTTTTACCCACCCTGGTCCACTAGAAACGTTCACGTTTTGAATGATATTTTTGATGATACAGGCTTACGCACATTCCAAGATCTTAAGGGGACTTACTCACTCCCTGGGTCCTCTTATTTTATGTATCTTAGGCTTCGCTCCGACCTTCGTGCTTATGGAGTTCCATGGAATGTGGCATTGTCCACTCACCCTTTAGCTCAATTACTTAGTTCAACTCCTGCCACAAGAGGTCTTGTATCATCTCTTTATAATAACTTTGTAACTCACAATATCAGTTCTCTTGCTGTAACTTCTGTTTGGGATAGGGAACTCAACAAGCTGGGTGTTAGCCCTGTCTGGGATAGAATTTGGGAAAATAAATTCACATCTTCTAAAAACTTAGCACACCAATTGGTTCATTTTAAATTTGTACATAGATTTTATGCTACCCCATATCGTCGATTTCAAATGAAGGTTTCTACTGATAATCTGTGCCATGGGTGCACTCTAGGGGCAGTCGGCACTTATCTCCATATGTTTTGGGAATGTCCACGTAGCCAAAGTTTCTGGACATTTGTAGCTACAGCTCTCTTTAAACTTATTAATATAGAGGTGCCTCTGTATCCTGGTCTGCTCCTGCTTGGAGATGACTCTCAAGTTGTGCTTAATTTACATACAAGACGACTCTTTCTTGCGGGGCTGACTGCAGCAAAGAAGGTTATTTTGAAGGGCTGGTTGGAACCTGGTATAGTCTATAACTGCGCATGGTTACACTTTCTCTTAGATATCTCACTTATGGAGAGGTCGACAGCAAAATCGCACCAGGCCAGTGCTAATACCTTAACTACATGGTCTACTGCTATCATTCTTATTAAAGACCTTCATTTAAGTTTGGGACCAACAACTAACTAGAATATATTATATATATATATATATATATATATATATATATATGTATTTTAATATATTATTTTTATAATTTGTTTTGTATTATGGTTTATTATGATTTTTAATGTATTTATTTTACGCTTTATGTTTTTATATATGGTATGTATTTTTACATATTTATGTATTCAACTTTTTCTTTCCCCCCCATTGTAAAGATTACAATAAAAATAAACATATTTTTCATCGTAGTCCACCTTTTTGCAGCAAGTGCATGACATGTAACATGACTGGATTAACATTCCTCAAGATTCCAAGTGAGGTCTGTAACTGCTTCAAACAGTGATTTCCTCATTTTTAAGTGCTTGATCTCCCATCTCCCGGTGAGACTTAAACTCCCAATAATTAAGATTACCGATAATGTAATACATTATTACCTCAAGTTAATTTTCAACGCATGATGCTAGAGTTGTGTAAATGCCTACAAAAACTTACATTGCGTTGCAGCCTCTGTACAGTGTGAATGAGAAGCGGACGTCCTGTAAAAATCTCTTCAGCAAAAACTGGCTACCCTTTATTTACAAATGTATTTAATTTTAAACACACATTTTGAAAACTTTGGAATGGAAATCTGCATGAAGATAGTTGTTTTATATTTAAAAGGATCAAGCTGGAAAATAATTTTAAATTATGGCGGTTCAATCGAATCAGCTACCTTAACCTATGCACTAGGCCGCCATTGGACGTTCTGCAGTGGAGAATTCAGGAAAGACATTAATGATCAAAGACAGTTAACCAGTAATCCTTACATGGATAGAGTTGATTTCCCCATTGTTTTGTTGGGAGAATGTACAGAGATTATTTAAAAAGTGATTCCTTGATTAAAAAAAAAGGCCAAGTCTGCCACAACAGGCTCTTGAGAGGGCACAGTAAAAAGGTTAGAATATATATTACTTCATTAGTATATGTGTAAGAATTCTTATACAGTATAATGCTTATTGTCAGATGCTGTAGCATACCACTATGCATAAAAAGTCTCCCCTCCTCCACAGAAAATTCCAGATTTTCAAAGGTTTGAAGGTATACAAGCAGGACGTTGTCCGACTCATAATCATATCTTCCGTTTTCTGGCTAGAGAGCTGGTGGCCGAGTTAGTCAAGAGTCCGGGTTGAAATATACTGGCAATGTCACATCAGTCTTTCTTTTTTACAAGTTTGCCCATGGTGTTTTTTTTTTTGTTTGTTTTCAGTGTATGTGAAGCCAGTTTGTCCATGCAACTAGTAGCTTAAGTACAGCAGCTGGAAACTAAATCAAAATATTAAATATTATCAGTAGCCTACTACAGGTAGCTAATTATTGAAAATAAAGTATTACATTATTTTCCATATGCAGAAACGCTGTGTGAATTTGTTAACGTCAAAGATTGGAAGGTATTTGCCAAGTGTAGCATGAAAATGTGTATTGATGTATCATTTCTCCAACAGGTTGATAACAGCATTGTGAATATGTGTGTGTGTGTGTGTGTGTGTGTATATATATATATATATATATATATATAATGTATGTATGTATATATATATATATATATATATATATATGTATGTGTGTGTGTGTGTGTATATATATATATATATATATATATATATATATATATATATATATGTGTAGCATACGACTACAACAATTAATTACGGGCAGCAGTGTGGAGTAGTGGTTAGGGCTCTGGACTCCGGAGGGTCGTGGGTTCAATCCCTTGTGGGGGACACTGCTGTTGTACCCTTGAACAAGGTACTTTACCTAGCTTGCTCCAGTACTAACCCAACTGTATAAATGGGTAATTGTATGTCAAAATAATGTGATATCTTGTAACAATTGTAAGTCGACCTGGATAAGGGTGTCTGCTAAGAAATTAATTAATTAATTAATTAATTAATTAATTAATTAATTAATTAATTAATAATAATAATAATAATAATAATAATAATAATAATATAGACCACAATACACTAATGTGTGAGGTTAAAAAAAGGTATGCAAGAAAGTGTTCGTCAAAAATGATTTATTTAATCCAATACTCTTATTAGTTGTCAAACTAAATGCGTTCTTGCAGAACACGGCAGGCTGCATTTACAGAGGGTACTTTTTTGGTAACCAGGAAATTGTGTTTTTACTACAGTTCTACTACAGAGTTGTTAGATTTTGTAAGGAGACAAGGATGCCACGATGCTAAGGAGTTATGAATTATTTTAATGTTCAAACATCAACAAAAGGAAGGCAAAACATCTGAGAAAAGGGGAACAGACACAGACAAAGGTAAACAAAATTAAAGTTTAAAATCTATCAAAATATTTCTTGTTTCTCCAAAAATACTAAATTAGTATACTAATTTCCTCTCAGGTGTAGATAAATCATATATGTCAGAGTTCACTTTAAACCAAACTCATTTTAGTTCAGATACGTTTTTATTTTTAAACAATTTGATTTGATGAAATCTTGATGAACTTGTAAGAGTTAAATCAAATTAAATGAACTTCAAAGCAAAAATCTTAAATGAGCTTAATTTAAAGGCCTCCGTGGAACATGAAAGGATATGCTGAGAGTTGTGCTTTAGAGCCTTGATGGTATCTCAGCAGGAACTGTCATTTAGTAACAATATTCAAAATAAATCTGACAAAATAATGTAGAATTAAATAAGAATGTGTATTTCTCCAATCAGAGTTTCAATTACAGTGGGGTTTTATTTTTTTTTTTATTTTTTTTTTTTATTTTTTTTTTTACCCTACAAGAGATTTCCACTTGAAACTGTGCATGCTGTGTTTAGATGTTTTGCAGATAATTAGATGTTTTACAGATATATATATATATATTTTTTACGACACTTGACTTTTAATCACGGAACTCTGTTGCCTGAAATCTGAATGTATTTCAGAAGTTGTTCAGAATATGCTTGGTTCCCTATTGTTACCATGGGCTCCTCCCCTACCTTCTGCTTAAACCCTAGTTCAAGCACTTCTCCCTGTCTGTGCCTGTTTTACTCCTTCCCAACCTTGGAAGCCAGGAAGCGCTGGTCTCACACCCTCAAGGGCAGTTCTCAGACAGCCAGGGTGGGGACCCCATGGCAAAAAATGCAAGATAACCAGTACCCAAGCACAAACCAATCTATATCTTCACAGATATTGCTCCTCTCCAGTAATTGGATGCATAAGGAAAGTCTTTATGAAAAAAGAAAATTAATAAATACAAGCATGTATGCACTCTGTATTTGTTGTACTTAGCCCATGCAAGAAAAAACAGCTGGATCATGTCATGTAGTCGTGGTGTCTGAAAATCAAATCGTCTTTCACTTGTATGTCTTTGTTAAATGGTAAATACAGTCATATAGTAATCAATGTGTAAAGGTGTCAGACAAAATAATTACAGTAAAATATAACAGACTTTTTTTGGTTCTAATTTAACTTTGAAGTAAATCGCTTTTATGCCTCAAGAAGATTAAGAGCATGGTGTTCATCACCTTACAGAAAAGACTTCCAATTAGATTATATGAAAACACAATTATTTTAGAGGACGACGCGGGACACAGGTACCATTAAATGTAGATGACCATCCCAGGTCCCCTTTTCCAAACTGGGTACTTGTTATAGCCTATGTACTTTAATTTCTTTCTGTTTTTAACATTCCTGATTCATGGTTATTTTTAGATTAGAAAACGTCCTTTCAGATTGCACAGATATTAAGGGTTGCAATCTCAGCGTATTAACCAATTTTATCACGATAGAGTAGCAAAATACCAGCTTCCTTGTTGGAAGGTATAAATCTTACTGTCATTTGCCATTATTACAACTATATACCACAATCCATTCTAGGAATTGGATTGAGTCCTGACCTGTTCCTTTCAGGTTCAGTAATCTGGTCACTCAGTGCAGGTTGGTGAAATACGTTTCTGTATTTCACTTCAGGGCTCAATAAAATAGTAAACTATTATGCCCATGCCGAGTAACAAGTTCAAACAGATCATCGTAACGAGTATGGCAATTGTACTGTATGACTAATTGAGAGATAGGCAGCCAATCCAGAGGGGAAGGAGGACAGAACATCAGCATCAGGTCTGGTAGTCACTGACCAAAAGCATCATTTTGTTGCAGTGTAGAGAGAGACAGACTGCTCATCAGATCCAATTCTTTTCAGTTGCACACTTCCACTTTAAAAAAGGGATTCCCAAACAACTTTTCTGAAGAATATAATTTCTAAAAACACACTTTATTTTTCAGTTCATATTGGGTTTATTTGGGGATTTTTTTGCATTCACTCAAAAACTCATTTCAACATTGTAGACATTGAGAGACTATTTGAAAAGTTTAGCTGATCATTGTATACATTTTTTTTTTTTGGATGAAGGTTATGTTTTTACCTTGTAAGCATAGTCTCTTTCTTTCTTTCTAATGTGCCAGGTGGTACTCCACTGATGTTTACAGTCAGTCTGTAGCAAGTAGCCTGGGGGACTGATTTCTCTTGCTATTTTGATGCTGTAATAACAGTTTATTGGTTTGTACTGTAATTCTATACAGTATAATATGTATTAGTTTACACTTTTAAAGAAAATTATACAGAATTGTGAGGAGCTTCGACCCAAATTGGAATTTACAGGCAATCACATGGAATATCTGTTGAGGAATAGCAAGTTTAAGTATTTTTCTGAACAGTGTATATGATTTCCTAGTACAATTATTATAATTAAGAGTTGTACACCAAAATACTACACGTTCCTATATAACAATATGCTATAGGAATCTTGTAGATGATTTTTAGCCACATGAACCGATCCAATTTAACTGCATGGTCTGGATATCAGATTGCCTGTCACATAAGTGTTTGTTGCAGTGAGAGATGAATTTAGTAATATCTGAATCAATGATCAAACAATGTATAAATTTGTTGATTAGCCTGTTAAGTAGACTACTTGTGTAAAAAAATACATATGATGAAATAAATAAGCTACATTAACACTCCCAGTGTGTCACTTATTACATTTTAATTTCATATACATGTACCAGTGAGTAAGCCTGTAAGCACCAGAACAAAAACAGTTTAAACTTTGTATACCGAGAAGGGTTGCGTGTAGTTGAACTGAGATATAACATATAGTTACATATTATATTTATATTACATTCCCATATTTCAAATATGTATCCACTCAAATATGAATTTAGGTCATACACAAGAAAGATAAAAAAGCGTGCTTGTATTACATAATCTATTTAAACAAATCTGGAGTACATACCATTAGTGACTGACAGAGCTGAGTGTTATCTCTGTTCCCCCAATTCCTTTGATGCTTTCCATGTTCATAGTAGATTGGACTGTTATTTCCAGGGAGCTTAAATAAGTATCCAGGGGTAGTCCAGCACCCAAGCAGATTTTTGCCAATGCTAATTTACCTTTGGTTTTTTGCTTTAAGTCCGTCCATCTTTTATTTTTTTGTTTGTTTGACAGTATTTCATTTTCTACAATATTGATTTCCAAATGTCTCTTCTTGATTGGTCGTGTTATGTTTCTTGACTTCCAAATATTGTTTTATAGTTATTAATAATCTCTTCAACTAAAGGCAATTCAGCTGTAGCAGTACCTCTGTTTTAAAGCGAGTGCTTGAAAGCCAGACCAAGACGTTTGTAAGCATGAAGTAAAGTCTGGGTGATAATAACACACCTACAGTCTTAACTCCAGTTTTACCACTGGTACGTGAATGCATTTTAATTTGGTCTGTTTTACTGTTAAGATTAAGCCAAATGTTTTGCATCACCTAGAATTTTAGGATTGAGACATCATTTAAAAAAAAGAACTATATGAACATAATTAAGATCATTTATTTAACATCATGTAATCAAAGAAACTATAAAGTGATATTGCAAAAGTCTACAGGAAGCCATAATAGTAGTACAGTATTTCATGTTAGATTTTGAAATTTGTCAGTTAAGTATATGGAAACTGGTATGTAATTCAATATGTTAATGTAAGAACATAAGAAAGTTTACAAACGAGAGGAGGCCATTCAGCCCATCTTGCTCGTTTGGTTGTTAGTAGCTTATTGATCCCAGAATCTCATCAAGCAGCTTCTTGAAGGATCCCAGGGTGTCGGCTTCAACAACATTACTGGGGTGTTGGTTCCAGACCCTGACAATTCTCTGTGTAAAAAAGTGCCTCCTATTTTCTGTTCTGAATGCCCCTTTATCTAATCTCCATTTGTGACCTCTGGTCCTTGTTTCTTTTTTCAGGTTAAAGTCCCCTGGGTCGACATTGTCTATACCTTTTAGGATAAAAACATAGTAACATAGAACATAGAACACGTAACGTTATTCAGCAGGTTTTATTCGACTTTATGAAGCAAATATGTTAATCCTATAGGGTCATACAAAACTTTTGGCCATAGCTATATGTACATTTGTAGATCTTTTAGACCCATTCAGGGGTGTAGCTAGGAATAGATTTTTACTGAGGCAAAAACTAATTAAAAAAAAAAAAAAAAAATCCTGCATATCCCGTTTGTTACGAAGATGATAGTTCTCATAAAGTCTGGAGACTATTAATGCAAACTGCAAAACAATAAGTCACTAACTCTTTTTACCAAGTGACCCACTTTGAATGATGTTTGAAATGTCATGACACATTTTGGTGTTGACACTGCTGGACTGGTAAGACTGGTGCTGATACTGCTGGGACTGGTGCTGACACTGCTGGGACTAGTGAGCCTGGTGCTGGGACTGGTAAGACTGGGACTGGTGAGACTGGGGCTGACACTGCTGACACTGGTGAGACTGGGGCTGACACTGCTGGGACTGGTAAATCTGTTGCTGGCACTGCTGGGACTGGTAAGACTGGTGCTGACACTGCTGGGACTGGTGAGACTGGGGCTGACACTATTGGGACTGGTGCTGGGACTGGTAAGACTGGCGCTGGGACTGGTAAAACTGGTGCTGACACTGTTGGGACTGATAAGACTGTTGCTGGCACTGCTGGGACTGGTAAGACTGGTGCTGACACTGCTGGGACTGGTGAGACTGGGGCTGACACTGTTGGGACTGGTGCTGGGACTGGTAAGACTGGTGCTGGGACTGGTAAAACTGGTGCTGACACTGCTGGGACTGGTGAGACTGAGGCTGGGACTGGTGAGACAGGGGCTGACACTGCTGGGACTGGTGAGACTGAGGCTGGGACTGGTAAGACTGGTGCTGGGACTGGTAAGACTGGTGCTGACACTGCTGGGACTGGTAAGATTGCTGATACTAGTGCTAAGACTGATCGGACTGTTGAGACTGTATGATGCCACGATTTAGAAGGCTTTACTTTAAATATAGAGTTTGCCAATCCTCATCTGTCATCTATCAAAACACTGTAACACTTCCTCCCAGGACACCTCCTTGTCTCTGTGGACATAGTAGGGCAAGGCCATTCAATCTACTTTCACCCATACTGCTGCGGAACCAATGAAACATATTGTAAGGATGCACTGTTAAACTCTTTCTATGTCATGAACAGGGATCATAGGAATCCATTTGCTGCGGAAAAACACATTTTCAATGCTGTCTGAGAATTTTTCGTTTTACACTTGGGGCGGGGCAAAAGTTTTTTTGTTTTTGTTTATTTGATAACCAAATCAATACAATGCTTATTGCTGATGTAACTATATTAGCTGGTTGAAGGAATTAATTTTCTAAAGTGTTCAGAGCTGTGGTTGATTGAAGTGAATTTAGATAGTGTGTAAACTGGTCAGCAATTTTCAATTCAGCTGTTTGGGCATGTCTCTTAGCTTGCTGTAATGTTAAAATTAACATTGATTTTCCCCTTTGTTAATCAGTTGTTCTAACGACCGACCAGTTTGGATTGTGTTTTGCTGTTTGCACTTAGAAGGAAGAAACTAGCGATTTTGGTAAGTACAATTGAATGCTTGTTGCTGATGTAACTACACCTGTTAGGTGATTTCAGTATCCATCTCTCCAACCCCACCCACTCTGCCTGATTCCTTCCTCTCCTTCACTTCTTCAACTTCTCTGTCTCTCTCTCTCCATCCCCTCCTACCCACAAAGCTGGCCGTCAACTGCCCCTCCACCCTCTGTCACCCCTCTGGACCTCTATGGTCACTATTTCATCTCTTTTTCTCTGCCTCTCCCCTCTCCCTATTCCACCTACCCTCACTGTCACCTCCTGTCATAACCTCCGCTCTCTCTCCCCTTCTGTACTTGCCTCCACCACTCTTTCACCTCCCTCCTATCGACTCCTTCTCCCAACTCTCTATAGACTCTGCTACGTCAACCCTCTTCTCCTCCCTCACCTCCTCCCTCGACTCCCTCTGTCCCCTCACCTTCCGACCTACCCGTCCCTCCCCTCCCCTCCTCTCCCCTCCCCAACCCTGGCTCTCCTCTGTGCTCTGTTCGGCAAGAACCAAACTGCACTCTGCTGAAAAGAAATGGAAGAGAACCAAACTCCCTGCTGCCCTAGACCTCTACCGCTCCCTCCACTCCTCCTTCTCCTCTACTCTCTCCTCTGCTAACGCTCCTATTTCCAATCTATTATCCAATCCTCCAGTAAGAACCCCCAGAAACTATTCTCTACCTTCTCCTCCCACCTCAATTCTCCCCCCCTCCTCCTCACTCCTCTATCTTCTCTGACGACTTTGCCTCTCCTTCTCCTCTAAAATCTCTGATATCCGCAAACTCTTTAACACCTCTCACTCCCCCCAACCCCCTCCCGCTCTAACCGCAACAACCTCTGTTTCCCCTACTAACTCACCCTCCTTCTCCTCCTTCTCTCCCCTCTCAGACTCTGACCTCTCCTTCCTCTTCCAGGGCCACAAACCCACCACGTCCTTAGAATTTAAAAGCGTACCAATAAATACTTCCTGTGTTAATTGTTATTCAATAGTACTCTTTGTGTATGGTATAATTTTAGCTTTTTATTTAAATTGTGGAATAGTAGAGATT
Organism: Acipenser ruthenus; assembly: GCF_902713425.1. Classification (NCBI taxonomy): domain Eukaryota; kingdom Metazoa; phylum Chordata; class Actinopteri; order Acipenseriformes; family Acipenseridae; genus Acipenser; species Acipenser ruthenus. The sequence continues at coordinate 10,958,119 of NC_081207.1, read as the reverse complement.
TTGATTAATGCAGATGTTGTACTAAGCGGATCTGGATCTGTAATCTTTGATCCAATTCTGTAGCTACACGCGGCTTAACTAGGGAAACTGACCAATGAGAAGCGAACATGTCTGTGTGGCACGAAGTTTCAATACCCTGACTGGTAAATTTCTATACAGCCTGAGATCACAATAATGTTACGAGAAATGTCAAATAAAAATAATAGTAATATGAACTCATGTTGATTATGCCACTCTTAAAAATGAAAGTGGGCACATTATTAAAAAAAAATCTTTAGATATACAGTACTGTGCAAAAGTTTTAGGCAGGTGTGAAAAAATGCTGTAAAGTAAGAATGCTTTCAAAAATAGACATGTTAATAGTTTATATTTATCAATTAACAAAATGCAAAGTGAGTGAACAGAAGAAAAATCTACATCAAATCAATATTTGGTGTGACCACCCTTTGCCTTCAAAACAGCATCAATTCTTCTAGGTACACTTGCACACAGTTTTTGAAGGAACTCGGCAGGTAGGTTGGCCCAAACATCTTGGAGAACTAACCACAGTTGTTCTGTGGATTTAGGCAGCCTCAGTTGCTTCTCTCTCTTCATGTAATCCCAGACAGACTCGATGATGTTGAGATCAGGGCTCTGTGGGGGCCATACCATCACTTCCAGGACTCCTTGTTCTTCTTTACGCTGAAGATAGTTCTCAATGACTTTCGCTGTATGTTTGGGGTCGTTGTCATGCTGCAGAATAAATTTGGGGCCAATCAGCTGCCTCCCTGATGGTATTGCATGATGGATAAGTATCTGCCTGTACTTCTCAGCATTGAGGAGACCATTAATTCTGACCAAATCCCCAACTCCATTTGCAGAAATGCAGCCCCAAACTTGCAAGGAACCTCCACCATGCTTCACTGTTGTCTGCAGACACTCATTCATGTAGCGCTCTCCAGTCCTTCGGCGAACAAACTGCCTTCTGCTACAGCCAAAAATTTCACATTTTGACTCATCAGTCCAGAGCACCTGCTGCCATTTTTCTGCACCCCAGTTCCTGTGTTTTCGTGCATAGTTGAGTCGCTTGGCCTTGTTTCCACGTCGGAGGTTTGGCTTTTTGGCCGCAAGTCTTCCATGAAGGCCACTTCTGACCAGACTTCTCCGGACAGTGGATGGGTGTACCAGGGTCCCACTGTTTTCTGCCAATTCTGAGCTGATGGCACTGCTGGACATCTTCCGATTGCGAAGGGAAGTAAGCATGATGTGTCTTTCATCTGCTGCAGTAAGTTTCCTTGGCCGACCACTGTGTCTACGGTCCTCAACATTGCCCGTTTCTTTGTGCTTCTTCAAAAGAGCTTGGACAGCACATCTGGAAACCCATGTCTGCCTTGAAATTTCTGCCTGGGAGAGACCTTGCTGATGCATTATAACTATCTTGTGTCTTGTTGCTGTGCTCAGTCTTGCCATGGTGTATGACTTTTGACAGTAAACTGTCTTCAGCAACCTCACCTTGTTAGCTGAGTTTGGCTGTTCCTCACCCAGTTTTATTCCTCTACACAGCTGTTTCTGTTTCAGTTAATGATTGTGTTTCAACCTACATATTGAATTGATGATCATTAGCACCTGTTTGGTATAATTGTTTAATCATACACCTGACTATATGCCTACAAAATCCCTGACATTGTGCAAGTGTACCTAGAAGAATTAATGCTGTTTTGAAGGCAAAGGGTGGTCACACCAAATATGGATTTGATTTAGATTTTTCTTCTGTTCACTCACTTTGCATTTAGTCAATTGATAAATATAATCTATTAACATGTCTATTTTTGAAAGCATTCTTACTTTACAGCATTTTTTCACACCTGCCTAAAACTTTTGCACAGTACTGTATTTTTGTACTTTTTTTTTCTTTCAAAAGTGTACCTAGCTGCTTTTTACTGAGGCGGCCGCCTCAGCTGCCTCAATGTGCGCTACGGCCCTGCCCAGGGGAGCTGGAACTAGGGGTGCTGGGGGTGCGGTAGTACCCCCTGGAGTTGCATGGCTTCCATCATATACAGAAGTTACAGTTTTGTTCAATGGCTTTCAGCACCCCCACTTTAAAAATTGTTCCAGTGCCACTGCCCCTGCCATGTTTTCCCTTGCAAGGACAATAAGCAGTGGGTGTCAGTTTTCTTTCCTGAATAATAAGCTTGGTGACACAGTAACATAGTAGCAAGCAATTTTCAAGGGAAGAAGAGACCTACCTGGGTCTCTACAGTTTGTGAACAAACTATATGCCGCTTTAATTTCTTTAAGCAAATCGGGCAACATTTAAAGGGTGTTTCCATGGCAACTAGCCTGCTTGTTGCTGCAGTTGAGAGACAAGAAGGATTCTCAACAGGGAAAGTGAAACCGAGACTGACAGCAGTGAGTTCTGAGCCAGAAATAGACAAAGGCATATTTGCTGATGCTATTGCAATTTTGGTAACATTTTTCCAATGTAATTATATATGAGAAACGACCCTTCATTTTCAAAACCCCTAGTCATTATAATAAAAACAGAAAATGTGCATGGATACAATACTTTCCTTGTGAAAAAGATGAACACAGCTATTTGCTCAATTGTAGCCCATGAAAAAAATGCCATGTCAAACTTAAAAAATCCTGCTTAATTGAATCAAACTATGTATAAGTAGACAACTGTTGTAATGTGTAATCTAACCACACAGATTTCTACAATATGGTTTGGTATACCATGCCAACGTTATAAGCAATTCAAATGCAGGGTAAATTGAATATACTTATATAAGTTAAAGCACGTTATATATATATGTATGCTGAAACATCATCACATCTTCTGAAAGATGTCAGTTTTAGGGTAAAGAGGCATCTTTATTCCAAATGACTGACTTCAGTAAATTTGATAACAAAACAGTTACTTATTAATCTGTCCCCAATTACCTCATTTTAAATGAGTAAACCTTGGCTTAAAGATACATTATACGGTTTTACTTCTTATTAGAGACTGGGTAACATCGAAACAAGAGTGAAAAAACTAGCAAAACCAGCAATTGGCTTTTAAAGTATCTTTTACTTTTTCAACAAGAACAAAAAAAAAAAACATTTTATTTTTTGGCATCTGATGTTACAGTGACTATGGGCCCAATTCAAGTCACTTTTAGCGGGTAAAAAAAAAAAAAGCATTTTAGAAAAATATAAATGCATGCATTACAATGGATTTGGAGAAACTTTTGTTTTGATCATAATCAAAGTGAAGAACTCTGCATTCTCAAGGGAAGAAGATGAAGACATAATAAGGTTTCTTCAAAGGGATGATGAATGCCATAATCCTATTTCCCTAATTTGTCAGTTTTTAAAAAAGCTTTTTTCCAAGCTAAAAGTCAATTGGATTGAGCCATATGTTTGCACAGCAACATAAGAAAAATGGAATTCCAATATTGGAAGTGTCGGGAAGTGTAATACCACAAAGTTTCCATAAAGTTCCATTCTGTTTCTAGATATTCTATGATTTACGTTACATTTGATTTTTTTAAATTTTCGTATCACGACTAGAATCACTGTTTTACAATCGGGGTTTGGCGCTGGCTGTGCGTTCCTACAACCGACTCTTTTCTGTAATAGTATTCACATCGAATAATTCATCGGTTTTATACCTGGAGAATTTAGGGATGCAATTACCTTTCAAAATGTCTCATATATATATATATATATATATATATATATATATATATATATATATGACTAATATATATATATATATATATATATATATATATATATATATATATATATATATATATATATATATATACAGACGTGCTCACATTTATTGGTACCCCTCCACAAAAACCAAAGAATGCACAATTTTCTCTGAAATAACTTGAAACTGACAAAAGTAATTGGCATCCACCATTGTTTATTCCATATTTAATAGAAATCAGACTTTGCTTTTGATTTTTTATTCAACATAATATTGTAAGTAATAAAACAAATGAAAATGGCATGGACAAAAATGATGGGACCGCTAACCTAATATTTTGTTGCACAACCTTTAGAGGCAATCACTGCAATCAAACATTTTCTGTAGCTCTCAATGAGACTTCTGCACCTGTTAACAAGTAGTTTGGCCCACTCTTCCTGAGCAAACTGCTCCAGCTGTCTCAGGTTTGATGGGTGCCTTCTCCAGACTGCAAGTTTCAGCTCTTTCCATAGATGTTCGATAGGATTCAGATCAGGACTCATAGAAGGCCACTTCAGAATAGTCCAATGTTTTGTTCTTATCCATTCTTGGGTGCTTTTAGCTGTGTGTTTTGGGTCATTATCCTGTTGGAGGACCCATGACCTGCGACTGAGACAGAGCTTTCTGACACTGGGCAGTACGTTTCGCTCCAGAATCCCTGATAGTCTTGAGATTTCATTGTGCCCTGCACAGATTCAAGGCACCCTGTGCCAGGCGCAGCAAAGCAGCCTCAAAACATAACCGAGCCTCCTCCATGTTTCACTGTAGGTATGGTGTTCTTTTCTTTGAAAGCTTCATTTTTTCGTCTGTGAACATAGAGCTGATGTGACTTGCCAAAAAGCTCCAGTTTTGACTCATCTGTCCAAAGGACATTCTCCCAGAAGGATTGTGGCTTGTTGTGACAGACTGGCTCGCAATGGTGACGTCACGGACCAGGAAGTAGAAACCAAAACAATGGTTGGGCGGTTGAAGCTGAGTGCAATGGCACTCAGCGTATTTATTAATAAACAAACAAAAGATTTAAACAAAACAACAAACACAAAACAAAAGGGCACGAGGGCCAAACAAATCAACAAACAAACAAGTAAGTGTCGTGCTGGAGAATCCAGCACATTTTAGCAATTGTTTTTTTTAAATGTGACTCGATCTCTCCGCTCCCCGTACTCTCCTCTGTACACCCAACCTCGAGTGCAGAGAGCTGCAGGTTTATATACTCTGGCCGAGGGATTAACTAGTTGTTAATTATCTTATTATCCCTCGGCCAGAGTCTGCACGCGTTTGGTAAGGATGCATGACTGTCAGCTAGTTAAATAATCAGTAGCTGATCAGCCATGCATCCTCACGGGGTTTTTAAATATAATAATAAAAGACGCTGCGCTTTTACCCGCGCCGTAAACAAAAATACAAATAATAATACATAGAGGCGGGACACTCCGCCACACTTGTCAATATGCATTTTAGCAAATTCCAGTCTGGCTTTTTTATGTTTTTCTGTCAAAAGTGGAATCCTCCAGAAACTGACGTACCTTCACCTTGGAGTTCAGCTTGTATCTCTTTGGCAGTTATCCTTGGTTCTTTTTCTACCATTCGCACTATCCTTCTGTTCAATCTGGGGTCGATTTTCCTCTTGCGGCCACGCCCAGGGAGGTTGGCTACAGTTCCATGGACCTTAAATTTCTTAATAATATTTGCAACTGTTGTCACAGGAACATCAAGCTGCTTGGAGATGGTCTTGTAGCCTTTACCTTTACCATGCTTGTCTATTATTTTCTTGTTCTCCTCAGACAACTCTCCTTTGCTTTCTCTGGTCCATGTTCAGTGTGGTGCACACAATGATACCAAACAGCACAGTGACTACTTTTCTCCATTTAAATAGGCTGAATGACTGATTACAAGATTGGAGACATGTGTGATACTAATTAAATAAACTAATTAGTTTGAAATATCACTATAATCCAATTCTTTATTATCTTTTCTAAGGGGTACCAACAAATGTGTCCAGGCCATTTTAGAATATCTTTGTAGAATAAGCAATAATTCATCTCTTTTCACAGCTTCTTTGCTTTATTCTATGACATACCAAAGGCATGCAAATATACATGATAAAATAGCTTTTAATTTCATCACTTTTCAGGAGGAATGAATCATTATTTCAATGAGCTGTAAGGGTACCAACAAATTTGAGCACGTCTGTATATATATATATATATATATATATATATATATATACATACATATATATATATATATATATATATATATATATATATATATATATATATATATATATATATATATTGTAAAAGATTCGCACCCACTTGGGTTCGTTGCCCCTTTAAGAACTTGACCCAGCACACAGAAGTGGATTTTTTCAAGCGCGTTTGCGCAATTTTTTTAATAAACAGGAAACAAAACAAAACACACAAAATCAAAATAAACACCTAGCTCTTCTGGAGCACTAACTCGACTTTCAGGAACACCCTGACTAACGCGGGACAGCTAAGCTGTTTTCCCGTCCTTCCTAAACACACTGGTTTCAAACAGCGCTTACTTTTTCTTCATTTGGCTACTCGGAGACAGCGCACCTACTGCCTCCTTCCACTCAGCAGCCCCGAGCAGACTGCTTGCTCTCCTTTTAAACTTCCGCACCTGGATCTAATTTTTAATAATGCCCAGGTGCGGATAATAATTAATAATAAAACAATTAAACTAAACAATAAGCAAATCAATTAAACAAAAAGGTGCATTTCCACATGTTTTTTTTTTTTCTTGCAGGGAGGTTAACCCCCTCCCTGCCGTCTCTCACAACCCGCTATATTACACATCCCCCCCCTTGTCTTTCCAAGACACCGGCCATGAGACGGCCACCTCCTCCCCTAAAACACAACCACCCACCCTCGAGTCCATAAATGTCAATTTTCGCCCTCCTCCACGGGCGAACTCGAGGGTGGATCGGTCCACGTCCTGGGTCAGCCAGGTAGGGACCGCGCACCGGCGACGAGGGACCCCACCGGTTTGTCAGGGGCGACCGGCATGACAACCGGGGCACTGGAGGCTGCAGTAGCGGGCAGAGGTCTGCAGCTGGGACCCAGTGCAGCGACGTCCGGTCAGCAAGGGGGAGCGACGTAGCGACCAGGGGGAGCGTACGCGACGTCTGGGAGCAGCACAGCGACGTCTTAATGTCCGGGAGGAGCGGAGCAGGGGACCAGGTGGCAAACTGTGCCCGATCCTGCCGACTCCTGGGCTCCAGGTCAAGTGAAGGGAGGTCCAGGCTCACCGACAGGGTGTCCAGGAGCAAGGGGTAAGGGACTGGACGCAGCGACGCCGGACTGGACCGTAGGGGTGGTGGTCGGGGCTGTGGTGGAGGTACGCTTTTCACCTCCTCCCTAGGCTCCGGAAGCGGCAGCTCCTCCCCTCTGGGCTCTGGCAACGGCAGCTCCTCCCCTCTGGGCTCTGGCAGCGGCAGCTCCTCCCCTCTGGGCTCTAGCAGCGGCAGCTCCTCCCCTCTGGGCTCCGGCAGCGGCAGCTCCTCCCCTCTGGGCTCCGGCAGCGGCAGCTCCTCCCCTCTGGGCTCTGGCAGCGGCAGCTCCTCCCCTCTGGGCTCTGGCAGCGGCAGCTCCTCCCCTCTGGGCTCTGGCAGCGGCAGCTCCTCCCCTCTGGGCTCTGGAAGCGGCGGCTCCTCTCCTCTGGGCTCTGGCAGCGGCGGCTCCTCCCCTCTGGGCTCCGGCAGCGGCAGCTCCTCCCCCTCTGGCTCTCGGGACGGTAGCTCCACCCCCTCTGGCTCTCGGGACGGCAGCTCCCACTTTTGTAGCAGCCGCTCCAGTTCCGTTGGCTCCCGCTCTTGTATTATCAACGGGGCCCCGCCCAGCTCCTGTCTCTGCCTCTCCATCTTCTTAATCTGCTCCACCTGAGCAGCGGTGTTTTTATTGAACATCTCAATTAATTCTTTAAAATCCATTTGGGTCTCCAGGGGCGCCCACAATCGCTGCCACCAAATGTAAAAGATTCGCACCCACTTGGGTTCGTTGCCCCTTTAAGAACTTGACCCAGCACACAGAAGTGGATTTTTTCAAGCGCGTTTGCGCAATTTTTTTAATAAACAGAAAACAAAACAAAACACACAAAATCAAAATAAACACCTAGCTCTTCTGGAGCACTAACTCGACTTTCAGGAACACCGTCCTTCCTAAACACACTGGTTTCAAACAGCACTTACTTTTTCTTCATTTGGCTACTCGGAGACAGCGCACCTACTGCCTCCTTCCACTCAGCAGCCCCGAGCAGACTGCTTGCTCTCCTTTTAAACTTCCGCACCTGGATCTAATTTTTAATAATGCCCAGGTGCGGATAATAATTAATAATAAAACAATTAAACTAAACAATAAGCAAATCAATTAAACAAAAAGGTGCATTTCCACATGTTTTTTTTTTTTCTTGCAGGGAGGTTAACCCCCTCCCTGCCGTCTCTCACAACCCGCTATATTACAATATATATATATATATATATATATATATATATATATATATATATATATTTATATATATATATATATATGGGCATATTATGCTTTAAGTATTCCTTGGCATTCTGAGGACATCTACTGGTGTAAATGTAACCTTTTTAATACTATTATATGTGTACCTTGCTTAAATATTCAACTGATTAACTCACAAGTCTATCATGCATGGCAATGTACTATACATTCTTCATAAATTCTCAGAATCATATTTGGGGATTACTGCTGTCTTTGACAAACTGATCCTGCATCCCTCAGAGCTTCAGCTAACTGAACTATGATGAGAAGCCTTATATATATATATATATATATATATATATATATATATATATATATATATATATATATATATAATTTGTCTGGTTTGATTTTTTTTTTTAAAAAAAGGAAAAAAAAAAGGACAATATAGTGTGCATAATGTAAAATAATGCCTTGGGACTTATTTATCTGTTTACTGACACTGCAAAAATGCTAAGGCTCTGAATGCAAGACATTTGTCAGTCCTCACTTTCAGGCACTGACCTTCTACAATATGTTTCTATTTCCCATTGCTCTACGATCAGTCCCCATCAATAAAAGCATTCGAACCAACCTCTTGGCATTTGGTGTAAGCTAACAGGATTTTTGACCTATTATCCCTATGAGCACTCTGAACAGATTTTTCTAATACTGAAAAGCTCATGATGACAGCAAACCATCCTACAGACTCCCAGAGACATCAAATGCCAGCCACAAGGCTCTTGTAAGTCACTTCTGGGAACATTGTAGACTTCTCATTTTCAGAGTGATCTACCTCTTAAATTAACCTAGCAAAAATTCCATCCATTTAGTATTCTGTTTATAAGAATAAAAATAAAGCTCTGTTTGTGTAACTTATTGCTGCACCACAATCAAACAATTGAGGACAATTGCTAAACTAATTTAAAGAAAACATTCCAGGACTGTGCAGCAAATTCTAACCTGGCCAACTATATGTTTTTAGAGGGATTCGATCTACATATGAATTTAATGGGGCAAAAGCAGTAAATTAGTTCAATATATCCTATTCATTGAGGAGTAACACAGTACTGTAATCTTATTACATTTTTCAATAACTATAACTGTTCCTTTTTCAGACAGGTAACAGATTACATTTAATGTGAACATATAACAGTTACTTTTTGTTGCATATAAAAAAATTACTATTGTTAATGCATAATGTGGAAATCAGAAAATTCTTCATCAGTGGAAGACAAACCTTACACGTCACACGAATGCGCTTTTCATATCATCTTGTTAGAAAATAGTGTCAGAGTGGGTACGAGCGGGTTCGAGAGCTAGGATATTCAAGCTGCTGTCTGACCAAACCAAAAGTAGTATCTCTGTAAAATGTAAACTGTGCCTAAGAAGTAACTATTTGTAACTGTAACTAGTGGTATATTTTTCAAAGCAATGTTACTGGAACAGATTACGTTTTTATAGTAACTCTTGCAACACCCCTTAGTATAATGTACAAAACAAAATAGATTCTGTAGGACTCATTGGATGCAAGAGGATACTTAAATATTGTTTGCAAAGGTGTTTTAGGTGGATATATACATAGATATATTATATACAAAAAATCGATGTAGATGAATAAATATTTTCAAGCTTCTATTGGAAGATCTGTAAAAAGTGTGCTGTAGTAGTATAGCAAAGACAGATCAACTGTGTTCTTTTGCAATGCACTACGCTTATTAAAAGCTTAATTGGTCCAATTGATTAATTTATGGTGCAGTTGAAACAAAAACCAGGAGGGACACCGGCCCTCCAGGACCAGGATTGGACACCCCTGCACTACAGCGACAATGGAATGGTTCCATACTATGGAGGCAATGGTAGCATAAGCACAGATAGTTCTATATGTCTATGATATGAGACTATTGTACCCCAGTGGTCATATTTTCACATACCAATCACAATACTGTGTACGCACTGATAATCCATTTCGGTGCCATAGCATCACATTAGTTCCAATTCCATTGTGCTTCCATTGCTGGCAAAGCTGTGGTTCTAGAACTCTACACTGGTACTGTAAAGGCATCCCAATGATATTTTTCAAACAATTCCAATATATTTTCTGTCTTCAGGCACAGTCTTAAACCTAGTAAGGGCTAAGGCACAAGTCCTTCAATGAATACAAAGTTAAAACCATGCCCGTGCTGCGATTTAAATACAGAATTATTTTTCTTTTTGCCTGTTCCTGTTATTTCATATACATGTATCTGGGTTTCCGATAAGTCTTAGTTGCTGCAAAAATCAAAGGAGATTACAGTGAAAGAGTGGGTACTTCTAATGCAATTTTCTATTGTAATGCTGAGATCAAATATAGAGTGGGTTGCTATGGTAACAAACATAATGGCATGATGAAGCACAGATTGATGTCATTATGCCAGGATTGTATTAAATGTCACCGACATGCTGTATTGATAGACAGTTACAGCTTGTGACAACAGAGTGGTTACCTTGAAAATAGGTTAGAATATATAATCTCCCAAAGCTGCTTTGTCTTCCTGTGAGGTTTCAACATGCATCAATGCATCATTGCTGAAAACGGGACTGAGCAATGAAAACTGAAACATTACATAAAAAAATTTAAACCAACATCACCCTGCAAATATATGCTATTGGCTTTAATGTGGCCTTATACAAGTTTGCAATTGTAACACCATAACAAAGTGTAATAAAGCATAGTGAAAGCACAGTAAAGAATATTAAAAACCATGGCAAACTATGATTAACTGTTAAATACACAGTATAATCATGGGTTATAGCATGGGGGGAAAATATACTGTGGTAAACTTTTATAGTAGTATTTTTTTTTTATAAATTTAGTCATTGCCAATTAGTTTTTATTATTTTCTCCCCAATTTGAAATGCTAAATTATTTTTAGGCTCAGCTCACCGCTACCACCCCTGCGCTGACTCTGGGGGCCAAAGCGTGTGCCGTCAGCCGCCTGCTTCTTTACACACTGCGAACTCACCGTGCAGCCGCCTCAGAGCTACAGTGTCGGAGGACAACGCAGCTCTGGGCAGCTTACAGGCAAACCCGCAGGCGCCCGGCCAGACTACAGGGGTCGCTGATGCGCGGTGAGCCGAGGACACCCTGGCCGACCTAACCCTCCCTCCCTTCAGGCGACGCTCGGCCAATTGAGCGCCGCCCCCTGGAGCTCCCGTCCACGGTCGGCTGTGGAATAGCCTGGACTCGAACCGGCGACGTCCTGGCTATAGAGCGCATCCTGCACTCTAGCGAGTGCTTTTACTGGATGCGCCACTCGGGAGCCCCCCTGTGGTAAACTTTTATAAGGAATTATAGTTTGGTCCTTCTAATCTTGGGTGTAAAGTCAAACCACTGGGGATTATAGGTAGGGCTTCTATTTTTCGTTTTTTATTAATTTAATTTTTCGGTGCTTATTTTTTAGCTATTTTCGAGTTTTATATAAATCGTTTTTTTCAGGGCTTTCGCTTTTTATATACTGTATGAATTTATTGTTTTCGGTTACTTTCCAAAATGCTTGGGCATTTTTTTCTGTCACAATATGTATAGTAGTAACTCAACACTACTTGCACACTTAAGTTATACCTTCTTTCCATTGCTATCTTCCACAGTTAAATCCTTATGGTCATTATGGGCAATTCTGTTTATTCTAACTGTAATATAGCTTTAAGTCCCACGAACAAGCCTTCTAATTGTTAAATCTTGCAAGTGGAGTCTCCAATAGAAATGTATGAATTTGCTGCCACTCAGTAGTTTGGGTGTATTTAAAGTATTCAGAACGATTCAATGGTAGATACAAGTCAGGAAGGAGGGACATTGCCCAACTGCACTTGAAAAGGTAGTTTGTATTTGTTTTTTGTTTTTAAATGTGAAAGGGATGAAGTCAACATGAATTTAATAACCATTTACAGTGTTTTTCCGGTGTTTATTAGCTATACACCAATTTCCTTTTATTTGTATCAGGTGTTTTATCATTTTTAACAGTTAAAACTGAAAACCAGAAGCCCTAATTATAGGCTAACTAGTGACCCCTAATTCATACTTTTTGTATAAGTGTATTGCAGTAACAACCATAGCTACTGCATATAACAATACGACCACATACACAAATAATTTACTTATTTCCTGGGTTTTATAATAAGGTGTTTGGAAAGATGTTTCTTATACTGTGGTAAAACTATTTCGACTGTCACATAACAATAATATACACTGCAATAAAATCAGACGATAATTTTATAAAAATGCACTGTAGTGTTGTGGAAACATACCCCACGGCATTACAATAGAGCATTTAGTGTTTATGATTACAGTTTATTACTCAAAAAACATTTACTTTGTCTATTAAAGCTACATTATAAAAATAATGAATGTTAATAATTTTAATAAAATAACCATTTGTTCAGAAACAATGAATTTGAATAGGCTTTTGAAATTCACTTGTTAATTTTCTCCTACAGAACTCAAATACAACTGTGTGTGTATTGTTGAGGGCTGTTTTCACGTGCATTTCGTGTTTTCCTCAATTCTATCCTATATTCATTTAAATTAAATTGTAGTTTCTGATGTGCCCGCTGAATTTCTTTTAATAAACATTGATTTATGTTGATAAGTGGGAGGATTCTCCTTCAGGAAATACAACAAAGTTTTCTAAACATGTCTTACCTCATTACCATAACACAAATCTACCAAGCTACTTTTGTGTTTTGCTGTTAATATATGCATAACTTTTTTTTATTTGACTTTGCCTCAAGCAAATTTTCAGAGAGGAAAAAAAATAATTGTAATGGTGTGAAACAACTAAATTGCAGGAAGAAGCAGTTAAGTTATTGTTCTGTGTAGTTGTTTTCTTTACACCTTTAAAATCTTTTGTCTTTACACTGGTTTTAAAATAGGGCCTGTGGCAGGGTGAAAGCCCGGTCAGTGCACAGGTGTGTGGGGAATATTGGGTGGCAGGGAGGGGGTTAAAATCCTCCCTGCAAAAACATGTTGGAGCAGGTGTATAAATAGGGTGATCACGGGAGGTAGTTAGAATTGTGATGGTGAAGGTACTGTGTGGGTATGTTTGTTGTTTTTGTAGTTTTGTATAATGAAAATAAGAGCACATGAGCGTGTGAACTGCAGCTTCCTGGTCTAGGAGTCTCATTGCCGACGTTACCCGGTTACAGGGCTACATCCTGGTTGCAGGTTTTAGGATTCACATTCTGTGCTGGACATAGGAGTGTGTGTTGGATCAGACAGAGACATAGAAGATGAATGGACAAAGGAAATCAATAACTTCCATCAATGCTATAGTATTGTGGCAACCAACATACTTCATTCATCTGAGTCAATGTGAAGTCTGAAAAACAAAGACTTGTCACGCATATTTAGTAAGATATAATATTTAACATGAATACCTCAATAACCTAGGCAACACCCCCACTATGTTGGTAAAATACAAACATTAGTTAATGTTAATTTCTCAATATATAATGGACGATGCCTCCATTTTGTGAGTAATATTTAAATATAAATATAGGGTTTTAGTCCTTAACATTTAATATTCACTATAAAATTATATTCACCATTCCATTATTCCATTGATCAAATATATCAAAAGAACTATGAACAACAACAAATATAAAAATATGCTTTTCACATTCTAGAACAAGAGCGGTCAACCAGTCTAATAACTATGTCAATAAACTAACATTAAACGTTTGTATATAGGTTTAAGGATCTCAAATCAATCATATAAATGCTTACTTTAGTACTCATAACAGACAAAAAGAAACTCAAAACAAAATGATTAAATTTATTAAGCTAACAAAAGTAAGTAAAATCTAAAAGTTAGAAATCATAGTACCAAAATTATAAAGCATAGACGAAGGAATAAAACCAAACATTCTCATAAACAAGCAGGCGTCCATATGGCAGAATCCGTAGCACATTACGTACAGTAACGTCAGTGTCTGAGTTGGTCGAAAAGAAGGCTGCACTATATTTCAAGAGGTTCAGTTCGGAAGCATTTTCAATTGCATTTAGTATTGAGTTATAATATGAGTTACTTCAAACTTGTAGACAAACTCAATCAATGTATAAATAGTTCTGCCATTCGTAGTTGTTGTTTTCAAATAGACACGATATCAGTTCAGTTAAAGTCTTGTTTCAATTGTTAATCAAAGTAGTATTGTTTATATTTTTTAATCTTTAGCAAAGTAATATGTTGTAGTAAACTTTTCTTCTGGTTGTATGTAGATATTTCTTTGTTTAAATTGGGTATATATATATATATATATATATATATATATAAACTAAATTATAGGCAGGGGAAATGTACATGTGTATACTGTATATCTACTGGAATACTGCTTTCAACAATGGTGATTTGAGGGAGATATATATATATATATATATATATATATATATATATATATATATATATATATATATATATATATATATATACACACACAGTGCCTTGCAAAAGTATTCAGACCCCTGACCAATTCTCTCATATTACTGAATTACAAATGGTACATTGAAATTTCGTTCTGTTTTGATATTTTATTTTAAAACACTGAAACTCAAAATCAATTATTGTAAGGTGACATTGGTTTTATGTTGGGAAATATTTTTAAGAAAAATAAAAAACTGAAATACCTTGCTTGCATAAGTATTCAACCCCCACACATTAATATTTGGTAGAGCCACCTTTCGCTGCAATAACAGCTTTAAGTCTTTTGGGGTAAGTATGTACCAGCTTTGCACACAGTGTCAGAGTGATTTTGGCCCATTCTTCTTGGCAGATTTTCTCCAGGTTGTTCAGGTTGGTTGGACGACGCTTGTGGAACGCAATTTTCAAATAGTGCCACAGATTCTCAATGGGATTGAGATCAGGACTTTGACTAGGCCACTGTCGGACATTCACCTTTTTGTTCTTGAGCCACTCCAATGTTGCTTTGGCCTTGTGCTTGGGATCATTGTCCTGCTGAAAGGTGAATTTCCTCCCAAGCTTCAGTTTTTTAGCGGACTGAAGCAGGTTCTCTTGCAGTATTTCCCTGTATTTTGCTCCATCCATTCTTCCTTCAATTTTAACAAGATGCCCAGTCTCTGCTGATGAGAAGCATCCCCACAGCATGATGCTGCTACCACCATACTTCACTATAGGGATGGTGTGTCTTGATGCATGGGCAGTGTTAGGTTTGCGCCACACATAGTGCTTTGAGTTTTGGCCAAAAAGCTCTATCTTGGTCTCATCTGACCACAAAACCTTTTCCCACATCGCAGCTGGGTCACTCTCATGCTTTCTGGCAAACTCCAGACGTGCATTCAGATGGTGCTTTTTGAGTAACGGCTTCTTTCTTGCCACCCTCCCATACAGGCCAGTGTTATGCAGAGCTCTTGATATGGTTGACTGGTGCACCATTACTCCACTCCCAGCCACTGAACTCTGTAGCTCCTTCAAAGTGATTGTTGGCCTCTCTGTGGCTTCTCTCATAAGTCTCCTTGTTTGAGCGCTGAGTTTTGAGGGACAGCCTTTTCTTGGCAGTGCCTGGGTGGTGTGATGCAGCTTCAACTTCCTGATTATTGATCCAACTGTGCTCACTGGGATAGCCAAACACTTGGATATTATTTTGTACCCTTTCCCTAATCTATGCATTTGTATTACTTTATCTCTAACTTCTGTAGAATGCTCTTTGGTCTTCATTTTCCTTGAGATTCACAGCCTGACCAATGATCCTTCAACAGTGGAGTTTTTATCCAGAAAATGTGACAGCAACTTTAATGGTTCAGAGGTGGAGGCCAATGGTAAGGTAATTGTGTCCTCGTTAGGGCAATTTCTTTCATCAGTGTAAACTGGGAGCTTCCACAGCACAGGGGTTGAATACTTATGCAAGCAAGATCTTTCAGTTTTTTATTTTTCTTAAAAATATTTCCCAACATAAAACCTATGACACCTTACAATAATTGATTTTGAGTTTCAGTGTTTTAAAATAAAATATCAAACAGAACGAAATTTCAATGTACCATTTGTAATTCAGTAATATGAGAGAATTGGTCAGGGGTCTGAATACTTTTGCAAGGCACTGTATATATAAAGGATACTGCTGCTCTAGAAAGAGTGAATTCAAAATTCTAAAAGGTATTGACAATGTCGACACAAGGGACTTTTTCAACCTGAAAAAAGAAACAAGGACCAGGGGTCACAAATGGAGATTAGATAAAGGGGCATTCAGAACAGAAAATAGGAGGCACTTTTTTACATAGAGAATTGTGAGGGTCTGGAACCAACTCCCCTGTAATGTTGTTGAAACTGACACCCTGGGATCCTTCAAGAAGCTGCTTGATGAGATTCTGGGTTCAATAAGCTACTAACAACCAAATGAGCAAGATGGGCTGAATGGCCTCCTCTCGTTTGTAAACTTTCAATATTAACTTTGTGAATATTGTGTGTTTAATTTAGAGTAAGAGATTGCAATGTTATACCCATTATAAAGGTCGTTTAATTTAGGTGAGTCGTAAAAGTAAATAACCATCCATTGAAGTACTGTATCATATTATAACATAACTAGCATTATTGAATGTAACTGTAGTATTGTGTGTGTTTGTATTATATGATATTACACAGACAATGATTACACTGACATACTAGTTACTGATGTGTTTAGTATTATTTAAATGGAGGCCCCTTCTTTCTAACTATTTATACTATCTCGTTTAAGGGATGCTGCAAGGTAAATTAAGGAATGCTAGTCAGTTCACCATCATCCGCTAGGAACCCTGGACTCTCCTGTTACTGCTTATTTCTTGACTGCTTGCTTGAAGTGTTAATCCTCATTGGACATTGCACCACAGACATTTCAACTATCCACTACTTCCAAGTAGTTTGTCTGCACTCTGACTACTCAGAGCACCAAGGTTACATTTATTACCTTTAAGTCTCCTCGTAGCACGAGCCTAACAGTATAACTTGTTATTGATGTAGAACATGACTCATACATAACTGTCTTTGTTGAGGGAGAGTTTATTCAATTTATCTAAATTGCACCATTCCAATCATTAAAACATCATTGCATTTTACTTCGATTTCAGACAAAAAATATTCAAAGGAGACTGACACACACAGTTGGAGATGCTGGCATTCAAAATGCTACACAAAGGGGTGTTCAATCTGCTGTTTAATGCAATGGATAAACACTGGCTTTTCAAATGTAAAAACTACTAAAGTAAAAAATAAAAATGTCGCACAACTCTCACTAGAGATCTGGCTAAGATGACGCAAATAATATTTAAATTAGTATATTGCGGCTGTCTTCATTAACATATTTTTTCTTAGTACATATGACAAAATGTGCACTTTGAGAATTGTCGTAACGAAAATGCAAATTGCGCTATGTTTGCACTGTGACTGGCCCATCTTAGTACATCTACCCATAAATTTCATTTAGCAGATGCTTTTATCCAAAGCGACTTACAGAGACTGGGGTGAACTATGCATCACAACTGCTAGTGCAGAGTCACTTATAATAATAGGACCGCGGTTTTACGTCTCATCCAAAGGGTTTCATTAGGTACATTTACAAAACTAAATGCATAAATCAGAAACCACTTAGACCAGCGAAAACATAATTTATTAATTTGCGCTAACGTGATGCAAAAAAATTTAAAAAAGAAATGTTCATTATATAAATAGCTAAAGTGACTGTCATTCTTCTCTACTGACAAATATGTGGTTTCCTTTTACTTAGTTGAGCAGATAAATCTTGATAAAAACCATCCTTTTGTGTTGCAGTCATAGTTTCTCGAAACTACTTTTGAAAGCTGTGGGATCATCAGCTTTCAACAGCTACAACAGTAAAACTAGGCTTGCTACTTTTCGATTTTAATCGGTAAAGATTGTCAAACGTCGAATTCTCCAAAAATATGAGTTTGACTGAAATAAATGTATATAGGATAAACGTCGGTAAAACCACTCTCTATTTTCTTTTTTTACTTTTTCATCTTTAGTCTGTGTAGTTTTTATACTTGCTTTCTGTCTCGTCTCTGTTCCGCTCTGAATGGCTAGGGGTTGCTGTCATTCAACTCAGTGGTTCCTTAATAGGCTAGTGTAGTTTCACCGTCAGTCATCCTGTTCTGACAGATCTCGTTGGCTGAAGCAGCGCTAGAATGCTCTCATTCGTTTAAATGCCTGTCAATCATCAAGACCGACTGCGCTTTCATTTGCCAGCTACAGCGCCTGTCATTCAAAGCGCCTACTTTGAAATTAGCGGGTTAAGATGTAGGTAAGCATTTGCTATTATAGGTATATACAGTGACAGTTACTAGTTTGATTTGAAAATGGGGCGCAAGAGGAAAACACATAATGAGTATTGTGCCCTGATCAACGGCTGAAGTCTCCACGGCAGGACGAAGCGGGCCAGTCTGTCTTGCCTCCAGTTAGTCCAGCTATTATTATTATTATTATTTATTTCTTAGCAGACGCCCTTATCCAGGGCGACTTACAATCGTAAGCAAATACATTTCAAGTGTTACAATACAAGTAATACAATATGAGCAAGAAATACAATAACTTTTGTTCAAGCAAAGTACAAGTGTGACAAACCACAATTCAATAATACAGCTGATAATAGTGATAGTTACATCAGGATATGATTAAATAGTGATAGTTACATCAGGATGTGATTAAATACAAAGTACTACAGGTTAAACACTTAGCAGATTACAGTATTCTGAAGTACAGGATTAAATGCAGTAAAATAGGGGGCAGATAAGAGCAAAATAAAGCACATTTAAATGAAGGGTGATAGTGTCCCAGGATACAAACAGAGGAGTTCTACAGGTGCTGTTTGAAGAGGTGAGTCTTAAGGAGGCGCCGGAATGTGGTCAGGGACTGGGCAGTCCTGACATCTGTAGGAAGGTCATTCCACCACTGCGGAGCAAGGGTGGAGAAGGAGCGGGCTCTGGAGGCAGGGGAGCGTAGCGGAGGTAGAGCTAGTCTTCTAGTGCAGGAGGAGCGGACAGGTTGAGTGGGGGTGTAGGGAGAGATGAGGGTCTGGAGGTAGCTGGGTGCAGTCTGGTCAAGGCATCTGTAGGCTAGTACAAGAGTCTTGAACTGGATGCGAGTGGTGATCGGGAGCCAGTGGAGTGAGCGGAGTAGTGGAGTAGCGTGGGCGAAGCGAGGCAGAGAGAACACTAGGCGGGCAGCAGAGTTCTGGATGAGCTGGAGCGGACGGGTGGCGGACGCAGGGAGGCCAGCCAGGAGGGAGTTGCAGTAGTCTAGGCGGGAGAGTACCATGGCCTGGACCAGGAGCTGGGTAGCATAGTTGGTGAGGAAGGGTCGGATTCTTCGGATGTTGCTCAGGAAGAATCGGCAAGTGCGTGCCAGAGTGGAGATGTGCTGGGAATAAGAGAGGCAGGGGTCCAGGGTGACTCCAAGGTTCTTAGCTGAGGCAGAGGGAGAGAGTGTGGTAGATTCCAGAGGAACAGAGATAGAGAGATCAGAGGAGGGGGAGGAGGAGGGAAAGAAAAGGAGGTCAGATTTAGAGAGGTTGAGTTTGAGGTGATGCGAGTGCATCCAGGAGGAAATAGCAGACAGACAGGTAGAAATACGGGAGGAGATGGTGGAGTCAGAGGTGGGGAAGGAGAGGAAAATCTGAGCATCATCAGCATAGAAATGGTATGAGAAACCATAGGATGTGATGAGGGGGCCCAGGGAGCGGGTGTAGAGAGAGAACAGGAGAGGACCCAAGACTGACCCTTGGGGGACCAGTTAAGAGAGGGTGAGGTGTGGAGGTTGCTCCACACCAGGTTACCTGGTAAGTGCGGTTGGAGAGGTAGGAGGAGAACCAGGCCAGAGCAGTGCCAGAGATCCCCAGGTCAGCAAGAGATGATAGTAGAATAGAGTGATCAACAGTGTCAAAGGCAGCAGAGAGGTCGAGGAGAATTAGGACAGAGGAGAGAGAGGCAGCTCGGGCACACTTAAGTGAGTTGGTGACAGACAGGAGGGCGGTTTCAGTGGAGTGAGCAGAGCGGAAGCCAGATTGGAGAGGGTCAAGCAGAGAGTGGTTGGACAGGAAAGCAGAGAGCTGGCGGTGTACAGTCCGCTCGAGGGTTTTGGAGAGGAAGGGTAGGAGGGAGACAGGACGGTAGCTCTGGAGGGAGGTGGGGTCGAGGGTAGGTTTTTTGAGGAGCTATGCTTAAGCAGGAGAGGGGAGGAGCTCAGAATAATAAGTGCAAGTTAGTTCTGTTCAACTATCTAATGTTTTATTCTGTGCATATTATTTTTACTTTAAATGTATGCTATAAAAGTTTGTGTAAACACTTTATATGCTGCGTTTTCTACGATTTATTTGAGAATTTTTTAAAATTTGTGTGGGAACTTTAGCTTTACATGGTATAGCTTCGCTGTGACCAAAGTTATTTCAATTAGAATGTTGGTAACCATGGTTTTGTTGCATATCAAATATGATACAGGGGTTTCTCTAAATGAGACGTTTCTCAGTGGCATAAAAAGTCTCTCTTTTTTTAAGCATAAAGGTAGATTTCAGCCATGCTCTGCTTGAATTGAAAAATAAAGATAAAAAATAAAACACCTCTAAAAGAAGTAACTATTTTTAACTATAACTAGTTACATGCACTGTAAAAAATAACTTGTAAATGTAACCCCAAAAAGTCTATGATTTTGACAAAGAAAATTTAAGTTTCTATATTTACATGGATATTTCTAGTTCCTTACTTAATTTTCATTTGTTCCACAAACATCATATTCAGGAATAAATATTCAATGTATCAAGCTGCATAATCTCAACATAATTTTTTTGAGTACATCCATCTACTAATAAATATGATGTCACATTTACTTGTGGACCGTGGTTCACGCGCGTTCACGTGTGAGTGAGCGTCCACAGGATTGGACCAGAATTGTCTTCAAACTCTTCACCACGTCTGACGGAGGCAAGCCCGGACAAATACCTTTGGACTGGCAAACAACCCAAGTCTTTCAACAGGTAAGGACCGAACTATGAGAGTAAGTCTGAGCTAACCTGGCTAATTTGATACTTCTAGTCGGATAGACACATTTCATTCATCATGTTGTGAAACAATTTCATCTGAATCTGTCACAAATTAGATGGGTGTGCAGCCGTATTATCAACTTTTAGTAGTAGTCAACGTGGTTGTGCACACGAGTTAGCAAACCTTAGCTAGCATATTACAGGACGGTAGCCTAACGTCCGTTAGCTAATGCTAGTAGCAGATAGCTAGTTTGCTAGCCAACCTGATCTCATAGCAAAACGTTATCATGGTAAAAATGCTGTGTATTTTAGCACTAGTACAACAAGCCCATGTACGGAATTAAAATGAAAGGACATAGAATAGTGTTTCTTTTTTTTCTTTTTTTTTTTTTAAATAACAATTTAATTGGTTTAAAAGCAAACAAATTGGTCGTTCTAAATCAAATAAACAATCGGTATACATGCAACAATTGGAATATACGTTTTGAAAACATCACAATTTCACCTGCAAAGCATTGTGGTTAATGCAGCAAAAACACTGAAATATGTTATGTAGGTAACGTTTCAGAGCCTAGTGAAAACGTTACCATGATAACGTTTGGTTGTGAGATCAGGTTGTGCTAGCCTGGGCGTTGAGTGAATCAAGCTGACAGACCACCACCAACGGCTCTAGTCTCACAGGTGGTAGATTTTTAAGCGCGAGTATTTCTCAACACACGAGACTGTCCAAACGTAAGCATGAGACAAATAGTGCTTTTAAAATGTTATTTTTTGGGTTATGAAATAGAAGATGTAGAGTAGGATGTTAGCTAGCAGCCGTATGATCGTTGTGGAGATGACTTTACGCATTCGAATGGAGCTATTTGGTTTCCTGTTGCTTTGTCAATTTATTTTAGGCTTATCAAATCATATCATCAACAGGTGCTGTGAACATCCAAGTGTCCCTGTTTTGCATATGAAGGTATGTTCAAATATTAATTTTAATTGTGTTTGCATTGCATCTTGAAAAATGCAGTCTCTTTTTTTGTTTTTAAAGCCACAATCTGTAATTGATAAAGCTCTTTTGGTTGTATAGAGTAATGATATACCCCTTGATTCTTGAAAAATTTAAAGGAGTAGTTTACTTATTTTGACATGTGGACCTGTTATAACTTTTCTCTTTATTAGTTGATTTCCTGTGATAGCTGTTTAATATTTATATTATGTTTTTGAGAAAAATTGGTGGCCACATTTTGCTGAGCATCATTGCCAGTGACCTCCATAGATTTGGAAAATATCTATAAAACACCTTAAAAACACTCCTAACCAACTAATTTTTAATTGGAATTCCATTCTGAATGCCTTGTCTGCTATATATTTTTATTAGTTGGTTTAGAGTGTTTGTAAGGAGTTTCACATTTTCAGAATCAGCGGAAGTCATTGACAATGAAGACACAGCAAAATATAGCTGCCAATTCTCACAATAATATAACTAAATACACTGTGTAACATTTTTTTTTTTTTTTTTGGTTCCTGGGTAGTAAGTGTTATTTCCTAATTGCTTATGCCTCAAAAGTATAGAAAATGGCTACTATTCCCCACAAACTTTGCTTTTGTGACCAGGACAGTGTTATTTTGAAATGTACCTATTTCCAATGAGAAAACGGGCGAATTTGTGTCTTTTCGTTCACATAAAGTCAGAAAAAAACAACATATGAATCCAAATTAACATGTATTTATATTAAAGTAATACAAAAATGACTACAAAAGATTTAGAAGTGAGTAGTTTTTTTGAGATTTACGATTATACTGTAAATCACTTTCACGAATCAGCCCCCAAATGTAGTCTCCCATCATGTTCTCATTATACTGTCCTTGGTAGCGGCGTTCAAAGTCCAGTATATCCTGGTGGAAGCGCTCGCCTTGCTCCTGCGAGTACGCTCCCATGTTCTCCTTGAATTTATCAAGATGAGCATCAAGGATATGGACTTTGAGGGACATCCTACAGCCCACTGTGCCGTAGTTCTTCACCAGAGTCTCAACCAGCTCCACATAGTTTTCGGCCTTGTGATTGCCCAGGAAGCCCCGAACCACTGCGACAAAGCTGTTCCAAGCCGCTTTCTCCTTACTAGTGAGCTTCTTGGGGAATTCATTGTACTCCAGGATCTTCTTTATCTGTGGTCCGACAAAGACACCGGCTTTGACCTTTGCCTCAGACAGCTTAGGGAAGAAGTCTTGAAGGTACTTGAAGGCTGCCGACTCCTTATCTAGAGCTCTGACAAATTGTTTCATAAGGCCCAATTTGATGTGCAGTGGTGGCATCAGCACCTTCCGGGGGTCCCAGCCATACTCATCATACTTCAAGGCGTCCAGCAAGGTCTTGATGCTGTTGTAATCCTCTTTGAGGTGCACCGAGTGAGCCAGGGGAAGAGACGGGTACTTGTTACCATTATGGAGCAGCACGGCTTTGAGGCTCCTGGATGAGCTGTCAATGAAGGACAGTATAACGAGAACATGATGGGAGACTACATTTGGGGGCTGATTCGTGAAAGTGATTTACAGTATAATCGTAAATCTCGAAAAACTACTCACTTCTAAATCTTTTGTAGTCATTTTTGTATTACTTTAGTATAAATACATGTTAATTTGGATTCATATGTTGTTTTTTTCTGACTTTATGTGAACGAAAAGACACAAATTCGCCCGTTTTCTCATTGGAAATAGGTAAATTTCAAAATATCACTGTCCTGGTCACAAAAGCAAAGTTTGTGGGGAATAGTAGCCATTTTCTATACTTTTGAGGCATAAGCAATTAGAAAATAACACTTACTACCCAGGAACAAAAATTGTGTTACATAGTGATATCAAACTGTCTTAATCAACTACAATAAAGGTAAAGGTGAGGAGGAATTCAGGAGGATCACAACGATCCGGCTAGAATCAACTTTCATGGAGAAACTGGACTGCTACATGCCAAGACTATTGTCTTTATTCAAGAAGAAAGGAGGTGCTGCAGGGGTGAAATTGCAGGGGATCCAGGAAATGCTGTATGGGACATCACAGTACAGTCAATTATATTTTGTGCCATTTTTGGAGCTTTAGTAAATAAAATGTAATTCCCTCTTGTGACAGAGCAACACTGTCGAGAAGAGAAGAGAAACCGTGATCCGTGGCCTCATCATATACCTCAGTGAGAACGTGGAGGACCTTATCAAAGAATACCAGGTAAAAAATGTATCTCTCCCTCTTCTCTCTATCGCCTTCTCTCCTCTTTCTCCCTTCCTCTTCTCTAGTTTACCCTCCCACTATTCTTTCTCCCTCTCCCCCTCTTCTCTCTCTCCCTTTCCCCCTCTTCTCTTTTTCCCTCTCTTCTCTCTCCTGTCTTGTTCTCCCTACTTCTTTCTTCCTCCCTGTTCTCTACCCTCTCTCCCTCACCCCCTCTCTTTTTCCCTCCCCATTCATTCTACCCCCTATCTGTCCCCCCTTTCTAGCTCCCTCTTCTCCCTCCCTACTCTGTCTCCTCCCTCGCTGAATATCATCACATTTTAACTTTGACTATGTCCTTGGCTATGTAAATCTAGTTTACGGTCTAACGTCTCAGGATGCAGAGGACACCAACATCCAAGAGGACCTCACACAACATGTCCTCAAGCTCTTCGTGGTCAACAAAGGTGCCACCGATGACGACAATCCAGTGGATTTGGGGATAGCCATTGAAGGAGCCGAGGTCCTATCTGGTATTTCTAGTGTAGCACAGGCATGCACCTTCTTGATGGGCCTTATCTACGCCTTAAACCTAAGCTACCCCAAAGAACTGAAACATACCTTTGAGGTATTCCAGAAAGTCTTCTTGGAACTGAACGTAGAGAAAACAACCTCCAAGGTCCAGTCTCTTAGGAGAAAGTTACTCGCCTAAATGGCAAGCATAAAACCCAAAGGTGGAGCTTTTGTGTTTGGATGATAGATCCTTTGTCAGACTCCAAAATGTTAAAATGCTTAAAGTTAACTTTACCACTTGAACTTCTGAGTTTACTTGAATGGACAGCTATTTGTTCAATTTGCAACATGGGAATCTGCTGTTGTTTCTACCAGAAAAAACAGATTTCAACATGTTAAATGCTCACGGATTGAGTTTTTCTCTTTGCCTGTTTTGAATAAGCAAAACCTGATTATGTTTGTGTTCAGTTTCAAATGTTACGGTAGACAAACTGTTTCTTTAAAGGGATAGTTCACTTCTTTTTTATACCTTATAGTCAGATGGTTCCTTACCCTGAAAGTGGTCAATGGGCCTGGAGAAACTGTAATCCATGGTTCATAGTTGTTTAAATAGCCATTACTAACTTCAACTAACTTTAGCCTGGCTAACAACAACAACAAGAAAAAAATGGGAGTGATGGGGGCAATTAGACAAAGTTCAAAATTGCATAGCCAAATCAACTCAAATGAACTTTCTGACTTGGTTGGTATAGTTACTGTGAGGTGATTTGGCCACACATATTGAACTTTCTTTAATTCACTCCCATTGTTTTTGTTAGCCGTGGCTAAAGTTAGCTGAAGTTAATAGTGGCTTAAACAACTCTGAACAATGGATTACAGTTTTTCCAAGCCCATGGACTACTTTCAGAGTAAGGAACCATCAGACTATAAGGTGTAAAAAAGTGAACTATCCCTTTAACTACACTGCTGGGCAGCTCTCGCTGCAGGATTGCAACCTTATATGCCATTTTACATTTCTCAGGGAAAGAAGGGTAATGAAGTGGTTAGGATTGTTAAAAGGAATCAGTTAAATGTCTTTTGCAGTAGAAACATTTTAAATTCTTGAAGTGAACTTTTTTTTAATGTGAGCTTTAAAATGTACATATGTGCAACTTGTGGTTGATTTTGCAAAGAGTTGCTCCTTGGTCAGAATTTCAGAGATCCTGCAGTGGAAAAATGGCTTAACATTGATATTTCAATTTAAACTTAGTGTTTTATTTGAAATGTTCACATTTAAGAAAGAAGTCAAATAAAGTGAAGTTTGAAGGTTTTTCTGGTGTTTGTTACTTTTATGCATATTCTTATGTATGTTGTTGCCTCACAAAACAGAGTCATATTTACAAAAGAAAATTGAGCAAACTATTTGCATCAGCTTTTTGAGTAGGATAGACATAAAAAATCACATTAGGAACTTAAATAAAATACTTTTCATGGACCTGGTTACCATAAGTAATTAATCGGAAAAATGAAGTAAATCAAACTTACAAATACAGTTCTGGACTAGAAAATTTAAGTAGATCAAACTTACAAGTACAGTTCTGGACTAGAAAATTTAAGTAGATCAAACTTACAAGTACAGTTCTGGACTAGAAAATTTAAGTCAATCAAACATACAATAGTGACTCTGGAACTGATACAATGAAGTTGGTTTTACACTAAAAGCTAAGTATAGCATACATAAAACTCAGTCTTGTTGGTAATACTTAAAAAGCTGATGCAAATAGTTGCCTCAATTTTTTTAAGTAGAGCAGGCACAATATTTTTTACAGTGTGTTTTTTTTTTCAAAGTAATAATAAGTTGGTGTTACTAGTTACAATTTTGTTAAAATAACTAACTGTAACAGATTATTATTTTTTAAAAGTAATTTTGCCAACAGCAGAGTTAGCCCATTCATATCTATATTGCAGGGATTGGAAGGAGTTGGCATGGTAGTAAGTATTGTTTCTACCAGTAACTTCAATAATTGCTGAATGTGAATCTCTTGTACGCAAGGGCTCCAGCCCAGCCATGCATATCCAAGGCAGCCAAACCCTGGGGAAATCTAGTCCAGAGCAGCCAAGGTTTGAACAGTAAAAATGCTAAACTAATACATATTTAAAATAACCCTTGATGCAATATATTCAGTTTTAGGAGCTAACCCTTTTTGCTGAGTTGACAGTGCACATTTATATTTTTTTAAGAGAATAAATATTTGAGCAAACTTGCAGTTTTGGAGTCATTTTAAATAGTTATCTGTCATTTTAAGTCATGGATTGTGCTGTTTTTTGTTAATGTTCTTTAAAAATCACTTTTTTTGCAAGGACTGTGAGGGTGCAAAAAACAGCTGAACGTGTGAATTAAGAAATATATTAACTGAAATTGAATGTATTAATGTGAACACTTTTCTCTATATCAAGACAAAACATAGTAGTCTAAGACAATAACTTGTGTCAGACAGGTTCATGGGCATCTAATAATATAGTATGCTATAGTATAAGCTGTTTATTTACCTTTGTGCCCAATATACACTGGGCACTTTTATTACAACCGGTACCTAATATCTGAGCCACCATTTGCCCTGATTACAGACTTGACATGTGCTGGAAGGAGTCTTGAGGGATGTTAATCTATTCAATTATTTACACCTCACAGAGGTGTCTTTCTCATACTGCTCAAACCATGTGTGCATAATTCTGGCATGGTGGAGGTTGTGTTATGTTGAAAGTAGCCATCGCCATGAGGGTACAACTGCAGCATTGCTGGGTGGACTTGATCCACAAATATGCTTAAGTAAACTACAGGAGCTTTATAGTGCTACATGGATCACATGTCACATCACATGATTAGCATGAATCTTTAATTTGAGGCAATGCCAATTCCAGTCAGGTACATTAGACCTAATTAGGTCCTAATTAGGTGGTGAGGCAATGTATGTACAGGCATTCTGGTTAATGACCCCTGCAAAAAGACCAGAGGAAATATTTAACACTGCACATTGTTCTATCGGTGTTATTAACTCATTTGTGATTGTGTTTTAGGTCCTTGGACAGAGGGAAAAAAAAATAGAAAAATATACGCAAGCCCAGTGCTCCAGATAAGGTTTGGGTTATGGGAGTAACTTACTCTCTAATTTTAACACTGAGAGAGTAAAATGTATTTTCAGGGGATAAAATGCAACATTACCTTGAAGTCATGAGTAATCTCGATAAATACTGTAAAATCTTTAATGGTAATGGGGTAGGCATTAAAAAAGAGCCTTCTGTTTTTAACTGCAATGTTACTTTGAACTACTGTACAACCACACGTGTTCTACAAGGTTCTTTATCGTCTCTGGTGTCACACTGACTGCAAATTAATTATGTTACTTATATTTTAACATTAAATGATTAAATTCAGTGAACATCAATATAAAGCCATACAGATAAGTAAAATAAGGAAATGCATTAATTAATAACTTATAAAACAGTTTGTTTAATATTATAGGCACCTTTTTTTAGCGGTTGCCTCTGACGATGGTTCCAGTTGGATTTGTATCTGGACTGGGGTGTCAACTTGTGTAGCTTTGAATTTTTCTTATTCTTACTGTGATTGGCTGCAAAGACAACAGGGCTAGCCAGAGATTGGATAATGTTTCTTGGTTTGGTTTTTCTTGTGTACAATTTCCTAGTAATTGAAGACATTGTATTCTGGGAGATGTACTTGTTAGTGGAAGTTTTAGGGGAGACGGTAGGGGAAGCAGACAAGCTGTGCTGCTAAATTGGCTATGCGTATTTTTACGCATTAAGTTTAGTGCGTATTTTTGGATTTTCTAATACGTATAAACCAGTTGCACAGCTTATCTGAACCTCTGCAAGCCATTTGAAGACTATTTAGCAATAAGCTTCCAATATATAATCCATATATTCCAGTTATAATAATGTTTGAGCAGTAATGGAGTGATTTACCTTTAAATATAGAAATCTTACTGATGTTGTCAAAAAAAAATAATTTAACACAGAGGAAAAAGCTTTGGAATGATTTTGTGAAGTTTTGAGAGACAAGACAGGCAGACAGTACAGTCTTGTTATTACTCCTGCTCTTTATTAGACAGAGTCAGGCTGGATATAAATAATGTAAAGCTTTTAAAATTAGGAAATGACAATACGGTAAGACAATACAGATAGGGTTGCTTTGTTTACCAATTAGAACTATTTCAGTATGTAAGTGCTTGATTCTAATGCCAGAGTAGAAAATGCATGGCAGTTAATAACATAGTTTAGGCAATCAGAGCCAAGCTTATGTTTATAGTATTTAATAAACTGGTTTTGTGCAAAATAAATAGACGCATTAAAATGCCCACAGAAGCAGTGCTACTTGTATTCCACAAAATCTAAGTGTGGGGGTTTGCGTGGCTTGGATGTGTTCTTATCTTTGTACTGTGCTTCTCAAACACCAGGGTTATAGTCAGTCTGGGTGTGAGCAGTTGTTTCCTTATAATGATATTCTACACCAGGTTGCCCAGTGGATGGTGTGAGAAATGGGGCCATTTTTCTTTAAGAAATGGCGGGTGGCATTAAGAATACAATTCCCACGGGGCTCCCGAGTGGCGCATCCAGTAAAGGCGCTCCACGTGGAGTGCAGGATGCACTCTATAGTCTGGACGTTGCAAGTTTGAGTCCAGGCTATTCCACTGCCGACCGAGCGTCGCCCGGGGGGAGGGAGGGTTAGGTCGGCCAGGGTGTCCTCGGCTCACCGCGCACCAGCGACCCCTGTAGTCTGGCCGGGCGCCTGTGGGCTTGCCTGTAAGCTGCCCGAGAGCTGCGTTGTCCTCCGACGCTGTAGCTCTTGGGTGGCTGCATGGTGAGTCCGCAGTGTGAAAAAAAGTGTTCGGCTGACGGCACATGCTTCGGAGGACAGTGTGTGTTCGTCTTCACCCTCCCGAGTCAGCGCAGGGGTGGTAGCAGTAAGCTGAGCTTAAAAAATAATTGTCCATTCTAAATTGGGAGAAAATAATAAAAATAATTGGCAACGACTAAATTAAAAAAAGAAAGAAAAATACAATTCCCAGGGTGCTTAGCTCCGGTTAGTGGAAGGGCATCCTGGGGATAAAAAGGAAATGTGCACTCGAGTAGGGGTTCGTGTGGGGGAGGACGAAACAGCGTTTGTGGACCGTGGTTGCAAAAGGAACAAAGAAAAGGAAAAAGACGGATTTATTTAAAGAGATTACCAGTGAAAGGGTATGTGTTGGTTTACATTCAAAAAATGGAGGTTTGTCCCAATAGTAATACTTTTGCCAGTAATAATAGTTGAATTGTGCAGTGGGTGAGTAAAATCACTGCCAACTGTGCACACTTACTGTTTTTGCCTGTCGTCTCCACTAGTAGGGGGCAACAAGGACCGGGAACTTACATATGGTGTAGCCACCTGTGGAAACAAACGAACTGTTTAACAAATAAAATAAACACAGTTGAATTGTCTTAAAGATTATGTGT
Source organism: Acipenser ruthenus (assembly GCF_902713425.1). Taxonomy (NCBI): domain Eukaryota; kingdom Metazoa; phylum Chordata; class Actinopteri; order Acipenseriformes; family Acipenseridae; genus Acipenser; species Acipenser ruthenus. The sequence continues at coordinate 10,927,684 of NC_081207.1, read as the reverse complement.
TGACCTACCTGTGGGACATTCTCAGAGTGAGATATTTGTGTTTATTCTGATTAGCTTTTTCAGCCTAGAGAGGGATGGAAAAGTGGGATAGTTAATACCCAGTTAAGAGTTAGGTTTTTGTTTGATATTTCATATAATTTGTTTTGTGAAAAAATATATTTTTATTTATTTGAGTAATAAAGAAAATTACCTGTACATACAGGTTACTGAATACTGTCTCTGGGTCACGTCTGTCCAGAGTCAAAGATCCTCACAAAAACAGGACTTTAAGCTCACAATGGTTATTTGTATGTATATGGATGTATGGCTCATTGACATACAAAAAATGTCTCTTATGATTTAGGTTGTCAAGGTGGAAAATACAGCGTCAAATAAAATGTTAAGAAAAAAAAATTTGAAGCTGTAAAATCATGTTTTTTTCTAGATTTAGGTTTACAGTCTACAGTCTGCAATTTTATTCAGTTGGTGTTTGCCATTTTCTGGATTCTTGTCAACATATTAACAATACATCTTATCCGGACATCTGTTTATCATCATCAGGTTTGGTGGAAAATTTTAATCAGACATTAAAGCAGATGCTGAGACGGTTTGTGAACCAAGAGCAGAACCATTATCCCTATCCCTGCTTCTCCCCTACCTCCTTTTTGCAGTGAGAGAGGTGCCGCAGAGTTCAACAGAGTTCTCCCTCTTCGAGCTCTTGTACGGCTGACAGCCTCACAGCATCCTCAATCTGTTGAGAGAGGCACACTGTGGGTCAGTCGGAAGCCGGCCATCCAGGAAGGGGGCGGAGTCACGATACCAGAAGTCATCGCCCTAGTACGGTAAGAGATGTGTCACTCATGGATTGGAGGATACGTGATTGAACTAGCTTTCAGGGGGAGGGGGGCGTGACTAAGGGTATTTTTGGGGATGCGACGATGAAATCTGTTCCTTTGTTTTGGTTATGGAAAGACCTGTAAAGAACGGGCAAAACTGAAAGTAAGAGTGTTTTTATTTGTGTTTGTTATTAACTGTTTATTTGTAATTATTAGATGGCTAAGCAAACTGGGAGCTTCTCTGTTAAGCCAGCATCCAACCCAGGAAAGTACGCTGAGCCATGCCTGTACATTGCCTTTGTGTATTATTATTTCGGGACCGAAACCCTGTATTGTTTGGCTGTGCAATTACACATTGTTGTGTAGTTGCCAGCATTATTACTTAAAGGTGCCAAACCTTGAAAACAAATTAAAGAAACCGTTTGGACCATGAGCACTGTTTGTTGTCGTTGTTTGAGCACTGCATCACCTCTACGCCTGCGCACTGCAAGCCATTTTGCCACACTCCCTGAGGTAGATCAATTCTACAAGGTGCCAGCAGGCCACAAAGATTATCTTTAACAAGCTAAGCTGGATACCATCCTGGCTACATCAGCTGCAGGTTCACCGTTCAGGCCCTCCACACCAGATCATGCGGACAAGAAGATTGATCTTTCCTGAAGAAGGATTACACCACCTCCACCAGCAGCATTCGCATTTATAATTATCGGGTGTATACCAATAAATATCAACACAAGCAGCTGTGTACCGCCCTGAAGACAACTACCCATGAGAATATAGAACTGGCCATGCAGCTAGTAGAGATACAACTGCGGGCTGCAGGTGATACCACCGACACCTACGCCAGGGCTGTGGAGAATGTTGTCGCTGCGAAGAAGTAGGTACACAAGCCAAGATGCTGGAGTTACCTTTTGAAGGTGATCTCCTCTTTGGCACTGGTCTGAAGGATTCTCTGTCCCATATGAAGGAGATGAGACAGCCTATCCGATCCTGTTTGGCAGCTGGGAGAGATTCCTATGTAAAAACAATGAGTAAACAAGCCTTCAGTTTGCTTCAGTCTCATGCTTTATATTTATACTGTATCAGTTTGAATTCTTTACCTATATCTCCCAAAGTGTTTCACCTAGTCTTAGGGGACACAGTGTTTTTTTTTTTTTTTAATTTATAGATTCTGTTTTACTTGGTTTTTAGATCATTTTAGAATTCTGTCTGTGAGGTACCAGATTGTTGGTTCCTGTCATGTGTGAAATTAAAAAGGTAGATGGCTTGTTAAAATATGCAGCACCTACTTGCTGACCGATTGGGCTGTCATTTTTGCAGTCACCAAGTGTAAACATTAAAAAAAGGTTGAGGTGCATTTCTGTTTGCACTGTTAACAGTCTACAAAAGTGTCTGTTGCAGAGCTATTGAGGAAGGCAATATACAGTAGGTCAAAACTGACAAGGTTACAAACTCAAAGTGAATTTCATACATATAAATTGCAACCCTGAATTCAAAGCTTTAAGGCAGTTCATAAAAAGGGAAAAGTAACACATAGGGATGACTCAACAGTTTTGTCAGCATCCAAATGTCTTAGAACCTGCTTAGAGATTTTCAAGCACAATACAATTATACATTAAAGTGTAAGTAGCAGGGTTCCGAAACGTATAGCGTTATACGTCCCCACGTGTTGCTACAACTGTTTAAATAACATACCTCTAATTTCTTTTCATTGTTAACATCCTGACAATTTTTTACACGTATAAGTCTGTTTCAAAGCTATTTTCAAAATGTTTACTCTAACAATGGAAGATTTCTAAGTTTCTACGATTTGTAATACCCTCTCTCTATTCTACAAAAGCAGCTTGGTTGTTTATCTGTAGTGATAAAATAAAATTATGTTTCTGTCTGTCTGTCCTTCATGCTCCATCTCACAACATAAGTAAGTCATAAAAACAGTTACAGAAGAAGTCAAAACTTGGTAAATTAGTGAAACAGAAATTGGGTAATGACAGCCAACAAAAAGGCTCACCCTCTGTTTTGGCCTCAAGTAGTAGAATCAATGACATTATTTGAATGACATATTCAATCATTTAAGGACTTAAATGTAAATGGGTCATGTTTTTCCAATACTATAACAGCAAGAGAACATTCAAAGAGGAGGTTAAATGTCTAAGAGACACAAATGGCAAAATCATAGATGAAGAAAAAAAAATAGCAAATATATTAAATTATTACTTTTCACAGATTTTTACAAAGGAGGACACGGACAACATGCCCCACATGTCGATCTGTTCCTATCCAATTTTAAATAACTTTAGCGTAACAGAGGCAGAAGTGTTAAAGGGACTAGGAGCTCTTAAAACAAACAAATCCTTTGGGCCGGATGAGATCCTCCCAATAGTACTCAAAGAAATGAAAGAAGTTATTTACAAACCGCTAACCAAGATCATGCAACAGTCTCTTGACACAGGGGTTGTACCGACAGACTGGAAAATAGCAAACGTAATACCAATCCACTACAGACCAATAAGCCTGACTTCTATTATATGTAAACTTATGGAAACTATAATAAGATCCAAAATGGAAAATTACCTATATGGTAACAATATCCTGGGAGACAGTCAGCTTGGTTTTAGGAAAGGGAGATCATGTCTAACTAACCTACTTGACTTTTTTGAGGATGCAACATTGAAAACAGAGAGGGCAGAGGACGAGAGCGAGAGGACAGAACAGGGATGTGAGAGACAGTCATAGCAGGACAGGCGAGACAAATAGGCACAGTGGGAGCAGTGGTGGGGGGTACAGACCTGACTAGTAGCTGGTGTCTTTCAGAGTGCTGCTAGGTTCGGATCTTTTCCAACAGCGTCTCGGCGCAGGCCTCCGCGCGCTGGACTCCCACAGCTAGACTCCCGGCTCTTTTGTTGCGAGGCTCTTCAGTTGGCTGGTGCACAAAATAGCCTGCCTGACTAATATAACAACTGGGTGGAAAAAAAACTAAACTGTGTGGAAACCAATCAAATAGCAAATCAATAGTAAGGGAAGTTCAGTTTGGGGGAAGTTTGCACACTTTCACACCCTAGAAACGTGCTTGGTCAACTTGGACCCTTATACAGTATACCTTTGGTAAGAGACTTATTAGAGTATATAGAGCTACAGTTTTTTTACTGGAAGCAAACTTCTTTTTGAGGCCTGGTTAGTGGCAGATCAGCAAGACAGGGTGATCATTGTTTTGGTCATTATCTCTGTATTTGTATTTTCAATGTGTCTCACACAGAACTAAAGGGGTGTTTCCAGTTCCGAGGGAGATCATTTGCTCTTTCCGCTAAGCATTTATGTTGCTTCAGAGGCACAAACCTCTGTAATTCTCTTTTAAGTGCACATCAGTAATTGAAATTTCTGTCCAGTCATTTTATCAAGGTAAGTTGATGCAGTGATCGGTAAGCACTGTATTATAATGTACCCGTGACAGAGCGAATTAACACTAGAACCGCTGGGTTTATGCCACTACCTAGAACCGCCAGCAGCAGTCATTTTGACGGGTACATTTTAAACAGCTTTGGTATGAAAATGAAACACACAGATACAACTCAAAAGTTTTATTTATGAACATCATATCTAACATTTGCATAGCAGAAGCATTGTATTTGAATGAAAAAATAAATATAAAAGGCTTTATTTTTTAAATTAGCGCATATAATGCATGACGTAAAAAAATGAAAAGCTATAATAAAATAAATATTTCAAAAGAAGATATTGTGTAAACAGGTGTAAACTGCTACCTACAAAATTGTGAAAATGAAGTCATTATTTACAAAATAACATAAAATGCTTTTTTTTCACATTACCCTACTGCATAGCACGACTTCAGAAAATGAAAAACTATAATAAAACATCTCAAAACAAAATATTGTGTAACCATCTGTAAACTGGTTATATGTAGGCCTACGTACACAATTGTAAAATCGAAATAATTATTTATAAAAAAACAACATGAAGAAAATAACTCCATTCCCATTGTGTAACAGGAATGCGCATTCAGGGAAACATACTTCAAAAGTAGCCCCCATATATTAGCACAATCCACACAGATGTAACGCTTGTCAACTTGTCGTGTGCATTTACCACATACTGCTCTTTCACACTGGGCACAGATATCAGTTTTATTTTTCTTCAGAGAGAGAGAGAGAGAGAGAGAGAGAGAGAGAGAGACACTGGGATTGGTAACAGTCATCTCTTTTCCTAAGCACGGTTACATCAGCCTAACACATTGTCACCCAGTCTCTGACCGGCAGGGCGAGTTTCATCTTTGCACAGGTAGGGGTAGGGTCCGCTGCCAGCCAAAACTTGATCCTAAATTTGACAGGTTTGTTTGTCCAGCGACATCGTGCTTTTGTCAGAAACAGCTGCTTGTCCATGTAGTGTTTTATGTTTATTTTGAAACAGGCAATGTTGTTTTCAGTGAAGTTGTTCCAAATTTCTGATGCCAAGGCAATTTTTTTTTTAATTGAACCCTAATTTAACTAATAATTTGCATAAACAGATTTCAGAGATTTCAATTTAAGTACAACATCGTATAAGGAACCTGAAATCTCTAACTTTTTATAAGCTACACTATTTAAAAAGTAAAATTAAGCAAATTTTTAGTTCAGTTGGGGGTTTATATTAAGTAATGGATAGCTCGGTTGGATAAAGACGAGAAAGGAAACAGACTCTGAAAAGCGTATCGTGAGTGTTAAGTGTTTGTGTTTGATTGTCGGAACTAACTGTCTGTGTTTGTCATTGTCAGACGTGGTTTATATGCTGGCAATACACATCATTGTGTAGAGCCAGTATTATTATTTAACCAGTTGCAAACCGGGAAAACAGAAAATAAAGAACTGTTTTGAACCGTGAACTTTGTGTCTGTCATTACAGTACCTCATTTTTGTTTACTTTGCCATGTATTATTCCCACATTTCCTTGGCAGTTCACACACTTGCAACCAGATCCAAACTGAATAAACTTGTGTCATATTTTCAAAATGTTGATTTTGATACCTTATTTGTACCAGTATAAGTACTACTGGTTTCATTATGTTCAGTGTCATTACTTGGGTATTTGAGAAACCGCTGTAGCGTACAAGACAGTCAAATCAGGTTATTTGCCGGATAGTAATATGCACAGTTTTAAACTTATTTTTGACAGTTGCAAATTAATTTTTTTTTCACTTCCCCCTTTCTCTTGGTCAAAGGGAGATTAGATGCAGCTTTGTCGGGCCATCCAGTCCAGGGTACTCTGTTCCCTTTACACTGCACCCTCTCAGGTCAGGAGGGAGATCTAACACTAAGAATCATTCAATCTCTGTCTCACAAGACAAAGGAAATTTGGTTGAACTTGGGCAAGACCAAGGAGTGGCTCAGAGATGAGCTAACCAGTGTCTAGGCACGTTGCGTGATGTTAAACACCACCCATGAATTCAGCCATCCAATCAAGATGGGTTGTTGCTTAATTCAAAAAGACTGGGACAGGAAAAGAAAGTAAGAAGTGTTTTGGGGGTCTGAAATGAAATGGAAGCTAAACTGCTCTGAAGAAAGTTTCTGAAGCTTGGAGAAAGCAATGGGAAAGTGTGCAGAGTCATGGGAGAATCAATGGTCTGAAGACTGGCTAAAATCATCTTATTAGATGATTACATCAGAAAAAAACCCAAACAGCACGGGAGAGAACATTTTTGTTGTGCTGCAGCCCCCTGAAAACATCTCGTGGCCCAACAGGGGTCCCTGGCCCCCAGTTTGGGAACTCCCTTGTAATATTAATGAGGCATTTCAAGATCATTTTAATTTAACCAGCTAGTGTAGATTAATTCTGTGTGCAGGAAGCATGTTAACATACAGTTAAATGCTATAATTTTCATTAAGCATTGCTGATAAACAAAGCATATTCACTTGGTTATGCAGCACTGAGAATTTCTCAGAGTTTGAAAGAGCCCTGGATGGGGTATTTGGCTGATTTGGAATCTACCCCCACTTTCTCTAAACAAAAGCCTCCTTCTCTTCTAATATTACCACTTGATTTGTAGTCAAAGCTGTACTGCAGATGATGCTCTGACAGTGTGTAATCTCAGGAAAGGGAGATCGTGTCTAACTCACCTGCTTGACTTTTTTTGAGGATGCAACATAGACAATGGATAATTGCAAAGCATATGGCATGGTTTATTTAGATTTCCAGAAAGCTTTTGACAAAGTCCTGCATAAAAGATTAATTCTCAAACTGAACACAGTAGGGATTCAAGGAAATGCATGCACATTAGGGATTGGTTAACATGTAGAAAACAGAATGTACTGATTAGAGGAGAAACCTAAAAATGGAGCGAGGTAACCAGTGGTGTACCAAAGGGATCAGTATTAGGTCCTCTGCTATTCCTAATCTACATTAATGACTTAGATTCTGGTAGAGTAAGCAAACTTGTTAAATTTTCAGACAACACAAAAATAGGAGGAGTGGCAAACACTGTTGCAGCAGCAAAGGTCATTCAAAATGATCTAGACAGCATTCAGAACTGGGCAGACACATGGCAAATTACATTTAATAGAGAAAACTGTAAGGTACTGCACGCAGGCAATAGAAATGTGCATTATAAATATATGGGAGATACTGAAATTGAAGAAGGAATCTATGAAAAAGACTTAGGAGTTTATGTTGACTCAGAAATGTCTTCATCTAGACAATGTGGGGAAGCAATAAAAAAGGCCAACAAGATGCTCGGATATATTGTGAAAAGTGTTGAATTTAAATCAAGGGAAGCAATGTTAAAACTTTACAATGCATTAGTAAAACCTCATCTAGAATATTGTGTTCAGTTCTGGTCACCTCGCCACAAAAAGGATATTGCTGCTCTAGAAAGAGTGCAAAGAAGAGCGACCAGAATTATTCCGGGTTTAAAAGGCATGTCATATGCAGACAGGCTTAAAGAATTTAATCTATTCAGTCTTGAACACAGAATACTCTGATTCAAGAATTCAAAATTCTAAATGTTATTGACAATGTCGACCCAAGGGACTTTTTCGACCTGAAAAAAGAAACAAGGACCAAGGGTCACAAATGTAGATTAGATAAAGGGGCATTCAGAACAGAAAATAGGGGACACTTTTTTACACAGAGAATTGTGAGGGTCTGGAACCAACTCCCCTGTAGTGTTGTTTTGTCAGGGGACACTTGTTTGATCTTAATGACCTGAAGTCAAACTTAAGGGTTGAATGTGCTGAACTTATAATAGTTTTTGCAGTAAAAAGCACACCCATACAATCTTTAGAGAAATCACTGTGTGCATTGATCAAGAATTATACAATTATGCAATGTGTATACCTACATTAGAGAGCTATGCATTATACAGTAGACTGTGGTTGGGTGACAACAACCCCATGCCTCGGTAGCTGTACTTCTATTTACCAGGCCCTAACCCTCCCCTAATTCTCAGGGTTCTGTTTTGCCTCTCTATCATCTCACATCTTTCACCACTCCCTCTGTGCTTCATCTGCAACTGAACAGCAGTTCTGACTGCCCTAAGTACTCACACTAATCTGATAGTAAAACAACTTGATTTAGCAAGGGCCCATCCTTAATGAGTCATACTGTGACCTATTTGTATGCCATCCAGCCAGTGAAACTAGTCAGCATTAAACACAGGCTAGAGCCTATTTGCCCAATAGATTAAACAGTACAAATAGGGGTTACATCTTGGACACGCTACAATATAATGCTCCAAATGAGTCACTTCAAATTAGCAAACGTATAAAAAATTCCTGCATGCGAGTAGCTTCTTTACACTTTAATTAACGACTAGTGAACCAAAGCATTGAAATGATTACAGTCCTAAACTGTTTGATCTCATTGAGCTTATCTGTCATTTCATTAAGATGGTTGCAGTTCTCTGACTTTTACCTCCTTTGTAATATACATATATATTTTTTGTTTCAGTCGGTTGCTGCAAAGTTACCCATTAATAAAAAGACAGCAGTGCTGACTTCTAAAACTAGCATATGCAGTTTTCTTTGGAAAAAGAAAAGCAGTGATGCTGAGAATGTACTGTGGCTTGCTACTGGATACCCCTGGGGCCGGTTGTACTAAACAGATCCGATCCTGGATCGAGGCTCCGATCTTGATCCTATGACATATTGGGTTGCACTACAAAGATCAGAGCTGATCTTGAGCTCAGTTTCGGCTCAAAATCTGATCCTATTTCGATCTTGCTTCATAGCAAGATCAGAGTGGGATCAGAGCTTCATTGAACGTTTTATAAAAGGAGAAATTAAATGTTTTTAGTTTTGAACAAAGGAATAAACAAAATAATGTAATTCCTCCATTTAAAACTCAGCTCTGATCCCAATCTGATCCTGCTCTACTGTTGATGGCTGCGAATTAAACAAATGAAACTGTAATATATATACCAAACAACAGAGATGTTAGACGTACACCATCATAATACATAAAGGAAACTCTTTACAATTGCTAAAGTAATCTTTAAATAAACACACTGTATTTAGATAATTGATCGACATAACGGTAACTTAATAAACTTTTAAATATTTGCAGGATTTCACCAAAATATTTCCCTCAGATTATTATATGAAAACGTAGAAAACATTAACGTTATCTAAGTAATGGTGCATTTAAAAGTAGCCATAAATACTATATTAAGAAAATATTGCTGTATAGAAAACACTCAGTCAGGTCTGTAATATATCATGGCCTAATACAGTAGACCTGACTGAGTGGCAAAGTCTCATAACTAAAAAGATTTCCATTACATGAGAGTAGATGTTAAAACTTCATGCTGATTTGAACTCGGCTCTCGCCAAGATAAGCACCAACTAAGACGTAGCTTTACAGTAAACTAATGTGATCCATATGTGTCTCCATCCATTTGCGTTTCCTTTCATATGATGATGTAGATATCCTTCTGTCTGGTGTTAATGGCTGAAGTGTAATGCTGGCTCCAGGGATCAGCTTATTTTGCCTCCCTGGTGCATCAGCACACACAACGGCTGCGATGCTGGCTCCGGGGATCAACCACAGTGCGGCCTCCCCAGTGCATCAGCATGACAACCGTCTGGATTGAGCTAAGTAGGGTACATCTCTGGGGTCTTCAAGTGGGCACCTTCCATCCTCAGTGTTTTGTCAACTAGCCCACGACACCTCAAGAGGGCTCGACGGTGACTCTGGCGTCCCAGCATCACCCCCCTCCGTCCCCACGTTTTGTATGTTGACAAAGTCATACTGCCATTATTATTTTATCGATAGCAATTAAATTATTGGTTTAATCAGATTGAACACTGTCATGTTTTTATTTTTATTTTTTTTGTTGTTTTGGTCAATTTGCTTTTTATTCTTAGTGAGCTTACATTCTCTGAAAGCCTCGATCTCCCCCTGTCCGTGACATTTTTCTAGTGGCAGCTATCATCAGACCTTGATTCAATTTGCTCAAAATGTGTTGCTAATTTGCCCTGAACCAATGCTGCAGCTAGCTGTTTGTGTGTTTGGTGGCTAACTTACTGCTGTAAAGAATAGAGCATTGTGAGTGTATCCGTCAGAAAATACACATGACCGTGAATGGTAACATTTATTATAAACTTTTTAGAAGTTAAAAAAAAACAACAACCAGATATTAACGTACTCAATCTGTTTATAGAAGCGTAGGATTTTTTAATTATAAATGTAATAGTTGCTTCTAATAGGTTCCAGTATGGACAGGATTTAAAAAAAAAAAAAAAAAGTATGGATGGGATTTATGTTGTTTTAAATTAAATTGACTTGATATTCTGACATTCATAATCTTTAAACGCTGCTCCACGAATATTTGCTACTTATTGGTCATTATGTTCTTATGTTCTTATTCATATTTGTATTTGTTTATGAATTTGGGTATGTGTTCGTCAAACCGGAAGTTGTCAAACACGGACGTTATTTAAAACTAGATTTTTTACACTTATTTACACTGTAAAAATGTCCTGAGTGACAAAACAATGCAACAATGTGCAGTTTTCTATGCAACACACATGCAAACTTCATCTATACTGTGTATAATATATACTGTGCAGTCCTGTGCTGTATTTTGTAACAAAGCTCTACTATAAGTAGGGCTCTTCGTTTCCCTTTTTTTATGTTTGATGACGTAACGCCCCTTTAAAGTTGTTTTGAGCCAACATCGTTTCTTAATTAAACTCTTGTACAAGTGTTGATTGTAAAACAAGATCACTTTTGTTGTGCATTTTTTCTTCTTCCCGTAACTTGAATGACACACTCTGTTTGATTCACTGATAATCAGATTCACAAAACACAATGAAGAGAAAACTTGCATAACATATGAAATAATTTTTGCAACGAGTCACTAGGATTTCAAAATGGGGATTAAAGCAATTTACACGACTAGTCAAGTTACACGACTTTTTATTATACCAATGTATGAGAACATCGGAAGAAATTATTAGTTTAACTTATTATTTACAGTAGTCTTATTTCACAATCAGAGAGCAAGTGAAACGTAGCAATCAAAACATAGAGATCATAACGATTTAATAAAAAAAACTGCAATTAATTTACTGAGGCAAGCGTAGGCAAAGCAGAGAAACGCTGCCTTTTTTAATAAATATAAACAATTGTGATTGTGCGGTGGAAAAAACAAGCTCTAAACACAGGCAGTCACAGAGCTGACATAACTGTATTAAACAAACAAACAAGTTTTTTAAAATCGAAAAAACACTTCTAAAATCCCAACCCTCAGTGAGACAGCGTTTTTCCTCTTTCACACAGCCTGCAGTACAGCTCCTAACTGGAGCTGCAACCGTGCACGATACACAGAGACAATTGTCTTGCTAAGCTGTTTACGAAAATATTAAATTATATTTTCACAATGTTTAAAAAAACTAAAAAATTCCTACCCTCTCCAAAAAATATATTTTATTTAAATTATGACAACACAATTTAAACACAATTACACTTTACTTTTCCCTAGCCCCCTCGAATCGAATGAACTGAAGGACAGTCTCTGTACCCTTCTTCCCCATACCGATTGGCTGCCAGTGTCACAGACCGTAGAGGGAGGCGTGGTTGAAATGAGAGACCAATTCTCATTGATTTAAACTACTTTGTTTGCAACAAACACTGCCTAATATTCATAAAAATGAAAGACACTATTCGGCCATTACTAATATTAGGAAGAAGGCCATTATTCGTGCATATCCTAGTACAAATTCGTTTTCGGGAAAACCCCTAATTATATATATATATATATATATATATATATATATATATATATATATATATATATATAAGAGACTGCCACTTTCAGAAACTGCTACGGTATCCTGTCCAAAATCTGTATTTTATCACTGCACCAAATGGTTATCTCCTAGATTTTATCAGTAATATAATTATCTGATTGTAAAATGCATGAACAAATATTTTAATAATACCTGTCAATTTGCCATTTATATACGGCGACATGAGAGAAGAGCAGATATTTAGATTGGCAGAGAAAGGTGTTCATTTGTAAGACCCAGCTTTAACATGAACTGGGATTCCTAAAGTTTGTAATGAGCTGTGGATTGTATTGCCTGTCACAGTGTGGATCCAGTTTAGTGGATTAAAAGCCCTGTGAAGCTCGATACTGGCACTGATTTCCCCAGCTGAATTCATCTGCTAGTTTGATCTTCTTGTGTCTGCCTTTTATATACACTACCAGGCAAAAGTTTTAGAACACCTCAATTTTTCCAGTTTTTATTGAAATTTACGCAGTTTAATGTCTCAATGTACTCTGAAATTAAAGCATAGAACAAATAAACAATTGGAGATAAAAAAGAAATCATGGAATCGTTTTGTTTAACAAAATTTAATCTAAATTTTTGACTCATCAAAGTAGCCACCTTTTGCAGATATAACAGCCAAACACACTCGTGGCATTCTTTCTACAATGGAAATCAAATATTGTTCGGAAAGTTCTTCCCAACACTGTTGCAGAAGTTCCCACAAATGTGTTGCACTTGTAGGTTGCTTTGCTTTCACCCTTCTGTCCAGTTCATCCCAAACCAGCTCGATGGGGTTTAAGTCTGGAGACTGTGCTGGCCATTCCATGATTTAAAGCCTACCGTCTTGTTCTTTTCTTCTAAGGTAGTTCTGACATAGCCTGGAGGTATGTTTTGGGTCATTATCTTGCTGTAGGATGAACCCCTGACCAACTAGGCGTATACCAGAGGGTATTGCATGGTGCTGCAAAATGCTGTGGTAGCAGTTTTGGTTCAGGGTGCCACTCACACTGTGCAAGTCGCCGACTCTGGATCCAGCAAAAGAGCCCCAGACCATCACGCTTCCTCCTCCATGTTTGACAGTTGGTGTCACACACCGAGGAACCATCCTTTCGCCTACTCGACGGCGTACAAAAACCCTGCGTGATGAACCGAAGATTTCAAATTTTGATTCATCGGTCCATAAGACCTTCTTCCAGTCTTCAGTAGTCCACTGGCAGTGCTTCATGGCCCAGGCAAGCCTCTTTTTCTTGTTTTGCCATCTTAGCAATGGCTTTCTTACTGTCACTCGACCTGTCAAACCTGCAGCTCAAAGTCTTCTCTTCACAGTTGAAACTGAGACTTGCTTACTTCGACCAGTGTTAAGTTGTGCTTGAAGCTGTTGTCCTGTGAGCCGCCTATCACGCAAGCTGTTGAATCTCAGAAACTTGTCTTCTGATTCTGTTGTGGCTTTGGGTCTGCCAGACCTCTTCCTGTCAGAGTTTCCTCCAGTTTCCAAGTGCCTTTTGATGGTGTAGGAAACTATACTCACTGACACCTTGGCTTTCTTTGCAATTTCTCTAAAGGAAAGACCTACACTTTTAAGGGTTATAATGGTCCTTTGTTAATTGCCTTTTTCTCGCCATTATGAGAGCAATATACTACTTCCTGCAGTACAATACTGTCCAAATAATGCTTAAGAGGGTGTAGTAACACAGTCTGTTCCAACACTGCTTTTATACAGACAGAGGGTTTGTAAGTAATCAACAAAAGTTGGGACACCTGTAGGAATTGTTAGCATCAACTTTCAAGGCTTAATTTACTTCCATTGCTGCAGAACAGCTGTAAGTTGTTAACCCATTACTTGTTCCCTGAAAATGGCCTTTTTGTATAACTCTGAAATGTACATTATTTTTCAGTTTTTGGTAACCTAAACTTTTTTTTTAACCTCTGGCAGTTTACCGCTTACCTTTGTACCATTTCAGGTTATTCACTGGACTTGAACTGCTTAAATTTCAATAAAAACTGGAAAAATGGGGGTGTTCTAAAACTTTTGACCGGTAGTGTATGCACAGTATAAATTAGTGGTTTATTGTATGTGTATATGTCACAAAGACGGCCAGAGTGAGTGGCGTCAGACCAGAAAAGGAATACACAGACACGGTGGTTGTGATGATGAGCCGAGTGCAATGGCTGCACTCAGCGTTTAATAACAAATAAAAGGTTTGCACAATGGAATACAAAACAGGACACGGCACTACACGCCAAAATAAATAGACATACAAAACGACTAAACGCTAAACAGACGGTGCAGGACAGACAGACGAACAAACACGGTGAGTGAAAACACGTTAACTATTACTTTTACTATTACTATTATTATTATTTTACTTCACCTCCGTCTCCAATCCCGTTCTCCACTCACCGAACACCAACCCTGAGTGCAAGAAATGTGCGTCTATATATACTATTGTGCTGGGATTCAATTACTAATTAATTATTCACTTGAATCCCAGCACGTGAATTAATTCTGTGCAACCCCGTGCTCACATATTACATTTAACCAGCACGTGAAGTGATTTGTGCTCTCCTCGTGCCTAAATACAAATCTACACTTTAAATACACGTGAAACACAGACCCGTTTATATCCCGTGTACCAATCTATACACCAACATTTACACACGCAACATACAACACATAACACAAATGCACACAGGGGCGGGGCGCTTTGCCACATATACCCCCCCTTGTGCGCAGCACACATGGCCTCAACGGCCACCTCCCCCCTTAAAAATCCAGCAGTCCAGGACAAAGTCTCGGGCTGGGAAGGGAGGCTTCAGTGGGCCCATGGCTGGCCATGCTGTCAGCACCCCTGCCGGTAGTGGCACGGCTGACAGCCTGTTGGTCCCGTCCTGCAGCGAAAAAGCTGCGGGGGCAGGTGGTCCCCCGACCTCCCCCTTCTTCGTAGCCGGCAGCTCCCTCCTGTGGGGCTCCGGCCACAAGACCTCCTGCAGCGAAACTGCTGCTGGGGAAAGTGGTCTCCAGACCTCCCCCACGATCTCCGGCAGCGAAACTGCTGCAGTGGGAGCAGGTCTCCGGACCTCCCCCACGATCTCCGGCAGCGAAACTGCTGCAGTGGGAGCAGGTCTCCGGACCTCCCCCACGATCTCCGGCAGCGAAACTGCTGCTGGGGTTGGTGGTCTCCAGACCTCCTCCCCCTTCTTCGTGCCCGACAGCTCCCCTTTCTGGGGCTCCGGCCACCGTACTCCCCGTGGTGGAGGTATGGGAAGCAGAGACAGCTCCTGCTGTTCTGCTTCTGGCAGTGGCAGAGGCAGAGGCAGCTCCTCTGCTCCTGGAAGTGGCAGAGGCAGCTCCTGCTCCTCTGCTCCTGGAAGTGGCAGAGGCAGCTCCTGCTCCTTTGCTCCTGCCGGTGTAGGTGGCGGAGGCAGAGGCAGCTCCGGCTGCTCTGCTCCTGCCGATGTAGGTGGCGGAGGCAGAGGCAGCTCCTGCTCCTCTGCTCCTGGAAGTGGCAGAGGCAGCTCCTGCTGCTCTGCTCCTTCCGGTGGAGGTGGCGGAGGCAGAGGCAGCTCCGGCTGCTCTGCTCCTGCCGGTGAAGGTGGGAGCAGCGTGTAGTCTCCTGCCGATGGAGGTGGGAGCAGCGTGTAGTCTCCCCCTTTTTCAGGGGACTGGTGCTGCTCTGCCTCTCTTGCAGCGGACTGGTGCGGCTCTGCTTCTGAAGGGGAAACCAGCAGGCATTCTTCCTCTGCTGGTTGTGCTGGGGAAACCAGCAGGCATTCTTCCTCTGCTGGTTGTGCTGGGGAAACCAGCAGGCATTCTTCCTCTGCTGGTTGTGCTGGGGAAACCAGCAGGCATTCTTCCTCTGCTGGTTGTGCTGGGGAAACCAGCAGGCATTCTTCCTCTGCTGGTTGGGCTGGGGAAACCAGCAGGCATTCTTCCTCTGCTGGTTGTGCTGGGGAAACCAGCAGGCATTCTACCTCTGCTGGTTGTGATGGGGAAACCAGCAGGCATTCTTGCTCTGCTGGTGAAGGTGGGAACAGCTGCCTCTCAGGCTTCGGATTCCCGCGGTCCCCCCGTCTGGGCGCTGGACGCTCGCGGTCCCCCCGTCTGGGCGCTGGACGCTCGCGGTCCCCCCGTCTGGGCGCTGGTTCCTCCTCTTCATACTGGGTGGGGCATATGGCTAACGTGTGCCCATAAGCCCCACAGCCAGGGCATAACTCTGCTGCGAGGTTCTTTAAAAAAACCTCCCAGCCATCATCCTCGACCTCCTCCCTTTTGGGCTGTGGACGCCCCGACTCCTCCCTTTTGGGCTGTGGACACTCGGGTTCCCCCCACTCAGGCGTAGGACGTTCGGGTTCCTCCCACTCAGGCGTAGGACGTTCGGGTTCCTCCCACTCAGGCGTAGGACGCTCAGGCTCCTCCCACTCGGGCTGTGGACGCTCAGGCTCCTCCCACTCGGGCTGTGGACGCTCAGGCTCCTCCCACTCGGGCTGTGGACGCTCAGGCTCCTCCCGCTCAGGTACTGGAGAGGGCAGCGACTGCTCCTCTCCCTCTTGCTCACTGGAAGGCATCCCTCCCATGTCTGCAGCTAGGTAACCCAGCACCACAATGGTGAGGTCACGAACGGATGCCGGGTTGTGCTGTTGCTCCCAGTCCTCCCATCGTTTCCCATCTCGCATCTGCAGTGCGTGAATAACCATGGGGAGGTCACTGGCGAAGTTCCCCTCGGGGTGCACCAGCCAGTCCCATATTTCCCGGGACGGTGGGGAACCCGGTGGCAGTGGGGGTAGAGGGGTGGCTACTGCCCCGTTGTGGCTGTCCTCCTCCCAGCCCGGCATGCAGGATGAGGGCTGCAGCTGTTGTTGTTGCTGCTGCTGCTTCTGCTGCTTCCTGCAGCTCTTTCTTCCCATCCTCGCTTTACTATTTTTTTTTTTTTTTTTTTCCACAAAACCCCCTCTCCTGGTCTGACGCTTGGAGGCGCTATTATCCCACGATGACACCACGTGTCACAAAGACGGCCAGAGTGGGTGGCGTCAGACCAGAAAAGGAATACACAGACACGGTGGTTGTGATGATGAGCCGAGTGCAATGGCTGCACTCAGCGTTTAATAACAAATAAAAGGTTTGCACAATGGAATACAAAACAGGACACGGCACTACACGCCAAAATAAATAGACATACAAAACGACTAAACGCTAAACAGACGGTGCAGGACAGACAGACGAACAAACACGGTGAGTGAAAACACGTTAACTATTACTTTTACTATTACTATTATTGCTATTTTACTTCACCTCCGTCTCCAATCCCGTTCTCCACTCACCGAACACCAACCCTGAGTGCAAGAAATGTGCGTCTATATATACTATTGTGCTGGGATTCAATTACTAATTAATTATTCACTTGAATCCCAGCACGTGAATTAATTCTGTGCAACCCCGTGCTCACATATTACATTTAACCAGCACGTGAAGTGATTTGTGCTCTCCTCGTGCCTAAATACAAATCTACACTTTAAATACACGTGAAACACAGACCCGTTTATATCCCGTGTACCAATCTATACACCAACATTTACACACGCAACATACAACACATAACACAAATGCACACAGGGGCGGGGCGCTTTGCCACAGTATAACATTTAATTTGGAGCTCCGCAGTAGTGATGTCATAGTCAATCATTGACATTGTTGATACATTGTTCTAAACAAACTTGAAACTTGTGTTTACATTGGAATGACCTATTTCTGATCTGGAATATTATTAAATACCAATAAATAAATTATTGGAATATTAATACGTTCGTATTTATGTCTGTGTAGGAAAGATCAACCAATCTTTTTTTCCCAGAGTGCAGGATGAGCCCTATAGCTTGGAGATTGCCAGTTCGAACCCAGGCTATGCCACTTGACGACCGTGACTGGGAGTTCCCAGGGGTCGACGCACAATTGGCCAAGTGCTGCCTGGGTGGGGAGGGTTTAGGTCGGCTGGGGAGTCCTTGGCTCACCGCACTCCAGCTACCCTGTGGCTGGCCAGGCGCCTGCAGGCCTGCCTGTGTGCAGTTCAGAACTGTGTGGTCCTCTGACGCTGAAGGTCTATACTGGTTTCACTGCAGGCTTGCAGTTTCAGAGTGTAGTGTATAAAGGGTTGAAGCTGAAAGCTTTCTTTGAAAAGTACCTTGTTAAGCACTGAGTCTACTATTGGGTGTTCACCTAATTTGGGTGATACGTACAGTATATTGATTCTATCGGCTGTTTATGTAATAGATTGATACATTTTAGAACAGTTATGTTAATTAAGATGTGGAAGTTTCTGGAAACAGTAGTGTAGTAAAATGGAAGCTGTGTAAAAGACATGCTACACTCCTACCTTCGCCTGAAGTCCTCAAAATAAAAAATAAGTTTGTTGTTTTGAAATTTCAAGCAGTCTCCTTTTTTCTTTTCTTTTAATCTGTTCAATACATAACAGATTTTGGCAATGAGGATAGGATTATTTTAAAAGACAAAGAGATGGGATTATTTTAAAAGAGAAAGAGATGGGATAATTTTAAAAGAGAAAGAGACAGGAAGCAAAAGAAATGAAAAAAAAAACAATGACTTGAAAACCAATGATTTTCACTTCGAGGAAAGTGAAGAAAGTTTTGATGCATATGAGGACAGGCTACAGCAGTTTTTTGAGGCTAATGGGCTGGCGGAAGACAACAAGAAAAAGTTATTTTTTCTCACTGTTGTGGGGCGGAAAACCCAAGGAGTTCTCATGGACTTATGCTCGCCTTACAAACCAAGTGAAAAGACGTTCAAGGAATTAATTGAGGCTGAGAACAAACTTCATTGCTGAGAGATACAAGTTTAATGTGCGAAAACAGCTGGAAAGTGAATATATGGCAAGCCTAAAGAAATTGTCAGGAAATTGCAAATTTGGAGAGTTTCTAGAAGAAGTTTTAACCCTTAGCAGTCCATTTATTCAGCGCCTATCAGGCGCATCAGATCCAATTTATTTTCACACACACTGTTTATTTTACACACGCTGTTTAAAAGTATTTTTTTCACAGTAAAACAGGTTTAAAAGGCACTGCATATCAACAGGACACTTAGTACTGCATCTCCAGCCCCGCACCACCCCTTGTTCACTATATTTTTCACACACTTCTTCATAGTCGTGCATACTGATAAATCATCTCTTGATCACTCGTTTTATCACCAAACTCCTCAATAATGCGATCCAAGTCATTATTTTATTACTGTAACATCTCAAAAAGTTCTGCAAATGTCCATGATATTCTTTGAGTGCTGGAAGCGGAAGCAGCTATTTTGTCTGTTTATGGCCGTGTTATCTTTGTGCCTGGGCTATGTGTATTGCTCAGATCTCACTCGGTCTCACTTGGTTTTCTCGGCTTTTTCTGGAGAAAAAACGACTAGAGACCTGTGCTTTACGTCTTTTTGATGATGTCGGACAGGGTCTGACATCGGACCGGAAAGGGAAAATTGTAATGTCAGACCTGGTCTGACATAGGACCACTAAGGGTTAAGAGACCGTTTCGTCTGTGGATTGAAAAATGGAGAGCTCAGAGACCACCTGTTGAATGCGGCTCACACAAAGGACTTAACACTGCCGCTAGATTTTGAAAAGGGACTGTCATTTGAAGTGACAAAGAAGAATGCACAAACAATTTGTTCCAAAATCGTTCAGGGCAAATTTGTAGAAAAGAAGAAGATGCCGAAACCAGTGTTGATTTGTCAGTGTTACCGATGTTCTGGATGTAACCATGGGGCTGAAGAGTGTCGCTACAAAGATCTACAGTGCCGTGCCTGTGGGAAGTGGGGACACATCGACTAAGCCTGCTGAGGACAACAGAAAGAGAAAACCTGCCGGCTGGACAAGACATTTCGAAATAAGCAAAACAGAAGAAAAGGGACCTGAACATTCTCCGACAGTTTCACAGGATTGCGAACCAGAGAAACGAATGAACTGTTTGCTTTAGAGACTAGTGATGACTATACTAAAGAGTGCCATGTGTATGTAAAGATAAATGATGTAAAGATAAAAATGGAGGTTGATACAGGGGCAGCTATTTCTGTATCTCGGAAAGAATGTACAACCGTAAATTCAAGAATGTAAAAATGTACCCTGCAAATCGTGTTCTTAGAACGTACACCAAAGAGTTTTTTTTTAATTGATGGGTAAAATTGAAGTGAAAGTATCCTGTAAAAATGAAACTAAACACTTGGAACTGTTAGTGATAAAAGGTGATGGCCCTGCCCTGCTCAGTAGAAACTGGAAACTGCAGCTAGATTGGTCACATGTAAATCGAGTGACAAAACAGGGAGTAGTTGACCTGTGTAAGGATTTTCATTCTGTTTTTGAGCCAGAGTTGGGTTTAGTGGCACGAATTAAAGCCAGTCTTTGTGTATTCAAATTCTGTAAACCTAGAACCGTGCGGTATACAATTAGAGAAGTGGTAGATCAACAAATGTTATCTTATTAAGTGTGGTTCGGGGGATGGGAGCTGGGCTCCACCCTATCCTTTCATCTCCTATCATCAATCAAATCTACTTCCTATTTAAATTATTAGTCACAACCTATGCAGTCGTCTTGTGTTTTTCATTTTCATTCAACCTAAGCGACTGCAAGACCCCCAGCTAAAAAACCTTCTTGTGTAGAGCAAAAGTAGCATGGAATACTTACAACACCTCTCTTCCTCAGATTCGGAGGGTTTTGAGGATAACTTCATGTCTGTATCAGAGCATTCTCCAACAATGTCAATCTAGGGGCTGATCAGCCCACCACTCTTCCCTTTATCAGGTGTCTCCGCAACGTCCAACAAAGTGCTTTGTGATGGTGGTCCACTATGAAAGGCGCTATATAAAATAAAAATTGATTGATTGATTGATCCTCCCAAGCAGCATACCATACCACTACCAGCAGTTCAAGGAGTTAGTCCTCGCCAATCCAAGCGGCTCCGAACCCAGGATACCTCTCCTGTGCGTCTGTACTTTAACCAGACTCAGTCAAATCCCTCCCTCCTCCTTTCGAAGCAAAAATCTCCATTCTGCTATTCAAGAGCCCAAGCCAGGTCAGTCTCTTATTCAAAAAGAGGTTTAAAAATGATTTATGACCAGCCCATTTGCAGCTCCCCTGTTTCCAATATTCAGGACTAACCCCATCGGCATCGCCACTCAGAAAATGTCAGGAAAAAAGTGTCTCATCATTGACTTGTCAGCACCACGGGAATCAAGCACCAGTAGCATCAACTCACTCATTCCTAACGACCAATTTTTGCTACAATACATTACCATATTAGGTGCAATTCTTTCAATTAAATTGGCAGGTCACGGCCCCTGTTCAGAATATGCTGGGAAGATAAATTCTATTTTTCTATTCAGTTAACTTTTGGCTGCTGCAGCAGCCCGGAAATATTTGATACTCTCTCAAAGGCTTTATACTGGATACTTCTCAATTCATATCATGTTCCATTTTTCCTCCACCTGTGATTTTCTATTGATCTTTCCTCCCTCAGATCCGCCAGCAGAAGTGATGACCAATCTTAAAAGTTTATTTTCAGAGGTTGGCGTCTGGCTTTCAGAAGTGAAAACAATCAGCCCCCTTCATTCACTGGAATTTCTAGGAATCATACTGGACACAGAAAAGTTTAAAGCCAGCCTCCCCGTATCTAAACTCAATCATATTCGTTCCCTTATCCAGAATTTTCATATTAGTAAAATGATCAGGAAACGTGCACCACTCTCGTTGCTGGGTAATTTTAATTTTGCAATTCACATTATCCCTCAGGGTCGGACTTTTATATCTCGATTACATGCTCTTTCATCACCAGCAAAAAACTTGCACTCCTACATCAGTATTTCATCAGAAGCTGTGGTCTGTTCTCATACAGCATTGGAATAGCTTCTCTATGTTCTATGATGATTTCATTTCAGCATCACACAATCTGGCTTTATTTACGGACGCCTCATTTTCTGGATTTGAAGGTCTCTTAAACAATAAATGGTTTTCTAGCGCATGGCTGCTAGAAATAGAAAACCTATCACCGTATCTAAAATCCACAGCTCTCCTTGAAATTTACCCAATAGTCGCAGCAGCATATCTAGAAAATCAATACTATTTTTCTGCAATAACAAATCTACAGTTCATATTATCAATAGAGGTCATTCCAGTTATCCTCTTATTATTCAATTACTGTTGCAATATGGATTTCAGTATTAAATAATTTTCCAATCCAAGCCTGCCATCTACCAGGCATTTATAATAATGCAGCTGATGCTCTTTCTCATTTACAGATGTCCAGATTTCACCGTCCGATCCCTACAGCTTTGCCAACCAGCTAATTTTCAACTGAACCCAACTATCAGCAGACTACTCAATGCAGCAAAGCATACATGGCTGCAGCACTTGCTCCGTCCACCAGATCCTCTTATTCCACCGACTGGACCACCTATTTGACTTTCTGCTCCCAAAGCAGGATTAATCCAACCCCATTCAACCGGGACTGGATTATGGCATTTATAGTGCACACAAAGGACTCTTTACATCTTGCACCAGCTACAATCAAATCCTATCTGTCCGGAATACAATACCAATTTCACCTCCCTGTGACGTGTTTGGATTTTTTTAAATGTATATTTTGTACAGATTTGTTTTTTAAATAGTGTAACTTTATATTGTTGTTCTTGCTTCTCTGCCCTGTTGTATCCCTACTGTTTTCTTTCTAGCATGACGCTTTTATCCAGAGCGAGTTTACTTTTGTTGTCTGAAAATAAAATATTTTAGTCGGGGCTCCCGAGTGGCGCATCCAATAAAGGCGCTCCACGTGGAGTGCAGGATGTGCCCTATAGTCTGGACGTCGCGAGTTCGAGTCCTTTGCCGACCGAGGACGGGAGCTTCCAGGGGGCAGCGCTCAATTGGCCGAGCGCTGCCCGGGGGGAGAGAGGGCTAGATCGGCCAGGGTGTCCTCGGCTCACCACGCCCAGCAACCCCTGTAGTCTGGCCGGGCGCCTGTGGGCTTGCCTGTAAGCTTCCCGAGAGCTGATGTTGTAGTCAGATAATTCCCCTTTATGTACTTGCTTGGCACATAGTTTTTATTATTATTATTATTATTATAATAATAATAATAATAATAATAATAAAAGCTTCTGCTCGGAACCAGATACAAGGGAATGGGGAAGAGCTGCAAGTCTCATGGTGTCACCGGAAGAATTAGATCAAGCTTGTGCCTTTGACAATTAAAACATATTAGCAGATGTAAATATCTCTGTGATGTGTTTGTAAGAGTCTTTTAATAGACCATTTTATTACAAATAGTTTACAGATCCTGATTAGCAGCAGTACTATAAAATAAAAAAATTATAATAAAAAATAAAAAAATAATATTAATAATATTTTTTTTCTAGTAATACTGAGTGACGTGTTTGTGAACTTCGCAGACTCTTCTGGGAATTGTAGTTGGGTGCGGTGATGTCATAGCGCTGTTATGGGCAGTTGCTGTAGTGGTCGGTGCTGTAATGTCCCTCGTGGTGATGTCTTGGACTCGTAGTGATGTTGTGATGCGTAATATTGGATGTTCACCTAATTTGGGTGATACGTATATTGATTCTATTGGCTGTTTATGTAATAGAATGATACATTTTAGAACAGTTATGTTAATTAAGTTATGTTAATGTTCAATACATAAACAGAGGACGCGAGTGCTCGTATTCATCTCTCCCGGGGATACAGTGGTGAGCCGGGTTGAATAATTCCAAATTGGGAGAAAATCAGGGGTAAAATAATTGACGATTCCAAATTTTAGAAAAAAAATGTATAAAATAATATTTACATACAATACAGGTATGTAAATGTTTTCGTATTTACAAAAGGTTATTTATATATCATTGAGTGAAACTGCAGATCTACAATACTTTTTACACTTTCGTCTAATCACAGCAGGGTAAGAAATGAACAAGTCACCCACTTATGTGTGGAAGGAATAAGACAAGCAAAGGTTTAGTTTTTGTTATTTTGTATAGTAAAACTCTCTTGGATCACTGGTGTGCAGCAGAACTTGTTTCATTAACTAAAGAAAACACAAGGTGAGTCTGGAATGATTTAAATCAAATAAGAGCACTGACATAACTGCATGAATTGAATCAGTGCTTGCTAGGTGTGTAACTAGGCATCATTGCATGATGTTGAAAGAATAGGCTTTGATGTACTCTGTGTTAATGAAAGCCATACCTGTGTCCCCCTGTTAATGTACTGAAGGTGCTAGCATTTAGAATCATATGTTTTTACCTTGTATGACATCGGTGTATTATCATACTCCAGTGTAAGGGTTCCGGAGGGGGGCTTTTTTACAAGCTGAACAACAAGCAGTGTAGAGAAGCAATTTTTTGTTTTAGCTTGGTAGTTAGTATTGAATAATACACACACACATATATATATGTATATATATATATACACACATATATATGTGTGTGTGGCTGGGTCACTTGGCGTTACAGAACTCAATTAAGACACCACAGAGGTGAAATAAAACAGTGCAATTAATTGCACTTGTAATGGCAGCAAGGTCCAATATAAGACATACCTGTACATTGGCATGGTTACATGACAAGAGAATAAAGAGCAGTGACTGGTGAAAACAAACAATCAAAATTAAACCAATCAAATTACTTTTATTTGATCCACAAAAATGTGTAGGTGTTTAAAAAATGTTTTTAGAAACACTGCCGACCAATCTCTGTGGAAGATTTGAATGGGGTCTATGAAATTTGAAAACGTGGTGGAAGGCGGTGGTTTGCCAAACAGCAAACGCAAGCACGTTTGTAGATTTCAAAATGGACTCTAGTTCTTGTGGCTTGTTTGTGTTGCTAAATCAATAACTGCATTTTTACATGTGAAAAACACTACAATATGATAGTTTAGGTTATTACTAGCTTATTGCTATTTTCAACACCCTCCAATCTGTTTAAGATCTATTTTGCTGCTCGTTTTGGAAAACCCCGTACTGTTTTAGATATCTGATACATTGGAAAGAGC
Organism: Acipenser ruthenus; assembly: GCF_902713425.1. NCBI lineage: Eukaryota > Metazoa > Chordata > Actinopteri > Acipenseriformes > Acipenseridae > Acipenser > Acipenser ruthenus. The sequence goes on along the minus strand of NC_081207.1, from coordinate 10,902,577 downwards.
AATTACATTTCTATTTAAGACAGTTCACTTATCTCTGTGACAAGTTAGATATATTTGTCAGTGCTAATTGTGTTCAAATTATTTACTTGAGTTAAAGTAGAATTATAATTTAGTGGGTGTCCAGTTCCCTGGTTTATCTTGATATATGTATTTCTTTTGATTATTGCATGTTTTGATATCTGTTGGACTATATTCTCATTATTGTCATTCTATATCTCAGATGGTTACACTACAGGTGCACCTGCTACTGCATGCTTGTCTATGGTCACGCCAATTATTATCAAGTGTATTGCAGTCAAATTGCACCTGAAACACAACAGACAAGAAATACATTTGAATTGAAGCACTTAATTACTTCCAAAGGGTGAAAATGCCTTTATAAACCACAGTGCATTTCAACCACTTAATGTCCTTGGCATTCCATTTGTTTTGTACGTTAGGACACGTTTCATTCTCTATTTGTATAACTTTTCATTGCGAGTCACAGTATATGGTTCTTTTTAGACAGAGAAAGTGGATGTCTTCCAGGGTTAATATTGAGTGTACTAAGTGTACAATGAAATCAAGAATGAATGAGAGCGATGGAAGCTGTCCTGTTGTTTAAATAGCTATTCATATTAGTTCCTTTTACAGAATTCACGTTAAGCCATTATACATATTGGACGGGCCCCAGGATCAGAAAAGTGTATGTATAAAATGTTCTCAACCGAGGCAAGAACGCCAGCAGCTGGAGTGAGAGAACAAGACAGGCAAGCACGGCTGAGGAAGACAGCCGCTATCAAAAATGCTAATAGTAATTATTACGTACCTGAGCGGGACGTGTGCAGTTAGATGGGGAAACCTGGGCAACCCCCCAGAGTATATTGAGGGAATAGCAAAGCAGCACCTGTTATTTTGTAGTTTTGATTACAATGTTTTATTTTCCTTTTTATTTGTGCATTTTGTTTTGATTATTATTTTGGGCCACAACCAAACAGCCAACCTTTTACCATTGCTGGTATTGAGCTTTGCAGCAGTGCCACCTTGTGGTTTAAATAAATCGGTGCACCTGAGAGGTGTTTCAAATAAAGCTCCTGTCCCATGTCAATGAATTCCTTCCACACCCTGGCAATACTCTCCAATCCACAATTGACACATCGCCTCCGGTCTGGAGCAATGACTTGGTGTACTGTGGCTCCGCCCCCTTTCTAGATGACCGACTTCCACCTTTGCCTGGAATGAATTGCCAAACCATCCAGTCCGGGGCACACTGTTTCCTTTACACAGCACTCTTATAGGTCGGGAGGGAGATTCATTCTTTCTGTGTCACAATGGTATATTAATAGATATGTGTCACAGGGAAAATCTTGTTTAGATTATTCTTTATTTTAATGAAAGTGCAAAAGGGCAAATGGATTGGTACAGCTTTAATGGAAATTGTAACAGTTACCACCATATTTTGATGGTAAAACTCATTAAGATGAATTGATAAATGCAAGGTGGTGTGTTAGTCATGACAACTACAAAAGCATAATTATAAATAAAGTAATGCATTCACAATTAAACACCTGATTTCACTGCTGTTAACCCTCGTAGATCAGTTGAATGAAAATGAAACGGTGTACTTTTTTAAATTATAATTATGTTCATATCATTCATACAAGGAATCTAATAGTTTTACAGAGCGCTGAAACCCATAAAGCCATTATTACCCCCCACTGGGGATGAAGTCTCCTGCGAAGGGGGTATAGTAGAGGTGGTCATACGTACACTCTATTATAGACTTCTACATGTGTGTCTACCTTGCTTCATGCATTTTTTACTCTAAAGACTTGGAAGTTACAGAATATTTCAGGGGAAGAACAAAGATGACAACATCCTGGACAAGAAAACTGTTTCCAGTGAAATCCTTACTTTAAAAAATAAATTACCAGTAATGTACAGTATTGTGTTTATTTCCTGATCATCTCCAGCAACAAAGAACTCTTATCAATATTGCAATATCTTCAATTACACAATGCTGAATTGAGGAGCAAGATGAAACCAAGAACCAAAGTCTACATCATTAAAAACAGCTTTTCGAAATGAGAAAGTGGTCATATTTTCACAGTGTGGTATATCTAGTTGCACAGCTGTAAGGATTAAGGTAATGGTTTGCAGTCTGACATTGCCAGATCATCTACGGACTCACACTTATATAATCAAAAAGTTTCTGACCTATGTGAAAGTCTGATATGATGTCACTGAGAACACAGAGAAAGTTAATGTCCCTTAGGAATTTTTTTTCCAAATACTGACACATGCCCTAGTGCCTGAACTTAGCACTATTAGCACTGGAAAGGAAAGGATTGGAGAGAGAAATAGCGTTGGTGTGTGGCGTGTGATGCAATCTCATTTCTGGAGAATATGTACTCTCACCTATTGATACAGAACAGCTACTTATTCTTCTTGTACTGAATACAGTGTACTGCATGCTGGCCTTGAAAAGTGTTCCTCCAGTATTGAGTGATCTGTTATTTTCTGAAATGAACATACTTCCTTGTTCCATACAAATCATACAACCTGTTCGCTCTGCTGGTCCCTCTCCTCTCTTCTGTTTACTTATACTTTGGTTAAAGGTATTATTAGTCATCAAAAGGATATATTTTAATGTGCAAGACCTATTGCTATTACATTTAGTCGCTAGGCTGGACATTTTACAATATAGGCACATTCTAAAAATATCTATTTCAACTACTTTGAATTATCATGACTCCTTAATTCAGCTTGTAACCCAATATTTGTATTGCTGTACCTGACTCGAAAAAGTGTGATATTTAAACCAGAGAAATTTCATAAAATGTAAATGAAGCGCTTAGGTATCTGTTATAAAAACAGTAGAATGATCACAACACACTCAATGGGGGGAGTATCCACGTCTGAAGCAAATGTCAAGAAAGTCCCAATCACAGACATGCAGCCAGCTGGTCTTCCTTTGACACCTTCAGAAAGCATTAGAACTGCAATATGTCACTATCTTAACTTCATAGCCTCTGTCTGGCAGCTCTCCCTCTTTCCACTGTAATTATCTTTTGTAGATGGGTTTCTAATTGGTGGAGTTCATTCAGGACTGGTAAGAATCTTCAAAGGCGGAATTAACTCCACATACCCATTTCCCTCACTCCTTTCCTCTTTTCTTTTTACTGTAATTAGTTATCTTACTTTATGCTCTCTAGGGGGAGGGTCCTGGATGTAGTACCATACGAAGTGCTTCCGCTGCCAGGGACTTGGGTTTAGTTCTCATATCTGAGCTGGTCATGATATGGTCAGCCAGTTGCAGGTAATTATATCTTAAAAACGATTTAACACAACCACATACAGTACATGCACACTGCAGCTTGTGAATATTTTTTTCTGATTTATAGCAGCAACACATCTCACAAGTGCTCTAATAATAATAATAATAATAATAATAATAATAATAATAATAATAACAGGAATCTAGAGAACTCTGACACAGTAGAAATTGACCTTTCTAATAAGTTGGCACCAAACTGTAGACATGTCATGTCCAAACATTATTAGAGGGTTTTCTTGCCATGGCATCCCTGACTACCAACTGACAATGTGCCTGTTCAATGTGCAGGCAGCTTTTCTAAGTCTTAAGTATCATTTTAACAATTAACCAAGAATTGTGTCTCAGTCGTAGTTGAAAAACAACCTTGGCCTTGGTCAATTAAAAAAAAAATGTTTCTGAAATGCTTTGACATTTTCTCCATTGTGGTTGACTGCTTAGTTCGACAGGATGACAAAACCTTACAATTAACTTCCGTGATTCAAAAAGCAATATGTAGGAGAGGGGTCAATACTTCACCTGCTGGTGTTTCCTTTTAATTACATTGTAAGATCTGCCTGCCTTAGAAATAAGACCTGAAGACAACCTCTATTTTGCACATTAGGAAGAACTGTCTTTGTGACAAGATTTGATGGCCAATCAATGAAGCTAAAACTTCGAATTCCGATTCTGTGAAATAGAGTGACAATATCCCAACCGTAACCTAGCCCCATCCTATATATAGAACCTAGTTTTAAAAGCTTGATTATTGCTTCTACTAATCTATTAAAACTAGGAATGCCAGGAAGATGTGGCCTAAAATTGGCCTATAAGTAATTAGTCAGATTAATAAATGAGGTGCTGTGGAGGACTGGTAGCAAAGTGTGATGTCAGTAGGCACTGATAATAACTGACAATGTTTAGTATGCGCTGTAACAAATAAAACAATAAAAAAAAAAAACGTCTGGGTCCCTGACTTACCACCATCATGAACAATGGACAGTGGGGATTATGGGGGCAGGGAACTGTGATACAAAGTGGTAAAAGTGTAATAAAGAACTGTGGTATATTCCGATGTCAAAATTAAATAGGGAGATGTGACAGAGATCAAATGATTCTTGGTGTTAGATCTCCCTCCTGACCTGCGAGGCAGCTGCATAAATGGAACAGAATACCCTGGACTAAATGGCACGACAGTTATTCCCAGGGTTAGGTGGAAGTCGGCCATCTAGAAAGGGGGCAAAGCGATGGTATACAAACTCAATGACCCGGATGGGAAACAGCGTGGCTTCCGCGGATTGGAGGAGCAGATGTGCTCGTTGACCAAGGGGTCATGGGTGACGTTATTAAAAGGGGTGATGTGATCTGTTCATTTTGTGAATGGTTACGTTAAATGACCAGAAGGAGAACCTGTGCTGTGAAACGTGAGTGTTTTGTTTGTTTTTGTTTGTCATCAATAATACTGTTTGTAAATATTTGGATGGCTAACACTATCCGGAGCTGTCGCCAAAGGCCAGCACTAAACCCGGATCAACAACACTGCACTTTTGTTGACAGTAAAGAATGGTATTCACCACGAGCACTAGAGCACGCAGTGTGGACTGGTGTTTGTGTTTGTGTATGTGTTTGTGGCAAAGTGCCCCGCCCCTGTGTGCATTTGTGTGTTGTGTGATGTATGTTGCGTGCGTATGTTAATGTTGGTGTATAGATTGGTACACGGGATATAAACGGGTCTGTGTTTCACGTGTATTTAAAGTGTAGAGTTGTATTTAGGCACGAGGAGAGCACAAATCACTTCACGTGTTGGTTAAATGTAATATGTGAGCACGGGGTTGCACAGAATTAATTCACGTGCTGGGATTCAAGTGAATAATTAATTAGTAATCGAATCCCAGCACAACAGTATATATAGATGCACGTTTCTTTCAGTCGGGGTTAGGTGTTCGGTGAGTGGAGAACGGGATTGGAGACGGAGGTGAAGTAAAGTAATAATAATAATAGTAAAAGTAATAGTTAAATCTGCTCACCGTGTTTGTTCGTCTGTCCTGCACCGTCTGTTTAGTGTTTAGTTGTTTTGTATGTCTGTTTATTTTGGCGCAAGTGCCGTGTCCTGTGTTTTGTTACAACCGTTTATTTTCTGTCTGTTTATTCATTAAATGCTGAGCGAAAGCATTCGCTCAGCTCCACCAAACTCCACATCTCTCTGTCGTTTGTGTTCCTGTTTCTGGTCTGACGCCACCCACTCCGGCCGTCTTTGTGACAGTGTTACATGTGGGTGAACTGAAACAGGATTGTTATTATTTCAGAGCAAACCTGCAAATTATAGATAAGCAATACACGCCACTGTATTGCTTCATTAACATTGTTATTGTTTACTGCTGTTAGCCATCAGGCATTGGATTATACAATTAAACCTTCATTGCACCTGGATTATCGTTGTTTGTCTGATTATTGATCACCTGCACCTACACACTGTTAACCACTTTGCCACAGGAGACTATAGTATTAACAGTGTATCTAAAATAGCATTGCATTTGCTTCCTGTTTCAGTCAAAGTCTAGCATTGCCTTGATTAACAGTATTTTATAAGAGCAGGCATATGACATGCACAGCACTCTTGTGTCTTGAATATCTCATTCAAACTGGTAATGGCTAGTTCCCATAACAGAAAGGGAAACCCTTTGCAATTGTTTCTTAAAATTCTTGGTTCATCTGAATAAAACCCTGTTTGAGTCTACAAATGGACATCACACTGTAAAACTATGAATTCAATTATTGTTAATTCAATTACTGTTATCAAAAATGGAAAGTGATAATGAGCAAATTCTTCTGGCTGTGAATTGTAATCATTTAGAGCCCCAAACAGCATCATGTTATTGTGCGGTCCATGCCACCTACCCTGATACCGGTAATGGTTTTCAGCAGACACAGCTTCCACAATGTGATAGTGGATTGTGGCAAAGTGGTTTGTAGTGCACAGGTGCAGTGGTGATGCGGTGCTCAGGAATGATAGACACAAGACTGTTCACGGTGAAAAAGCAGCTCTTAATTTGCTGACAAATAATAATACCTGGCTCTACACAACGATGTGCATCGCTCAGGTAAACCACGGGGTTCAGTCCTGAAATAATAATAAACTAAACAAGACACACACAAACACAACACGGTCACAAGTCCAGAGTGAGTGCTCTTAGTGAAAGTGGTGATTTACAGGTTTATTTGTGTACAATGGTGAAGTGGAGTCCGGGTTTATTTGCTGGAGGTTGAGCTATAGTTCCTGGAGTTTAGCCTTCTATAATGACAAACAACAGTTTAAATACAGGCAAAAACAATACAAAACTCACGGTTTCTTTATAACACAGTTCGTCCTCATAGATCTTTCCGTAACCATACCCAAGGAGCAGATTGCTCGGCCACATCCCCTGATATACCTTCAGTCACGCCTCCTTCGGTAGCGAGTGCAACCATGTATCCTCCAATCCATGACTGACACATCGCCTAGTAAGGCGATGACTTCTGGTATTGTGACTCCGCCCCCTTTCTGGATGGCCGTCTTCCAACTGACCCTGGAATGAACTGCCAAACCATCCAGTCCGGGGCACACTGTTCCTGTTATAACGCGCCCTTACAGGTCGGGAGGGAGATGGTTGACTAGGATTCATTCGTTCTCTGTCACAGACAGTCACTCGTTTTTTTTTTTTTTGTAAGAAGAGCGTTAGGACTGTGAGGCTTTTTCAAGGAGCTACAGTGCATCACCTGATTCGTCCTTGCCCTGCCAACCCCATGACATCCTCTCAGATGCTTCCTGGGTCCTCATTGATGAAAGTCCTGATGTGAAGACTTCAGAAGCGTAACTATACTGAACTTTTATTGATTTAGCAATTTAAAAATATTCAGTTCGTGTTGTAAGTGCATTGAGACAGTATTAAGACTGTGTACAGTAAATAATAGTTATTTTATTTTATTTTTTAAATGCAAAATAGTAATATTTTTATTTCTTATCTGCAAATTGAAGTACTGTGCTGAGGTAACACTGTTTGAAAGGGAAAGCATATTTATCAGTATTGCAAACTTTTTTTTAATTTGTATGCGAAATAAGACTATTTGCCTCAGGGTTAATAATATTTGTCATTCATTATTGACTTGTCAGTAAGACATTCAAAATAATCTGAACTAACCTTATGTTTTCTTTCTGTAACTCAATTGATAATTTCTATAATAAATATTTATAGCAATTTGAGATATAGTTATTGAGTAACTGTGCTTATTTATAGAAGCGTTAATAGTTTTCTATTTGTATGTATCTTGGAGTAGGGGCATCTCACCTGTCCTGTAAGATTTAGGAAGGGAGGGATTGATCTGGTTGGTACAACTATTTACCTTTTGTGTTTACCACTACTATTAATTCAGGTAGTCACCATGTATTCAGATCCTGGACCCTACCTTGCCAAATTAGGTAAAAGATTTACTGAAGCAGTTAATAGATTAACACAAGACAGGCACATACCTACAGTCCAAGGTATAGGGATGAATAGTGTTGGGGATGGGGACTCAGACCCAAAATAGAATCTAGTATAGAACCCCTACAATAGCGGGACAATTTAACCTCCCGTCAAATGTGGCTTACATAACCGAATGTGAGGGTGGGTTCATGGAATGAGTGACAGCTTTGTCGCACTCCTTATTCACTGAAATATAATGCAGTTACTCCGGCAAGGTACCTTACAACATGACACGTTTTATACTGGACTGCACGTGTTTACTCTCCAGTTCAAGGGACCACTTGAACTGGAGAGTGAACCTGCATGTACAGTGGCTCTCAAAAGCATTCACCCCCCTTGGACTTTTCCACATTTTATTGTGTTACAACATGGAATCAGAATGGATTTAATTAGGAGTTTTTGCCACTGATCAACACAAAAAAGTCCATAATGTCAAAGTGAAAAATAAAATCTACAAATTGTTCTAAATTAATTACAAATACAAAACAGAAAATAATTGATTGCATAAGTATTCACCACCTTGAGTCAATATTTGATAGAGGCACCTTTGGCAGCAATTACAGCCATGAGTCTATTTGGATAATTTTCTACCAGCTTTGCACATCTGGACACTGCAATTTTTGCCCATCCTTCTTTGCAAAATTGCTCAAGCTCCGTCAGGTTGGATGGGGACCTTTGGTGAACAGCAATTTTCAACTCTTTCCACATATTCTCAATTGGGCAGCAGTGTGGAGTAGTGGTTAGGGCTCTGGACTCTTGACCGGAGGGTTGTGGGTTCAATCCCAGGTGGGGGACATTGCTGCTGTACCCTTGAGCAAGGTACTTTACCTAGATTGCTCCAGTAAAAAACCCAACTGTAAAAATGGGTAATTGTATGTAAAATAATGTGATATCTGTATAATGTGAAATAATGTATAATGTGATATCTTGTAACAATTGTAAGTCGCCCTGGGTAAGTAATAATAATAAATAATAATAATTGAGGTCCTGGCTTTGACTGAGCCACTCCAGGACATTGACCTTTTTGTTTTTAAGCCACTCCAGTGTGGTTTTGGCTGTATGTTTGGGGTCATTGTCCTGCTGGAAGATAAATCTTCTCCCAAGTCCCAGGTCTCTTGCAGATTTCAGCAGGTTTTCCTCCAGGATTTTTGTCTGTACTTTGCTGCATCCATTTTGCCCTCAATCTTCACAAGCTTTTCAGGCACATGAGTGACATTGAATGAAGTGATCAGGAACAAAATGAGCATCCAAACAACACATTTCTAAATAACCATATTTAAAATAAACATTCACATGTTTTATTATTTTGCAGCAGATTACATTTTTTTAGTAAGATGTATTAAAAATAGAAATCTGCAGAATTTCTATATTAACGCAAAAAAGCAATATTGAAGGCAATTGCAGTGTTCTTTGTTTTAGGCTAACAGAAGAACAAACAAATTGTGTCTTTCATTAAAACAAAAGCTTCAAGTTACAATGAGCAGACACATCATTTGTAGATGAGGTTTTAAAGTGAGCAAGAAGCTCAAGGTTGGAGGGCTCTGCAATGAAGCGGTGGTGATTGACTAAATGGAAACAAGAAGTAATTGGTATTATTATCATACAACAGAATACATTACCATTTGGCATTTCATGTTCATATTCATTACTAAACTGTATAGACAAAAGTTGGACCATATCTAAGACAGAAAACAATACACAGAATGACACCCACTCCTTGGGCTTTGCTTTGAAGTATTTGACCATTCCAGTAGCTACAGTATATAAACTACAAGATATCACATTATTTATACATACAATTACCCATTTATACAGTTGGGTTTTTACTGGAGCAATCTAGGTAAAGTACCTTTCGCAAGGGTACAGCAGCAGTGTCCCCCACCTGGGATTGAACCCACAAACCTCCTGGCAAGAGTCCAGAGCCCTAACTACTACTCCACACTGCTGCCCTTAAGATTGCATTACAATGCAAATGGAACTTGGCAGACATGAATGGTCTGGTGACCTTCCATTAGTTATTCACTAACACTGGAACAGTCAATCCTTATTATCCTTACAAATAGGTATTGTTACAATTATAACTTAAAGGATGACGGATAGTGACATCATTTCATGAGTTTTAAAATGCTTTAGATGCACATATAACCAGTTTAGATCCAGTGCCCCCACAGTTTCAGATTCTAAATGGATATAAAAAATCTATGAGAAATCATTAATCAAACCAAATTAAAGTAAAGCACAATAATAATAATAATAATAATAATAATAATAATAATAATAATAATAATAATAATAATAATAATAATAATTAAAAACTAGTTGCTTCTGTAAAATTTCTAGGGTTGTATACAAATTAGTACTGGTAATACCTGGTTTGAAACCGCTTTGTAGGGTCGTCTTAGTGATGTCGTGGTTTAGTGACATTTTCTAATCCATAAGTTTCAAGGGCAGAGACAGATTGCAGTGTGTCACTGTACGTTGAGACTTTCTGTTTATTTCATTTTCAATCGGCTTTGACAATGGATAAAAGAAAATGGTTTAGAACAAATGAAAAACATGTGTCTGGTAGCAGTAGTTATGCTCCATCAACAGCAGTCACTGAAGAAGATCCAGATGGGCCCACAGTAACCGATGAAGGATGGCGGGAGGCAACTGAGTTGCAGCAGAGCAGCAAGGCCCCAGCAGTTAAATCGCCTGATAATTAGGGCTTCTGATTTTCGGGTTTTACCCGATTTAACCCGATTTCTGTCCCCCCGAATGCTTTATATATATATATATATATATATATTTCAAAATTACAGCAATATAGCTTTAAGGTTTTTGCATTTTTTGCACATTTTTCTTCCCAGTTATTTGTTTTATGAGTGTGTTTAATTTAAGCCAAGAGCATTTAGATCTAACAGTCGATAGTTTCTCTTTGTAAAACAGCATGGAGTAAAGTTGTTTAGTTTTCCTGTATGTTCTGTGTGCAATTATACTTGCAACTCCACTACAAAATAAAATGCTTCCATATACAAAAGAGAGAGAGAGGGGAGAGAGATAGATGTCATCAAAAGTTTGCAGACCCTGTGTGGAAATATACATACATTGGGGATTTAAGTTGTTGACAACAACTTTGTTGTCAACACTTTGTACTTAAGCATTTGTTTATTTCTTTCTAAATAAAACCCAATTTCTACCTGAATATGTATTCTTTCTTGATTTTATATAACAAAATCGCTATGGGAAAGGATGTTTCTACTCTTGTGAACTCTGACCAGCTTGCTATGAAGCGTTATTGCCTGTCATATATTATTAAAATTGTGGAATTTCTTGCAGTCAACAAATTGCCATTCAGAGGCGGTAGTGACTCAATCAATAACGTGGCAGAAAGGTACAGTAGACTGTTCTTGTCTTTATTTGAATATACATTGAGGAAAGACCCAGAGCTTGCAAAAGTATACAAAACAATCGTCGGCAATGCTTAGTACACCTGTCATGACATTCAGAATGAAATCATTGAAATAGTGAGTGATACGGTAAAACAAGAAATAGTGTCACCACTAAGCGGTGGCTCACTTTCCTAACCGTACTACGCCACCTGGTGGTAATTATACAGGCACCAGGTCCCGTGATAAGATGGAGGTAAGTACCTTTTATTACTCCCTTAACTTTTTATGTTAATGCTTTCTAATTCCTTTTTACACAGGTTCTTTGACCTAGATCCACACAGTCAGACACTGAGATTGACAGACACACAAGTTCTAATAAAAAATATACTTTTTATTATTAAAAAGATAATTAATTAATCAAACGGAAAAAGGAATTGGGTGGCAGCAAACTGCACTTTAAAAGTAAAAAAAACAAACAAAAAAATATCCAAAAAATAAATAAAAAATAACATAATAAGCCAAGCACTGGCTCTGAAACAAAAATAAGTCCTGGTCCACACTCAAAAAGAAAACTATATATAATCTCAAAAAAATAATCAACTTCGAGATTGCGGTCCCCAAAAGAACTTCAGTAAAAAAAAAAAGGAAATACTGTACATTCAACAGTCCGGGGTGAAGATGTTGCCTGCACGTCGTCCTCCGGAACTGCAGGGGACGATCAATGGCCGAAAGTCCGGTACTGTCCAGCTCGACCCTCTCGCCAAAGTGCTAATAATAAAAAAAACAAATCTACTGCAAACCACATTAATCAAATTGTGAAAAAAAAATGATGTCCAGAAAAAAATAAGAAGGACCTCGATATATAAATCCACACTCCATAATAATAATTAAAAAAAATAACTCGAAGGAACAAATCCAGTTTAAAACATGCACTCATAAAATCTCATCAAAAAAACGAAAATAAAAATGTAACAGTGCTGCACCACACCACTGGGATTGCCGGGCCCCTCTTCCAGGCAGCCCGTGAATGGCTTAAGGCAGCCACCAGATTCTTCCATCCAACCCTTGGCTCCACGTTGACTTGGGGAGGGGGATTACTCTCGTCAGGCGGACCGGGGGACAGAGACAAACAACCAGTTCCAGTTACTCTCCCAGTAACTGGAAGAAATAAAATAACAGTCACCATACACAGCACCTGCCATTCCTATTACTGCATGGTTTGATGTTTTACTTCTTTATTTTCTTTTTGACTCTCCAGCTACCTGCTTTGCTCTCTTCCTTATTTTTTTCCTAATTCCTATTTACCCTTACTCCTGTCAGTCCTGTGCTGCCTCTCATTCCCAGACTTTCCTGGTCGTGCTACCTTCTCTCTTTCTCCTCTCTTAAGAAAAAAAAAATCCACCTTTGCTGGCTAAAACCCCATCTTTTATAGCCCAGCCCTACCTCATTATGAGCTGCAGGTGTCATTCAATTTGCACAAGGTAACTAAAACGGGAACAGAACAGACTGACAATGAATTACAATACAGTCAGCCATTTACATTTGGTACAGGGATAATTAACACAGGGATAACCGATTTGTCACACTAGTGACAGTGGTTCATGAGATTCGTGGTGCTATACTGTGATAGTGGATGGAACGCGAGACCCAACAGGATGTGAAAATATCTCAATCGTAATTTGTTTTCTTGCAGAAAACTATGACAGCAAAGAAAGGCTTCTAACAATAGCCACCACTGATGCACTTGACACTTTATCACTCATAACACTGTCATAGCAGAAATATCGAAACCTGGGCTAAGTACTTCCAAAATGCTCAGTCAGTGCTACGATGGAGCTAGCGTGATGTCAGTTCAAAAACTGATGCAAGAGAAACTGGAGCGAGAGATACCATATATTCATTGCTTTAATCACCGATTGCATTTAGTCGTTGTACATGCCATGTCGTCTGAAAGAGGAGTAGAGTAATTCTTTAATGTGTGTGACTCTACCAGTTGATTAGGAAACCCACTGTCGCTGTCCTCTACAAAGGTGAGAAACTTAAGCGTTTACTGGAAAAACGATGGACTGGTCATTATGGCACAGTATCAGTTATTGTCAAGTCGTTTGACACCATTTTTGAACTCCTTACAGAAGTTGAAAATACTCAAGCACATGGAACCCATGTGTGAATTGAAGCTACAGGGTTAATAAAGGAAATATCTGTGCCTCACTTTAAATTCATTGCACACATTGTCAAGATTTTGCAGGTACTAGATGCTCCAAACAAGATGCTTCAGGCAGAACAAACTGACCTGCTTTCAGCGGTACAAGTTATTCAAAGTGCATCAGATTGCATCACTAAACTACGCTCCGACTCTGACTTTGATGAGCTTTGGAAGAACTACGGCAAAACTGCAACTAATGTACCTTATAAAAGAAGTCATTAACAAACATTTACAACAGTTCGTGGTGAAGGTTCTGTGGGTCAACCTACAGATGGAAATGAAGGTAAGGTGTGTTGTGAGTTCAAAAGGATGTACTATAGCACACTGGATGCAGTCCTTAGCGAAATTTCAGTATGTTTTAGTGAAGGTATGTGACAGAGAAAGAATGAATCTTGGTTATAAATCTCCCTCCTGACTTGTGAGGATGCTGTGTAAAGGGAACAGTGTGCCCCAGACTGGATGGTCTGACAATTCATTCGAGGGAAAGGTGGAAGTCGGCCATCTAGAAAGGGGGCAAAGCCACGGTACACCAAGTCATCACCCCAGACGGGAAGCGATGTGGCAACCGCGGATTGGAGGAAAAACGGTTGCACTCACTAACCAAGGGGGCATGACTGACAGTACAAAGGGGGACGTGGCTAGGTGATCTGTTCCTTTGTTGAGAGAGAACCGCTGAAGGAAAATAAAAAGTAACCGTGAGTGTTTAGTGTTTGTTTGTTTTGTTGTTTCTAATTGTACTTGTTTGTTCTTATTAGATGGCTAACACGTACCGGAAGCTGTCGCTTAAGGCCAGCACTAACCCGGACAACACTTCACCACTGTGCACTAAGAAATTATATTTTACCACTTGCACGTTAACACTCACTCTGGACTTGTGATCGTGATCGTGTTTGTGTCTTTGTGTGTGTGTTTATACTGTGTTTATTATTTCGGGACTGTAACCTGTGGTTTAAAATTGTGCAATACACATTACTGTGTATTACCTGGGATTATTATTTACGGTCGCCACGACCTGGATTAAAATCGGAACCAATAAAGAATTGTTTGGACCGTGAACTGTGTTGTCTGTCATCCGTTACGCATTGCATCACTTCTACACCTGCGCACTGCAAACCACTTTGCCACAATGTAATACTAAGTTAATTGGTGCACTGCTAGCTTTAGATCCGAAAAGCCCAACTTTTCCCCAAGTGGCACACATACAGCCTTTAACCAATTTAACAAACACAGAGATCGTCGAATCAGAATTTCTTGTTGCACGTCAGTTTCTTCAGACACAAACGGACTCCTCTGCAAGTGAAACATGGACTACCAAGACACAACTAAAGACTTTCTAAAGGGCCCTGGAAGCAATACCAAGCGTAAGCACAGCCATGAAGCATGGCTTTAACCTTCCGAGCTTCAACAGCAATGGATGTAAATTCTTTCTCCACTCTCACCAATGCACTGACCATTCATAGAGGAAGCATGCTTCATGCCCGCAAAGCACAGCTCATTCACCTTGCATCTGAAGCAGACCTAACCTGCAAGTTTTATGACGAATGGAAGGAGACAGTGATGAGAAAATTCAGTTCAAGAGAAAGACGTCAGTTGCAGCTGTACAAGGCCTTCAGGAAGGCTGGTAAGTTCATTTTTAAAACATTCTGCTATGTTCTTAGTGAATAATTTAATTTTATTTAAATGTTACTGTGCTCATACTAATTGAATAATAATGTAGCTGCACTGCAGTGCAACTGCATCACTTTATATAGATAATAGTTACCAGTTTAGACTATTATCTTTCTGTTTAGAGTCATTTACCCTACAGATAATTTTTTATTTTATTTACGGTATTGATTTATTGAAATGCAACAGGTAAAGCTGACATAGTAAATAATCTTTGCGTCTAAGGGAATTGGATTGTTTACAAGAGCGTATGCTTTTTATGTTCCGTATTGAAGAGTTGAAAGTAAGCACTATATGTACATTCGTTACTTTACAGTAATCTGGTGTGTGTGGGAATCTGTTTATTGCAATCTCTGTGGAGGGCCTGCTCACTGTATGATTGTATTCTTTTCAAGTACTGTTAATTTAAAAGGGAAAAAAACTTTTCCTGAAAGAAATGTGGTAATTCATGCTGTGTGGATAATTCATAATATTGCGCTGTCATATGATTGATTTATTTCTTTGTTTACTGTCATCACAGTGAAGTAAACTAGTAGAGAATACAACCTCATTGATTTGTCTTTTCCAAAATGAGCACCCCCCCCACTAAAAAAGTGGATGCCCCCCCCCATAGCGTTCATGCTGCCACTGGGCCTGCATATAACACTCCGCACGCTATTCTCAAGGGAGTGACAAATTTGGACTTGATTGCACTCCACGTGGGATAAGCATCTGGGTGGTTAATATACAGCCAAACCCTAGAGTATAAGCTGTAAAATCTGAAATAAGGTTTATAGGCTACAATTAGGATGATACTGATAATTGATTATGTATTTAATATTCATTTTGCTTCATGCCCCTGTATTTTTTTCCTTGTGTTTATTATTATTATTATTATTATTATTATTATTATTATTATTATTATTATTATTATTATTATTATTATTATTTGTTTATTTAGCAGACTCCTTTAACCAAGGCGACTTACAGAGACTAGGGTGTGTGAACTATGCATCAGCTGCAGAGTCACTTACAACTACATCTCACCCGAAAGACGGAGCACAAGGAGGTTAAGTGACTTGCTCAGGGCCACACAGTGAGTCAGTGGCTGAGGTGGGATTTAGTAATTGAACTGGCCTTGTACAGCTTTCAATGCTTGGACTGAAGCTGGTTTCACTACAGCTTTACTAGCTGAGAACCTCAGGTATACTGAACCGTCCTTACTATGACAGTAATACTAAATACTCTAGAAATGTATCCATTACTTAAGATTTCTGTAGTATACTCTTATTAAAGTGTACAGACCCCCTTCTTTTGCAAGATACAGCATTGATAATGGCTCCCCAGGTTCAAGATGCTCACCAAAGGGGTTATTGTTCTACATTTGGAAAGTGGATTTTTTTTTTTTATTCAGTTGTTGCCAATTGTTTTTACCCCAGTTTTCTCCCCAATTTGGAATGCCCAATTATTATTTTTATCCCGGTTCAGTGCTGCAACCCCCCGGCGACTCAGCGAACGGAGGCTGAAACACGCGTTCTCCGAAACGTGTTCCTGTCAATCCATCATTTTCGCACTGCGGATCCACAGCGAAGCCACCAGACCTATAGTGCCGGAGGACAACACAGATATGAATGACTGCACTGCAGACCCACAATTATATATGAGTTCCAAAGGCTGCTTTTAAACCTTTAAAGGATATCTAATGAAGTATCTCGGTGGGACCTCCAAATATGTATGGAGTGCATGAGATTGAAAGTCCCATGGTGTGCCATGTAGAGGAAACAGTAGGCTTGTAGTATCTTTCAACACTGTTGTCGGTATGTACCGCATAGATTTTGTGTGTAAAGCAATACATTGTACGGTTTCCTAAAAATACAGTTTTTCAAAGTTTGCAAAGTAGAACTTTATGAGGTTTGCACACCTCTCACTATTACTACATTTTGTTGAGGTCTTGAAGCTTTTGTAGGCTAGGTGTGGTTTATATTCCAAAGTATTGTGCTTCACAGTTTTAGACACTTAAGCTATTTTTGTAAGTTTTTTTCTCTTAATGAATTAGTCTTTCCTATTTGTCCTTTATACTATAATTAGGGTTTATATTTTCCAAATCTCTACCTCCCTTTAAATGTTAATTAGTAGTTGTTAAGCTGTCTCTGCATCCTAACAAAGAGAAAACTACTAATTAAAGACTGGGTTTAAGATAATTTTTTTCTTTGCTACAAATCAAGGAGGTTTTAAATGACGAACAGTGTACACTCTGTACTGGGTATTTTATGCTGAAAAGAAAATCTGTCAGGACAACTCTGTTAAACAACTGAAAATAACAAAAGCACACGATAAACTAGGCGCCTGCAAGAATGAAATGCAATAAAGATCAGCGATGAGCAATTAACGTAATTTGTCACGTCTGTTTGAAATAAAAATTAAGCAAAACAGATCCAGTCTCAGTCAAGATATGAAGGTAAAATCAAGTGATATTGTTTTGTAATTAACAGCTTTTTAATTAGGAAACAGAATCGGCTCAAAATAAATTTAAAGGGACATTGTGTGATCAAAAATAAAACCTGAAAACTTCAAGCCCTAAATATAATATAATTGTGTTTTTGCTACCTTTGCTGTATTTTATGTTTAATGACTTAAACTTGCTAAATCCTTTCTTTTGTCCCATACTTGTTGTCCGTGGAATTTTCCTATGCGGTGCCACATCAAATGATTTAAGAAGCAGTCTCTGGACTTGATCAGGACTGACAACCTCTTAATACTTCCATATAAAGTGTGTTTCTCTGTTTTGACACTATTAGTAGATGTTTTAGTTATTTCCTTCTCTAAGGTGGGGAAGAGTAAACAGACCCACTTTATCATAACAGATTAATGAACCAAATTATCATTTAGATTGTTAATATAGCTAAAACTGTACGCCTATCCTCACTGATAGACCCCCAGCAGCTAACTACACTTTTCCACCCCCTCTTCTCATTTATTCTCATCCAAATCCACCTGCTGGCTCTGTCTGCAGCCAACCCAGTTCTTTGATGATCTGCTGATGAATTTTGCCTTCTAACACCAATTAAAGCCCTCTTACTAGGTGAACACTGAGCAGAGGTCTTTCAGCCATCCCTCTTCCTTTCAGCAGCAAGGCTTGTGTGTCAGAGCATCCTCCTCTTGTAGACCTCCTCCAGAGCCTCCTCCCACAGTCAGTGAACTCACTGACAGTGATAAATCGTTCTTTTCATAAAACTAATGCTTTTATAGCTTCTATTATTGAATCAATTGAAGCTTGTTTTTAAAACTATAACAATGTTGACCTAAAGTGCATCTACATTCTAACCTGAACCCCTCCTGCTATTCAGTCAGGGACTCTCTGAAATTGCAAATTGCGACAAACTGTGTGTGATGCCGTGTTCTTTTTTTTTTTTTCTTCCATCAGCAGAAAATCTAGATCAGATTTATGTCGACTGGGACTCCCTCAAAATGGAGGACTGGAAGAACTGGGTCCCTTGAACTCGCGCGATGGACCTGAGAGTTGGGTTTTAAATCTCTGACTGCAGAAAACAATATGATAGCTGAAGGCTGAGAATATATTATGCTATCATCATTTTTTTATCTTTTAATCTTTGAAAATGATACATACAGATGATATTTTACTTTTGTGTAATGTCCGGTATCAGACTGGATGACATACTGCAGATGGAACCGACAGCAGCCCAGTTTGATATTGGAATGAGCTGAAATTTTTAAACACTGGTTTCACAGTTCAGATGGAAATGGGGTATTTATGTTGTGGTAGTCACTCATTTAACTAACTGAACTCCAAGGCTTCTAGAAATTAAACACATGTAAGCTCAGTGAATTAGAACACAGTACTACCCATAGTAGCCACCGGCACAGGTTTTAAAAATAATTAATTCATGCTGTAGCAGTAACTTCACTGTCCAGTTGGTGCATAATTCCAAAATTGAATTTGTAATTTCCAGACCAGCTTAAATCTGCATAAATCAGAAGCTGAGAATCGTATATCTGTTTTTAAACTTTCATTTCAAGAAGTGTTTATATTGTCTTCTTGCCCATCGTTACCAGTGTAACACTGACCTGAACACTGCTGAATTTTGTAACAAGGAATTCATGTCATTCTTGAAACGTGTAAAGGAATTACAAAAGGAACCTCAGTCAAAAAAGAAATAATAATCAAAAACAAAGAATCCACCAGTAAACTGGTATTTTTTTTCAATACGCTTGTATTACTGAAGTTTTGAAATTCTGCTATGATGCAAAAATCATCATAACATAATTATCATCAAACCCTTAGAAGACATGATAAGCACAACAAGAAGTTTCAGTTGGGCAATGCTCTTGACCCTATTACTGACAGTGCAACTGAAAATATGATGTAATTAGTGTAATTTAGTTTGTATTTTCTTTTCTGTATCTATTTTAACTTGTGAGATGGATGTGCAATCCCAGTAGATGGCTGTGAATGATCTTGTTTGTAGATGCTTAAAATAATTGTAACTAATAAAATAATTCCATAAATCGTACCCGTTTTACACGTCAATAGATTTGTAGGTCTCAAACCTGCAATTTTCAAAGCAACACATGTCTTTTCATTTTAAAACAGACATCTGGTTCAATTAAGTTCTCAGGTTGCTTGCCTTGCCACCAATGAAGTCTGTTACTGCTTCAATTCCTTGGTCATTGTTCACTCCTGCAGTGCCTCCTGGGTCAAAGCATGTTACTGGCTGTGAGATTTGAAATTGTGTTTCAAATGTGCAGCTTTTTGCCATCCAATTATTTGAAATGGGATCTAAACACATTTGAATATGTACTGTTCTGTGGATTTCCATATTAAAAATGAGCTTAATGTAAATTATATTCTGCTCGTCTTTAGCTATTCATTATTAAAATGCTCATTTGCCTTGTTCAAAATAATGAGATGCCATTATCTATTAGGTCTGTTTTCCAGCACCTTTCTTCCATGCATGGATATAATGAATAGATACATTTTGTCAGTCATAATTGAATCACTGATATTTCTCCCACATTCTTATTTTGTTACCACAATGACAGACAATTACCAGTCTTGTCTAATGTTGATGGACCAGAAGCTATTAAAACGTTGCAAGCAAATAAACCACAAAGAACTTGAAGATTAATGGATTTAAAAGTAATTGAAAGCTAAAGGATTCAGTTTTATTTACATATAAATGTTATTGTTAAAGGGACAGTTCTCAGATTGTGAGAAACCAAAGGTCCACCTTTTTAGTAGCAAAGTGATATTTAATAAGAAAATATATATAACATCCCAATCTGTTCAGTTAATGGAGAATCTGTCGACAAAATCAACGGCACACCCCTAGTGGTCGTTTTAAAACCAGCATTCAGAAGCTTACACACTCTTATAAAAGTGTCCAATAGTAAAAGCATAGCAAAAGTGTAATAAAGCTTTGTGACAGCATGGTCAAACATAAGTGTAAGAAAACATGGCCTACAGGTACAACCCCTAATATTTCCTTAATATTTCTTGAGACACTGAGGGAAAGCACCAGGCACGACACACAATTTCAAGTCACTGTAATCAGGTTTTATTAACACACAAGTAAATGATTATACAGAGAAAAGCACCTACTAGAGTATATGAACTAGCCCTAATACAGAGTAACAGATAATAAGTTAATACTTCCAAATTGCTGCTTCCCTCCAGACAGTTTGCGATGTTAGCTCCTCCTCCGTTCTCCAACTGTGCTGAGTTAATAGTAAAACATAATAGATATACTACAACCCCTAACTTACCACATCCCATACATTATAAGCAGAGGCCCTCTTCTATCAACCCACATTCCTAGCTAATTGTTCTTGTATTTGCAAGAGGAACCGTTCACAAGATATTTCTTTTAAGGCTATAAATTATTTCGTAAGTAAGCATTGTAAAGCCCAGAAAGGTATGATAAAGTATATTTAAAAACATGACAAAGCATGGTAAACTATGCAAAATACAACCATGGGAAACCATGGGAAAACTACAATAATACTGTGCAAATGTGTCATGGTAAAGTTTTATAAGGGCATTGGATAAAAAGGGACATTTTTACTGGAGTAGTTAAGCCTTGTAACAAATTATCTAAATTGAAACAATAGAGAATGATGGAGAACACACATATTAAATAGGCAAGACATGTTATGATAATGTGGACGATACAGCTCTATGTAAATATCAATCCAGTATTCAACACATTTAGTGAATTCCTATTCCTGAATTCCTAAAAGAACCAATGCACATGCCTCAATTCAAAGGAATAGTCAAAAAGGTGCAAAAAGCATCAAAGCACAATTATCATGAAACCCTTAGAAGATATTTTCTTTTCATAAAGGAGACATCCACTTATGAGTTGAATTGCGATTTATTGAATTAACACGTTTAATAAATACAATGACATCATTTGTCCCATGGCCTTTTCCATTGGGGCTCGGTATCTGCCCTAATACTGGCCGAGATAGACTGATAGGCTAGCCAGCAGGCAGAACAACTGGTCCTCAGGGCCACCTTCCCCCTTTGGACAAGGCACGCTGCAAGGTGGAGGCGGGGAGGAGGAGGAAACAAAGATAAAAAATGACATGAAATAGAATGCTATTTGTAGAACATTGGACAATGATGTAATTGGTAGGTAGAGTCTCCAATCAGAAAAACAACCTAGTTTCTAATTCTACATAAAATTATAGGCAGCAGGTCTCATTGTGAAATGGATATGCAATCTCAGTGGATGGGTGTGAAATTATTTCTTTTGTACAGACCTTTAAGAGGCTTAAAGTAATTGTAGCTAACAAAATAATTCCATAAATCTTGCACTTTCGATAGCTTAATAGGTCTCCAATCTGCAGTTTAGCAAACATGTATTTTCATTTTTAAACAGGCACCTGGTTAAGAAAGTTTGCATTTTGCTTTGCTTGCCACCCAGGAAATCTGGTACTGCTTCTTCCTTGATCATTTCACCCCAGCAGAGTCTTCTGTTACTGGCTGAAAGCATGCCCGTCAATAGGGGAGCTTCTGAGAATAGGGTGGGGAAAGCTTGGCTTTCAAACAGAGATTTCATTATGCTAGTGTAGAACCAGATGCAATGCACGTTTGTAGGCTATAGCAATGGCCATGTGCCATAGTGGAGGCAATCAGCTGTGCTGAAATTGCTAAGGACAGTATCAGATTAAGAGGGTATATGGAGGAATATGTCTGCTTTCCTGCCTGTAAGTCACATGTACATTTACACTAGGATACAAAATATATTAACCCACTTGACCAATAAAAAAAAGTACCAGATAACAAAAACTATGGTAATTGTTTATAATTACTATTTGTAAAATGTTATCCAAGAGTAAGTTGATGTAGCAGGGTAAATATAATCAACTAATTGATCATTTAATCAAAAGAATAATGTTTGTTAATGTGTAGCAAAAATGTTACATAAAATAAGCATTTATACCAGAAGCGATATACTGTAGAAACCTTTGTATAAGTCTGCCTTCTAAGTATTTTTAGGGGGTCCTAAAAAGGGGGAGCAACTTATACACCGATGTGACCTATAGGCTTTTTCCTGAAATTGTTGTCTCAAAAAAGGGGGGTGGCGACTTATACACAGGTGCGACCTATACACTGTTTTCTTACAGTAATAGAAAGTTATAGAAGTTATTTGTTTGCATGTATGGCAGATAGAAGTTTGAGGGGTGGAAGTGAAACTCAAGATGAATGCCGCTGTTGTTCCAGTGAGAGTTAAGGGGCTGAATAGCTTGGAGGCTATATAGGTCAAATGTGCTGTGAAAACTGTGAACCTTTGTTATATAAAGTAGCTGTAGCCCATGATGGACTGATACCTTTTAGGGCCTAATGGGAAATTATTTCAGAATGCTAAAGGAATCTTGTATGTTGCTTTTGCTTCTTAAATGTTCAAGTTACTGCAGCCAGTATTAGAGACTATTATTGTTTCATTTTATCCTTTGCCCTATCCAGTTGTTTTTCAAGAATTTCCAATTCAGCACAGGACTATGTAAACTGAACCCTTGGAACGAGTAACCTGTGGGTGGTCAGACAGCTTTACACAATACATTTACCCATTAGCTAAGAAGAGAATGTTGCAATATAGCGCAACAGGGAGATGGCAATGAGAAGGATACAAACAATGATATACACATTAAATCCTGAGGTGTATTTTACAAACGAGCAACTTCCAAACTGAAAACTTTGTGAAATGTTGAACATAAAGTAAGGGTGATATTTTCTGGTAGTGCAATGCACCCTTTTTTCAGTTGTCAGCGAAATTACCAGCTTGAGCAGTCTATACCATCCTTAATGTAATGTAATACAAATAGCAAAAAATCGAATAGACAGTAAAGCAAAAAACACTGATGCCCATGTGTGGCAGTCTGGCTCGCAGTGGTGAAGTGGATGACGTCACGGACCAGGAAGTAACTGACACCAAAACAGTGGATGGGCGGGTGAAGCTGAATGCTGTAGCACTCAGCTTATTTATTAACAAACAAAATATTTAAACAAAACACAAAACACAAAACAAAAGGGCACGAGGGCCAAACGAATCAACAAACAAACAAGTAAGTGTCGTGCTGGAGAATCCAGCACGTTTTAGCAATTGTTTTTTTCAAATGTGACTCGCTCTCTCCGCTCCCCGTACTCTCCTCTGTACACCCAACAACAAGTGCAGAGAGCTGCAGGTTTATATACTCTGGCCGAGGGATTAACTAGTTTGTAATTATCTTATTATCCCTCGGCCAGAGTCTGCACGCGTTTGGTAAGGATGCATGACTGTCAGCTAGTTAAATAATCAGTAGCTGATCAGCCATGCATCCTCACGGGGTTTTTAAATATAACAATAAAAGACGCGGCGCTTTTACCCGCGCCGCAAACAAAAATACAAATAATAATAAATAGGGGCGGGACACTCCGCCACACATGCCCCCTCTTGTGCGCAGCACACATGGCCTTTTCGGCCACCTCCCCCCTTAGTCCCCAAAGTCCCGGTTAGCAGTCCCGGCGCAGGAAAGTGCGGCTGGGGGAGCTGGTCTCCTGACCTCCCCCCCTTTCTTCATGGCCGGCAGCTCCCCTCCATGGGACTCCGACCACATGATCTCCGGCCGCGAAAGTGCGGCTGGGGGAGCTGGTCTCCGGACCTCTCCCCCTTTCTTCATGGCCGTCCGTTCCCCTCCGTAGGGCTCCGGCCATAGTGTAGTGACCCCAGGCAAAGCAGGATCCCTGGCGACCCCAGGCGAAGCAGGAACCCTGGCGACCCCAGGCGACGGCAGCGGACCCTCGGGAGGCGACGGCAGCGGACCCTCGGGAGGCGACGGCAGCGGCAGCGGACCCTCGGGAGGCGACGGCAGCGGCAGCGGACCCTAGGGAGGTGACGGCAGCGGACCCTCGGAGGGCGATGGCAGCAGCAGCAGCGGACCCTCGGGAGGCGACGGCAGCAGCAGCAGCGGACCCTCGGGAGGTGAACTCAGGAGGGGAGCCCCTGGCCATGGAGGCGGCAGCGGGAGCTCCACTTCTCCCTCGTTCCCTGTAGCTGGTGGCTCTCCAGGCGATGCGGAGCAACAGGCAGCCCCAGGCGATGCGGAGCAACAGGCAGCCCCAGGCGATGCGAGGCAGGCATCCTTGGGCGATGCGAGGCAGGCATCCTTGGGTGAAGCGAGGCAGGCATCCTTGGGCGAAGCGAGGCAGGCATCCTTGGGCGAAGCGAGGCAGGCATCCTTGGGCGGTGCGAGGCAGGGCAGGATCAGTCCTTCCCATGAAGGTGGGTGTGGAACCAGCAGGTATTCACCCTCTGCTGGTGGAGGTGGGAGGGGAAAGCAGTCCTCCCACAGCGGCTGAGACGGAACCAGCAGGTATTCACCCTCTGCTGGTGGAGGTGGGAGGGGCAAGCAGTCCTCCCACGGCAGTTGAGGCAGAACCAGCAGGCATTCACCCTCTGCTGGTGGAGGTGGGAGGGGCAAGCAGTCCTCCCACGGTGGTTGAGGCAGAACCAGCAGGCATTCACCCTCTGCTGGTGGAGCTGGGAGCGGTAAGCTGTCCTCCCACGGCGCTTGAGACGGAACCAGCAGGTATTCACCCTCTGCTGGTGGAGGTGGGAGTGGTAAGCTGTCCTCCCACGGCGCTTGAGACGGAACCAGCAGGTATTCATCCTCTGCTGGTGGAGGTGGGAGGGGCAAGCAGTCCTCCCACGGCGGTTGAGGCAGAACCAGCAGGCATTCACCCTCTGCTGGTGGAGGTGGGAGGGGCAAGCAGTCCTCCCACGGCGGTGGAGGCAGTGGCGAGGGCTCCTCACCCTCTAACGCTGGAGACGGCAGCCATGGCTCCTCTCCCTCTGGCGTTGGAGACGGCAGCACTGGCTCCTCTCCCTCGGGCGCTGGAGACGGCAACGATGGCTCCTCTCCCTCGGGCGCTGGAGACGGCAGCGATGGCTCCTCTCCCTCGGGCGCTGGAGATGGCAGCGATGGCTCCTCTCCCTCTGGCGCTGGAGAAGGCAGCGATGACTCTTCTCCCTCTGGCGCTGGAGACGGCAGCGATGGCTCCTCTCCCTCTGGCGCTGGAGACGGCAGCGATGGCTCCTCTCCCTCTGGCGCTGGAGACGGCAGCGATGGCTCCTCTCCCTCTGGCGCTGGAGACGGCAGCGATGGCTCCTCTCCCTCTGGCGCTGGAGATGGCAGCGACTGGGCTTTTCCCGATGGAGCTGGAGATAGCGGTAGCCCTGCCATATCTGCAGCCAGGTAGCGGATTACCATGTCCGCAACCTCCGGGAGGGACACTGGGCAGTGTTGCTTTTCCCAGGCTTCCCATCGCTCTCCATCTCTGGCCCACAGGAGGTTGATCACATCGGGGAGGGCCTCTTCAGCATTCCTCCCAGGCTCCACCAGCCAGCCCCAGATTCCCTCAGAGGAGAGTGAACTCCTCTTAGCCAGCGGGCCCTCTCCCCCTGACGCCGGACGCTCAGGCTCCTCCATCTCCTGCCATGGAGGGGGTTGGTCTGGTGCCACGTGCCCGACCTCACCAACCGCGAAGCACCACTCCTCACCCTTCAGGCGAGGCAGGCATCCTTGGGCGAAGCGAGGCAGGCATCCTTGGACGAAGCGAGGCAGGCATCCTTGGGTGAAGCGAGGCAGGCATCCTTGGGCGAAGCGAGGCAGGCATCCTTGGGCGGTGCGAGGCAGGGCAGAATCAGTCCTTCCCATGAAGGTGGGTGTGGAACCAGCAGGTATTCACCCTCTGCTGGTGGAGGTGGGAGGGGAAAGCAGTCCTCCCACAGCGGCTGAGACGGAACCAGCAGGTATTCACCCTCTGCTGGTGGAGGTGGGAGGGGCAAGCAGTCCTTCCACGGCAGTTGAGGCAGAACCAGCAGGCATTCACCCTCTGCTGGTGGAGGTGGGAGGGGCAAGCAGTCCTCCCACGGTGGTTGAGGCAGAACCAGCAGGCATTCACCCTCTGCTGGTGGAGCTGGGAGCGGTAAGCTGTCCTCCCACGGCGCTTGAGACGGAACCAGCAGGTATTCACCCTCTGCTGGTGGAGGTGGGAGTGGTAAGCTGTCCTCCCACGGCGCTTGAGACGGAACCAGCAGGTATTCATCCTCTGCTGGTGGAGGTGGGAGGGGCAAGCAGTCCTCCCACGGCGGTTGAGGCAGAACCAGCAGGCATTCACCCTCTGCTGGTGGAGGTGGGAGGGGCAAGCAGTCCTCCCACGGCGGTGGAGGCAGTGGCGAGGGCTCCTCTCCCTCTGGCGCTGGAGACGGCAGCGATGGCTCCTCTCCCTCTGGCGCTGGAGACGGCAGCGATGGCTCCTCTCCCTCTGGCGCTGGAGACGGCAGCGATGGCTCCTCTCCCTCTGGCGCTGGAGATGGCAGCGACTGGGCTTTTCCCGATGGAGCTGGAGATAGCAGTAGCCCTGCCATATCTGCAGCCAGGTAGCGGATTACCATGTCCGCAACCTCCGGGAGGGACACTGGGCAGTGTTGCTTTTCCCAGGCTTCCCATCGCTCTCCATCTCTGGCCCACAGGAGGTTGATCACATCGGGGAGGGCCTCTTCAGCATTCCTCCCAGGCTCCACCAGCCAGCCCCAGATTCTCTCAGAGGAGAGTGAACTCCTCTTAGCCAGCGGGCCCTCTCCCCCTGACGCCGGACGCTCAGGCTCCTCCATCTCCTGCCATGGAGGGGGTTGGTCTGGTGCCACGTGCCCGACCTCACCAACCGCGAAGCACCACTCCTCACCCTTCAGGCGAGGCAGGCATCCTTGGGCGAAGCGAGGCAGGCATCCTTGGGCGAAGCGAGGCAGGCATCCTTGGGTGAAGCGAGGCAGGCATCCTTGGGCGAAGCGAGGCAGGCATCCTTGGGCGGTGCGAGGCAGGGCAGGATCAGTCCTTCCCATGAAGGTGGGTGTGGAACCAGCAGGTATTCACCCTCTGCTGGTGGAGGTGGGAGGGGGAAGCAGTCCTCCCACAGCGGCTGAGACGGAACCAGCAGGTATTCACCCTCTGCTGGTGGAGGTGGGAGGGGCAAGCAGTCCTCCCACGGCAGTTGAGGCAGAACCAGCAGGCATTCACCCTCTGCTGGTGGAGGTGGGAGGGGCAAGCAGTCCTCCCACGGTGGTTGAGGCAGAACCAGCAGGCATTCACCCTCTGCTGGTGGAGCTGGGAGCGGTAAGCTGTCCTCCCACGGCGCTTGAGACGGAACCAGCAGGTATTCACCCTCTGCTGGTGGAGGTGGGAGTGGTAAGCTGTCCTCCCACGGCGCTTGAGACGGAACCAGCAGGTATTCATCCTCTGCTGGTGGAGGTGGGAGGGGCAAGCAGTCCTCCCACGGCGGTTGAGGCAGAACCAGCAGGCATTCACCCTCTGCTGGTGGAGGTGGGAGGGGCAAGCAGTCCTCCCACGGCGGTGGAGGCAGTGGCGAGGGCTCCTCTCCCTCTGGCGCTGGAGACGGCAGCGATGGCTCCTCTCCCTCTGGCGCTGGAGACGGCAGCGATGGCTCCTCTCCCTCTGGCGCTGGAGACGGCAGCGATGGCTCCTCTCCCTCTGGCGCTGGAGACGGCAGCGATGGCTCCTCTCCCTCTGGCGCTGGAGACGGCAGCGATGGCTCCTCTCCCTCTGGCGCTGGAGATGGCAGCGACTGGGCTTTTCCCGATGGAGCTGGAGATAGCGGTAGCCCTGCCATATCTGCAGCCAGGTAGCGGATTACCATGTCCGCAACCTCCGGGAGGGACACTGGGCAGTGTTGCTTTTCCCAGGCTTCCCATCGCTCTCCATCTCTGGCCCACAGGAGGTTGATCACATCGGGGAGGGCCTCTTCAGCATTCCTCCCAGGCTCCACCAGCCAGCCCCAGATTCCCTCAGAGGAGAGTGAACTCCTCTTAGCCAGCGGACCCTCTCCCCCTGACGCCGGACGCTCAGGCTCCTCCATCTCCTGCCATGGAGGGGGTTGGTCTGGTGCCACGTGCCCGACCTCACCAACCGCGAAGCACCACTCCTCACCCTTCAGGCAGGTGAGGCAGACGTCCAGTGTGGCAAGGTAAGGCTGCTGTTGCTGCGCCTCCTGCTGCTGTTGTTGCTGCTGCTGCTGCTTTCTCCTCCGGCTACTTTTCCCCATTTTTAATTTGAAAAAAAAACGAACAAACAAAAAAAAACGCACTTTTCTGTCCTGGTCCGGCTCTTGGAGGCGTTGTTTGTCCCACGCAGGACACCATATGTGGCAGTCTGGCTCGCAGTGGTGAAGTGGATGACGTCACGGACCAGGAAGTAACTGACACCAAAACAGTGGATGGGCGGGTGAAGCTGAATGCTGTAGCACTCAGCGTATTTATTAACAAACTAAATATTTAAACAAAACACAAAACACAAAACAAAAGGGCACGAGGGCCAAACGAATCAACAAACAAACAAGTAAGTGTCGTGCTGGAGAATCCAGCACGTTTTAGCAATTGTTTTTTTTCAAATGTGACTCGCTCTCTCCGCTCCCCGTACTCTCCTCTGTACACCCAACAACAAGTGCAGAGAGCTGCAGGTTTATATACTCTGGCCGAGGGATTAACTAGTTGGTAATTATCTTATTATCCCTCGGCCAGAGTCTGCACGCGTTTGGTAAGGATGCATGACTGTCTCCGCCACACCATGTCTTAGGGTAGTTTCCCAAAAATAGTAGTAAAGTACTTGTGATTTCAAGATTATTATGTAATTGGGAACACATGATGAGTTTTGGAAACACTGCAGTTTGAAAAAGTTGTTCTTACAATACTCCCACTATGCTGGTTGGGGAAAATGGGCCCCAGCAAGTTATTAAGAACATAAGAACATAAGAAAGTTTACAAATGAGAGGAGGCCATTCGGCCTCTTGCTCGTTTGGTCGTTAGTATCTTATTGATCCCAGAATCTCATCAAGCAGCTTCTTGAAGGATCCCAAGGTGTCAGCTTCAACAACATTACTGGAGAGTTGGTTCCAGAGTCCCACAGTTCTCTGTGTAAAAAAGTGCCTCCTATTTTCTGTTCTGAATGCCCCTGGTCCTTGTTTCTTTTTTCAGGTTGAGTCCCCTGGATCGACATTGTCAATACCTTTTAGAATTTTGAATGCTTGAATCAGATCGCTGTATAGTCTTCTTTGTTCAAGCCTGTCTGCATATGACATGCCTTTTAAACCTGGAATAATTCTGGTCGCTCTTCTTTGCACTCTTTCTAGAGCAGCAGTATCCTTTTTGTAGCGAGGTGACCAGAACTGAACACAATATTCTAGATGAGGTCTTACTAATGCATTGTAAAGTTTTAACATTACTTCCTTTGATTTAAATTCAACACTTTTCACAATATATCCGAACATCTTGTTGGCCTTTTTTATAGCTTCCCCACATTGTCTAGATGAAGACATTTCTGAGTCAACATAAACTCCTAAGTCATTTTCATAGATTCCTTCTTCAATTTCAGTATCTCCCATATGATATTTATAATGCACATGGTTATTGCCTGCGTGCAGTACCTTACACTTTTCTCTATTAAATGTCATTTGCCATGTGTCTGCCCAGTTCTGAATGCCTTCTAGATCATTTTGAATGACCTTTGCTGCTGCAACAGTGTTTGCCACTCCTCCTATTTTTGTGTCGTCTGCAAATTTAACAAGTTTGCTTACTATACCAGAATCTAAATCATTAATGTAGATTAGGAATAGCAGAGGACCTAATACTGATCCCTGTAGTACACCACTGGTTACCTCACTCCATTTTGAAGGTTCGGAGATCATTTTTTATCAATTTCAGCTTACTGAAACTACGTTGGATTGTTAGGGAACTTGCAAATAAATTACCTACCTGCTTGAAAAAGCATACTGTTAGTTGGATGGGAAAATGTTTATTTGCATGTAAATCATTATATTAGTTTACCAATAATCAGTATAATAATTAGAATTAATAGTAGAAGATGCTGAACTGGA
This sequence comes from Acipenser ruthenus, assembly GCF_902713425.1. NCBI lineage: Eukaryota > Metazoa > Chordata > Actinopteri > Acipenseriformes > Acipenseridae > Acipenser > Acipenser ruthenus. Next base: position 10,872,111 of record NC_081207.1, on the reverse strand, counting down.
AAATGCTGCCAATCTCTCCGTTGGGTTGGTTTTCTATGGAAGGTTCCCAGCCCAGAATAAAGAAAAGGCCACTCTTATTCTCTAAACTAAGAGGGCTATCCTTGACTGTTCTTGAGAAATATTATTTGGCTACAAGGCTATATTCGGTGCAATACTGGATTTTCAAAAATGTTAATGCCGGATGTACCCACATGAAACCATTTGGAAAACAATCTGACTATTCACTCCTAACTGGTCCCCCCAAAAAATGTTTTAGCATTTCAAATAAAAAAAAAACCTGCTATTTTACATACACTAAATGTATGCTTTAATGTTTAAACATGTTTAGGATTACTAGACAATGATTATTTAAAACTGGAGGATATTCTATACACAGAAATATAAAAAGCTTGGTACCAGCACTGCAGGACATCTCTTAAAATGAGACACTGTCCTTTCACACAGCACAGTCAGTCACAATACACAAGACTTTAAAAGTCCTCAAAATGGCCGCAATATAGCCTACACACTAATCGCATACGTCCAAACGAATAAATGTGATTGATGCATGCTAAGCCGTAAAAAAAAAAAAAAGCCCATTAAACCACAGGGTGCAAATAAAAATGAAAGCATAAATAAACGGACAATATTAGCCTGCCCTTTTTACATAAAATATAGTATCCCAAAGCTCTTTTACAATAAAACATATTGTAGTGTCGCGTCCCACAGTACTGCCGAATGGCACTTTTGGGGTGCTGCGTTGAACTTGCGGGGCTACCAGGGCTATTGTAATTAGTTGTATTTCTGTGTTTTGTTGGGTTCTAATTTTTACTTAGTTTATTTTAGAAATGTCATAACCTAATAAACACATGTTATGTGATTAACGTTATTTTAAAAAACTAAAATGCAATCGCCATTTAAAAAACAGTTGCCACGTCAATTTCAATACAATAGCTACTGTTTAGCCAGAGAGCACACGCAGACACAGTAAAGAAAAAAATGTGCAGGGAACATTAAACATTAAAGTATTGGTGAGAAATAAAATAGGCTACTGTTCAAATATGTGGTCGCATTTTTCAAACAACAGTGCAAAACAACTACTTGGTGATACGCTGTAGCCGTCCTGCTCAGACCCCAACATTTCATATGAACTGAAGATCTTTGTTTGCTATGCAGCTTCTGGAAAATCAGATGTGCGAAAACGTGGCCACGCACAGTGGTCAGTTTTTCAGATTGATAGTGAAAAGTTTAGACCGTTATCAGCAAAAAAAAAAATTATAGTGGTATGGGAAAAATACAGTCGGTCGGGTAACTCGAATCACACATTTTTTTTTATTTGGCCTTATTATTCGTTAACCAATCGGTGCCCCCTAAAGTCAGCAGCCGACTTGAGGGGGGCGCCGATTGGCTGATGAATAATAAAGCTCTTTCATTTCTTTTGTCATGTTATTTTTGTTTTGAATTGTTATTGCACAAATTTGTTTTATTACTCGTCAGCCAATCTGCGCCCCCTGGGGTCAGCGCTATTTGTGGCCACACTGCTCGTACCCCCCCTCGGTACGGCCCTAGAGGCATGTCCCCCATCTAGTCGGTGTATTGACAAATTGTGTTAGGAATCATTTGTCATTTCTACCATTTGAATTTCATCTGTTGTGCTTCCCGTCGGGTTTTCCCATTTTATATGGGGGAAGCTGAAATCCCCCATTAGTATGGCGTCTCCTTCGCTACACGCATTTCTAATGTAATTGTATAACAGATTATTTTGCTCAGTGTCTAAATTTGGCGGTCTATAGCATGCTCCTATTATTATGCCCTTTGAATTTTTGTCCATTATTCTGACCCATATTGATTCTGCGTTGTTTTTTTCTTCCAGATTTAACACCTGGGCTTCAAGACTATTTTTGATGTATAGCGCTACCCCTCCGCCTCTTCTGTCCTGCCTGTCTTTCCTATACAGTGTATACCCACTAATATTATATTAGTCTCCATCACTCTCTGATAACCAAGTTTCTGTAACACCTATCACATTGTTGCTTGTTAGTGCAGTAGCTTCAAGTTCTAACATTTAGTTTTTGAGACTTCTAGCATTTAGATAAATACATTTAATGGCTGTCTTACCTGAGTTGTTGCCCTTGTTTTGACATAGTCTCCCTTCTGTTTTTTTCTTGATTTCTCCCCCCTTCCTTTCTAGTTTAAATGCTTCTGTACCTCCTTGAGTATTCTTTTTTCTGAGTAGATTGGTTCCCTATTAACCCAAAGGCTATCAAGTTAGAGGCATAAGCAAAACAACAAAATCAAAACACTAACTAAGCTGTAGCCAACACTGAACACTGAAGAACACTGCTCTGTGCTCTTAGGCACTTATCAGATATTCTACAATCTTCCAACTGATGAGACCACTAAACCTGAAGCTGAAATACCTGTGGACTCCCTCAAGCACGATCAAATAGTCAGCTAAACAGTCCAAATGCTGAACCTACCCCTTTACCGAAAGCGCTAATGGCATTTTGCCCTGGACGATCAGGATAGGGCTCTAGGTATTTTGTTTCCGTCTCTGCTCTCTATATTACTGTATACATATCTTGGAGCTATTTATCATCTCTAGTCTCTCTGCATAGTGACCCTGAGGAAGGAACATTGCCAGCTGAAAAAAAGCCCTTATTAAAGCAAGTTATCTGCAGGCTTTCAAAGAAAATGTTTTAAAACCCCATATAAAACTACTTCCAGTATTTGTTTTATCTTATTCATTTTCTATGGGTTGTACCTTTTAGCATGTTCTCTTAACTAGCCTTCATTATTACTTCATGCTTGCAGCCTTCTGGATATATAATGATCATTGTGCTGGTTTGGCCTTGATTTGATTAACTTTATTCATACTGAACCTTCCCATTACCACTGAAAACAAATCCAATTTACTGAACTGCAATGAAGCAAGACTAAAAATGAATGACTAAATGGGGGGTGCAGACACAATTAAACCAGTTAAGGAATATAGTGGCAAGAGAGATTTCAAGGAAATGAAAATGCGTGCTGCATTATTATCAGAATTAAGTCTAGACTATGTTGGTCATTTCTTCATAATGAAGACTTTATTTAAGACGTGACATCTGTAAGATATTGTAAAATATTTCAGTAGAATCATATTCATTGGAGATCTTCCATCCCCATCCCCGACAGAGGCAGCAATGTACTGATGACTCTGTTCTTACAGCTGGGTCCTGGGTCAAACCTATATGGAGCCTAAAGTTACTAACCAGCAAAGCACCACTTTTGTGTTTGTGCACATTATTTTAAAACTGCTTGGAATTTTTAAAAACGATTTATAATTTTGTTGAAAGTAAACTGCACGCTATGCTTTCACGTTACCCTGAGAATCTCAGAAGAGCTTACTGTACCTTATATGATAAGTCCAAAGGTAACACAAATAAAGTATCACTAGGGGCAGAATGTAAGGGGAATGGATATGAGAAAAATATCTGAATCGTTTATATGGCCAGAAGTGGTAATTTTTGCTGAACTACACCTGTAATGAAACATTCACAAAGTATACTTGATATGGCCAGAACTTTAAAAAAAACTTAATTATAATTTTTACTGGACAACACAGGTTAAAGCCTTCAGACAGGGAAATATCTACTGCCAACTAAGGCTTAAATCATGCAAATAAGCTGGTATAATTTGTGACACAACTTCCCATTCCATCTTAAATATGTCAATAAACTATTAATTTTTACTAAATTTGATCACTTTTGGTTTGGAATATGTTTTAAAATATGAATAAATTGCATATTTTATTAACTTTGTACAAAAAATGCAAATTAGCTAATTAAATATGCATGTCAAAGTGTACCTTGCATATTTGAATTCTATGTCAAAAAATATATAAGGGAAAACTGAGATACCTTTGCAGATTCTAGCGTCAGTTGGCAGTAGATATTTCTACTTAAGTCTTGATCATATGGAAAACAAAAGTCACCATCATTTGTCTACCATCTAAAATCACATTCCCAGAGGTTCTATTAAAGAAAAATATGTAGATGGCACTATCTGAGAGGTTGATAAGATATTGTTATTGAAAGTTTGCCATTAAAAGTTAATTAAGTATTTAATTATATACATATTAAAATAGTGTCGGCAAATTCCTATGAATTCCCATGCATTCATTGCACATTGAGTATCTGAAACTACAGGGTGTCAGTACTTACTGACACCGCTCTATTCATTACATTGAAGCTTGACGCTTTTCCTGTATATTAGCAGAATTATTTCACATTCAGTCACATTTTTTAAGCAAAGCTGTTCGCTGTTGGGTAGGCATTTGCTATCACTTTTTTTGCAAGATGGCAAAATCTATTTTGATTTCAACTGCTTATCAGTAATTCATGATAGGGATGTAGATTTGCTTTTAAGGTGACTCAGACTTGTATGATCCAACTTTTGCCCCATGAATCACAGCCTGTATTGATGTATTATTCAAAAATGATCATAAAGTCAACTGAACTAAACCATTAAGGAGCATGAACTGCGTAACATCTTATTCAGGATAACATCTTATTCAGGATATGACTAAAACGTCACAATCTCTGAGGCATTGCTTGCTTATGAAAAAAAGGTGCACAATGTATGAACATTAATCAAGAAGATTGTATCTGAATAAACTGTGGCCTCCAATATCAGAAGCCTAGCCTTTGTTGGGATTGCTGTGATCCATCAGTGTCAGGAACTTATGAATTCTTCCTTTTTTCTCATTATTTCTGGTTGGTTGCTGATTCCTAAACATGGTCTTACTCAAACAAGAGGGGAGAGAATGCAATGTAGTCAGAAATCTGGCTAATTTCATAGAAGCTGGGTGGATAATGCTATCGGTACCTTGGGATAGTAGCTTTTGCACTCAAACAGGCTAGGGAGGGTATATAGCCTGAGGACCCCTACAGAGACCTTCAGACTGAACACTTCAGGGTTTGGTAGATTGGCAATGGTGCTGCTTTGTAAATAGGCCATCAGTTGTTGTTCCTTTTTTTCTTTCTTGCTGGTAGTGTAAAGAACTGATATTGTTGCATGTTGTCTGACGCCGTGATCAAGTTAGATAAGTCTGATAATCTTCAGTTCACCACTGCCTGTACATAAGTTCCGTCAACAAGGTGACATTCAAATTGGGAACAAATTAGATGACTTTGGGGGCCGTCATCCAAGTGAAAATTACTAAAAAAGTTTTTAAATAAAACTGTACATCTTAAAAAAATCTTCTACATCTTGGTGTTTGTTTGGTGTTAACCAAATACTTTCACTATGCCAATACAAATATTGTAGTGTGTTAGCACCACAGCAGTGGGCGCACCAGTTCCTCAACAATAATAAATGTTCCAGAGATGATTGACAGCTTAGGGGTCCAAGGGGTGTTTTACAGGGGATAGTGGGTAGAATTAGGCTGGGATTTGGTGGAGGTGATACGCTACTAGAGCAGGTCATTACTGCTGTAACTAATAAAAAGAAAAATAAAGATTTTCATATTTGAAAAAGTAATGTGGTCCCGACCTCGTCATTATCCGGACAACCCGGGTGCTTCAAACGGGACGTGGACCGAGGGAACCGACCCATGTCGGGGGGGGGGGGGGTCAAGGCAAAAAGTTATGGGGCAAGGCAAAAAGTTAAGTCTGATGTGGGACAGCACCCCCACATCAGACCACACAGCAGCCCACAGAGAGAGGCTCCCTCCCGGCTGAGACTCGGAGGAACGCATCTGGCCTATGTACAGAGAACCAGGGTGCATTATAGACAGAAGCCAACTGTGTACAATGGTAAGTCCAGCTGGGAAATTTTTCAAACTCAATTTGAGATTGTTAACCCGCTTAAAAATTGGAGTAATAAAGACATTGTGCATCCAGGGCAGCATATCACGCAACATCAGTCAATGGCAAACCAGAGGGGGTGGTGCATGACTCCAGTGGGGCACCCCTGTCAGCTGTGCCACCACACACTAGATGGGATGGGGACACCGTGGCTTTATATCGCCGAGACCCAGCAGTGTGTGATATAAGAACTGTGACTGAGCTGCCACACCAAACCACCTCTGTTGCAACTGACTTGACAAGCGGGAGGATCTTAGTGCTGTTGTGCGCGCTGAGATCTTCTAGTAGCTGATCGACAGACCCATATTCCCATTGAAAACCGGAGACCTGTGTGCTGGGTTTGTGGCAGGAAGGATCACTTAGCCAGGAACTGCCACAACAAGAAGGGTGGGCCACCAGGATCCTGGCCTTCCCAGGGGCTTTCGAAAAACTAGTTGGAGCCAGGCGCAAGGAGCAGCGCCTGGCTCAGTGATAACCCAACAAGGCTTCAAAAGTGCAACGCAACTCCTCAAAGAAGTCGTGAGGGTGCTGGCACACCCTAACACCGCCTACAAGGCTCCCCGAGGGACGGGGCCAGCAACAAACCCAGTCTACCGCTTGCACCACCAAGGGGCCACACCGGAGGAAGAACATTAACTGTCATGGCCTTCTGGACACAGTAGCCTCGGTTACAGTTGTTCATACTGAAGTACTGGACCGGGGAGGCCGAGCATGGTGAAATCGTTTGGAGCCCGCCGGAGGTGTGCTGCGGACCACAACAGGAGAAGAAGCCCAAGTTGTTGGTAAAATTAAACTCTGGATACAGATAGGGGACCTAAGTGTGGACCAAGATACCTGGGTAGTCCACATACAGGACGATCTGATTATGGGGCTCGATTTTCTATGTGCATCAAAGAGTCGACTAGACTTGGATGAAGATCGACTGATGGAGGGTCCGCATGGTCAACAGTTTCATGTTGGGCTAGTGAGGAAGAAGACAAGAGTAGGGGTTCTCATGTCCCACCCCTCTATCCAAGGAGGCCCGTTGGATAGAGGCAGTGTGCACCTCATGGAACAACAACAGGTGGCGCTGTACCAACTAGTTAGGGAGTATAAGGATGTCTTCTCATTGGTCCCCAACGACACCCCATGCCCGATATCCCTTTCATCCTGGATACGGACACCAGCAACCGAGGTGTAGGTGCCATTGTATCCCAGTCTACAGAGGAGGGAGAGCGTGTTGTGACATTTTATAGTCAGGCCCTGTCTAAACAGGAAGAGAATTGTTGCGTGACCCAGAAGGAACTGTTGGCAGTTGTCAAGGCCATAGACCACTTCCACCCTTACTTATATGGTCAAAAGTTCACCATCAGGTCTGATCATGCCTCACTGCAGTGGTTAAGGAGTTTCCGGCACCCATCTAGTTACCGCATGGTAACTAGAGAAGCTCAACCAGTACAACTTCCGGATTCAACACGGAAGGTCGGCTACATAACAATGCTGATGCACTCTCCCATAGGCCTTGTCTGGGGCAAATTGTCAGCACTGCCTCCGCAGAGAGGAGAAAGAAGCGGAGAAGCATAGGGTGAGGGCCCGGGCGATGATGCAGTGTCTGAGTTAACTGAATGGGACCCAGAGGAACTAAGCCAGCTGCAGACTGAAGATAGCAAGATTGCACCAGTGCTGGACAGGAAGACCAGTGAGCTATGACCATCTTGGCGTTCGGGGAACTAGTGAAGTCCCTGTGGGCACAATGGGATCGGCTTGAAGTGAGAGATGAAACTGTGTACCGGAGATGGCAAGCCACTGCTGGGGACCACACTGTTGGTAGCGCCAAAAGTTATCTGTCCCTCCATCCTGAAGGCGGCGGGTCACATTGGGGTCAATAAGATGCTGTACCATGTGTGGCAGTGATTGTTTTGGGTCCGGGCCCGGCAAGATGTGGAAAGCTGGTGCCGGCAATGTGACGGTTGTGGGGCCAGGAAGGGACCCCAGCAACGGTCCTGTGCCGAGATGCACCAGTATAATGTAGGCACCCCCATGGAGTGGGTGGCCATTGATGTCTTGAGCCCCCTCCCTATCACAGAGAAAGGCAATTGTTACATTCTAATAGCGATGGATTATTTCTCCAAGTGGCCGGAAGCCTATGCTATCCCGGACCAAGAAGCCACCACAGTAGCCAAGGTCTTGGTCAACAGGTTGTTCACCAGGTTTGGCATCCCAAGCGAATTACATAGTGACCAGGGCCATAATTTTCAGGTGCTCAGGTGTTCCAAGAGATGTGCCGACTTCTGCGCATTCAGAAGACACGAACCACAACGCTACACTCCCAGAGCGACGGGATGGTCGAAAGGTCAAGTGCACGCTGGAAGTCCAGCTGTCCCTGTTTGTGCAGGAGCATGAGAGAGATTGAGACGCCCACCTGCAGCTGTTACTAATGGCTTACTGGAGCACAGTACACCAGACAACGCCAGACAACTTCCATCATGTTTTGAGCTGCTGTATGGGCGGCCCCCAGGAGAGAACACTGAGGCGTCAAGGCCAGAATATGTCCACCAGCTCCAAGATTGCCTGGATAAAGTGCACTGATTTGGGGTCCAAGGGGTGTTTTCCGTGGGTTATTTAGGGTCTCTGGTAGGAGGAATAATCCCAGGAGAGAGTGGGCGGAATTAGGCATAAAAAGAAAAATAAAGATTTTCATATTTGCAAAAAGTAATGTGGTCCCAACCTTGTCATTATCTGGACAACCCTGGCGCTTCAATATGAATCTCAATTCATTGAGAAGTTCAAACAATTTGTAGACAAATTGTTTGGTTAAAGCCTCATCAGTGTTATTTAGCAAAATTACATTTTACTAAACTATACTACTCCTTTTTTGCTAGGGTAAGTATTTAATTGTGTTAAAATAGCTATAGAACATGATGCACAGCAAACATGAGGTTCATAAAGTCATCTGATAGACTCTGGTAGCTGGAGAAAGTGCCACACCTTCCAATCAAAGTTTTTGCGAAAATTCTAAGAAATAAACATGTTTTTGTAAGAGTCACTCCCTGTGTGTTTGCACATACGGTGTACGACTGCTGCGAGTCACGTGATTCTTTGACAATGCCTATACATCCCTGTAGCAGAGTGTCCCGCCACTATATATATGCACACTGTATTATTATTATTTCTATTATTATTGTTTGTTGCGCGGACGAAAGCCGCCGTCATTATTTGATTTTAAAACCTAGTGAGGATGCGTGACTGTCAGCTACTGATTATTTAACTAGCTGTCAGTCACGCATCCTTATTAAACTCGTGCAGACTATGGCCAGAATATAAAAGCCTGCAGCTGTCTGCGCTCAGGGTGGAGAGTGTCAGAGGAGAGATGTAAGTCTGTGGAGAATAGAAATAAACAATTGCTACGTATGCTGGTTTTGCAACCAGCATACTACTTTTTTAGTGTTTGTTTGTTAGTTTGACCCTTGTGCCCTTTTTGTTGGTGTTTTGTTTAAATCTTTTGTTTTGTTTAATAAAAGCTGAGTGCCGTAGCATTTCAGTTTGCCCCGCCATTACTTATTTTGAGTCTGTGTTTCTGGTCTGACGTCACCCTCTGCAAAGCCACCTGTTCGCAGTTGGTGTCCAGAAGAGGGATACAACGCCTCCAAGTGTCAGGCCAGGAATACTAGGGTTTTTTTTTTTCAAGAGGAGTGTTTTTGTTTTGTTTTGTGGAAAAAAATAAAAAATCAGTCTCCAAAGCCAGAAGGAGAGGAGCCATTGCTCCCGTCTCCAGCGCCAGAAGGAGAGGAGCCATTGCTGCCGTCTCCAGCGCCAGAAGGAGAGGAGCCATCGCTGCCATCTCCAGTGCTAGAGGGAGAGGTCCCACCGCTGCCATCTCCAACGCCAGAGGGAGAGGAGCCCTCGCCACCACCTCCACCGCCAGGAGCAGAGCAGCAGGAGCTGCCTCTGTCTCCAACATCTCCACCGGCAGGAGCAGAACAGCAGGAGCTGCCTCTGCTTCCCCCACCTCCACCGCCAGGAGCAGAGCAGCAGGAGCTGCCCTGTCTCCACCTCCTCCACTGCCATGGGAGGACTGCTTGCAGCTCTCACCTCCACCAGCAGAGGGTGAACTCCTGCTGGTTCCGCCTCCACTGCCATGGGAGGGCTATTGGCTGCTCCCACCACCATCAGAAGAGGGTGAATACCTGCTGGTTCCACTTACACCGCCATGGGTGGACTACCTGCCACTCCCACCTCCACCACCATGGGAGGGACTGCTCCGCCCAAGAATGCCCGCCTCGCTCCACCCAAGGATGCCTGCCTTGCTTTGCCCAAGGATGCTTTTTATTTAAATATTTTGTTTTGTTTAATAAAAGCTGAGCGCCATAGCGTTTCAGTTTGCCCCACCATTACTTGTTTTGAGTCTGTGTTTCTGGTCTGACGTCACCCTCTGCAACGCCACCTGTTCACAATCCCACTTCTCCATATCTATCGTGTTCTGCAACATGCTGCATCAAGTAATGTTTATCAGGTCATCTCCAGACCCTGGCCCGCCTGTCAGGAACCATCACAACACAATCTGGATTTGTCTATGAAGAGTACTTTGACCAAAATGCATGCAATTTGTATCAACCAAACTTTTTTTCACTGGTTTTGTGAAACTGTTTCTAATTTTCTAGTCCGTTTTGCATGTACCAGTACGGTATGTCACGTGGGTTCTGGTTCTGAAAAACTGACTAGGAAAATAAAATAAAAACTTTTTATTCTTGGAAACTTTTCAGATTTTGATCTGGCTGAATTCTTTTTTCACAGAACCTAACTTAACTTAAATGTTTTTAACTGAAAGTAAGCCAATTACAGAGTTACAATATATTACATTTGTTCTGCGGAATACAATACACTGGTCATTTTTAACAAATAAAGCAATAAAGAAAATGATAAAGGGAAATAGAAACGTTCTTCCTCATAAAAACAGCATTGCCTTGCAAAGCACACAAATTAAACAATTACTGCAAAGGACAGAAAAGAAAGCATGTGCACTGGTTTCACTGTGTTTGAAGTGTGGTATCTACTTATTTAAATTACAGGTTTGATGCACGTTTGGACTATTTCTTGTATAAGTAGGGGGTTAACCTTTATGTAGGGGGATATAGAAATTGAGTGGGACTTAACTAAGTAAATAACCTCATTGTTCCTTTTTCTCTGTACACCTCTATTGACATTTGCTCACTCAATGAAGCCTTGAACCTACTTATTGTGTAAAATAGACGTTTCAGGACGTATTGGGAAAAATACACTAGCAGTAAACAATCTGTATTTTTATTTACCCATATTTTGTTTGAATTCTCTACACTGGTGAAGCCTCTGCGGATAGTGTGGAGTGTGTTCTTTCTACATTTCTCATTTATTTCAGTGAATCTGCACAGCTTCATACATCAAAGGTGCCATACAGACTCCATCCCCTTTAGATTGCCTGCCCACTTCCAACCTTTGAAGGCTGAGACTGCCATGTTATGCAATTCTTCTGTAATTTCACAGAAGTATTACCAAGGATACTTACCCCTGATTATTTGTGTAAGTATCTGTGTGTGGCAGCTCTTCCATCTCTGCTGGTGAATCAGCAGAGGCAGAAAGTAAGCCAGTAGAGCAATGTGCCCTGCGAACTTACTGTGTATTGTATCATACTGCTTTTCAACCAATTGCATTGCAGTATTTGTTGCCCGAGAATGTGAACCCAGAAGTCTGATTTTATTTGAAATGTCTTTGTTTTATATTTGTATTAAATGTATCAGAACTTGGTCCTATTTATTGGAAAGGGAAATGTTAAAAAAAACAATACAAAGATAAAAGAAAACTGATTGTATGCATACTGATATGGCAAGCTGATGTTTTCTACAGGTAGGGCTTCAGTGCCTAATTCACTCGGTGCTGTAAAAGGGGTGGGTGGTCCACTAATAAAAGAGAGAGACCCAGGCTAATACTCACGAAGCCAGTGATGAGACGCTGACAGGTGTATATTACTATTAATGGGCTTTCTGAATGCAAGTGTTTAAATTGTTCTTGAGGGATACGTTAACTTTTCTCATCCTGAACAGTTGGAACTCTTTCTTTGGCTGATCCGCCAATGTCCCCTTTTTCAAAACTAAACAATATTTGTAAATGCTCTAAATAGGTTTAGATCTAAATCAGAAGCCTCAATGCTTGTCTTGCATGACTATTTTATTCTATGTTGGTTTGACTACTAAACATATTTTTAAGCATGTTTGTTTGTTATTGTTTTTTTATTATTACAAATTATAAAATCAATAGCTATCTTCTTTTCCCAAGAAAAAAGAACAGAATGTGAAAGAAATTGAGTTGTGTCAGGATAAAATCAATATTTTGTCTGGGCTAATCTTCAGAAATACATTCCTATATGAAAACATATTTTTGTATGCAATAGTGCGATGCTGTAGATTAATCAATTGTTCATATCGATTTTCCCCCATGAGGTCCTACATCATATTTCAGAATATATGAATTCAAAGCAGAATCCCTGCAATGATTTATAAATCTAAATGGATATTTTTGTTGTTGTTGTACAATCATTTTGATAATATGCTGTGAACAGGCTGGCTGGTGATTACATCAGGCCAGGAAATTCAGGACACAGAGTGGTGAGTTAATTGCGCAGATTTATTGTAAAATAAAAGGTTTAAACAGAAACAAAATACTTTCACAAAACAGTTCACCAAACAAAATAAAGGTTTACATAAAAATAACTCACAAACACAAAACACTGACACTCAACAAGTACTGTGCTGGTGCTTCCAGCACGAGTAGCAATTGTTATCTTTATAATTATTTTTCCCGACTCTCCTGTTATCGCCACACTGAACACCAACCCCGTGATCACCCTATTTATACACATTCCCACATGTTTTTTCAGGGAGGATTTTAACTTCCTCCCTGTCACCCATTATTCCACACACACACACACACACACGCAGACATCCCCGTGCTCACATACCAGTATGCCTTTTTAATCTGCACGTGAAGTGCAATCCCTGTGCCTAAATCCAAATATACATTTTAAATCACCCATGCTACATAACTCACACTCCGTGCACCAATACATACACACCACATACAACATAAAACACAAAAACTATGCACTGGTGCGGGGCACCCCGCCACATATCTCTCCCCCCTTGTGCGCAGCACACATGGCCTTAAAGGCCACCCCCCCTTAAAAGACCAAAAGTAACAGAGGTATCACTGGGCCCACGGGCAGCAATGTTGTCAGTGACGTGCTGACAGCGTCAAGGCTGACTCCTCCAGCCTGGGCAATCCTGGCAGCAGAAATGCAGGTAGTCTCCCTCTAGCGGTGGAGGTGGGAGCATCAGGTAGTCTCCCTCTAGCGGTGGAGGCGGGAGCATCACGTAGTCTCCCTCTAGCGGTGGAGGCGGGAGCATCACGTAGTCTCCCTCTAGCGGTGGAGGCGGGAGCATCACGTAGTCTCCCTCTAGCGGTGGAGGCGAGAGCAGCAGGTAGTCTCCCTCTAGCGGTGGAGGCGGGAGCGTCACGTAGTCTCCCTCTAGCGGTGGAGGCAGGAGCAACAGGTAGTTACCCTCTAGCAGTGGAGGCGGGAGCAGCAGGTAGTCTCCTATCTCTGGAGACTGGTGCGGCTCTCTCTCAGTCACTGGAGACTGGTGCTGCTCTCCCTCGGTCACTGGAGACTGGTGCGGCTTTCCCTCGATCACTGGATACTTGGGCTTCCCTTTCGTGGGTTCTGGACATGCAGGCTTACCACTCTTGGGCTGTGGATGCCTGGCCTTCACCTTCAGAGTGCTGGATGCTCAGGCTCCTTAGCTCGCCTCTTGAGGTGGAATCAGTCATCCGAAGTGTCCACCTCTTCCTGGGGGACCAACTCCCAGAAAAGGGGGTCCTCATATGGGCATTCCCCCTGGAGATGCCCAAACTCCCTGCATTTTTCACAAAGAGGTACCCCCTCATCCTTCTGCTGCACCTGATTGTAGAACCAGGTCTCATAGGTCATTTTTCAAAACAAAACAAAAAAATTGCAACCGCAGTACTTCTCCTGGCCTGAGTCTTGGAGGCACTGTTATCCCACCATATGTGAACAGGCTGATGATTACGTCAGGACAGGAAATGCAGGACACAGAGTGGTGCGTGAATTGTGCTGGTGCAGATTATTGTAAAATAAAAGGTTTAAACAGAAACAAAACAGCTCTCCAAACGAAATAAAGGTTTACAGAAAAATAACTCACGAACACAAAACACTGACACTCAACAAGTACCGTGCTGGTGTTTCCAGCACGAGTAGCAATTGTTATCTTTATAATTATTTTTCCCGACTCTCTCTCCCGTTATCACCACACTGAACACTAACCCCGTATAACTAGTGATCACCCTATTTATACACCTTCCCACGTGTTTTTGCAGGGAGGATTTTAACTTCCTCCCTGTCACCCATTATTCCACACACACACACGCAGACATCCCCGTGCTCACATACCAATATACCTTTTTAATCTGCATGTGAAGTGATTGTGCAATCCCTGTGCCTAAATACAAATATACAGTTTAAATCACCTGCGCTACATAGCCCACACTCTGTGCACTAATACACACCACATATAACATAAAAAAACAAAAACTATGCACAGGGGCGGGGCACCCTGTTACATATGTGTTATAAGCATTTAGGCTGAGCATAATTTTCAATTTGACTTTGGCTTTTGGGAGTACTTAGGACTGTCAGGGTAACTTTCAGGGCTAAATAATACTAAGTTGTCTGAGCGACAGGGTGAGGCCAGAAAGTGAAGGCCTTGGAAGATAATATTCCCACCATGACTGTGACAAGTTTTATGCACAATGACATTTTAAAATGGAGTTTCCTGCTGGGGCTCCTCTGTTCTGTCTCAGAAATCTCCATCCTTCATTTCAACTGCTGACCAGAATGTGTACTTGTTGTGGCTGCAACATTGATAAGTGTAATATTGATAAGTGTAACACTGTCCTGAGCTTTTCCCAGGGGAATATCAAACACAGGTGAACAGCTCCAAGAGATCTACACTAACTGATCCAAGCTCCTTTTCCAACAGGCACATGCTGTAATCTGCACTACAGGGGGAGGAACATGTTGCTCCCACTGCACATGTGGCCAAGCTAGAATGGCAAACAATTATCCATTCCAGCCTGACCTGCATGTGAAAAGTACTGCAGTTCATGAAGTATTGCTTCAGAAAGAAAGTGTCAGACGAAGAAAGGAGAAGGCTTAAAAAAACAGATTTATAGAACAATTTCTTATTGTTTTAGATCGTAAATCCTTTTTTTTTTTCAAAAACTCTTTCCCTGGTATAATCTTTAAAACATTTTAATGGCAATCTTTCATATTTTTTCATATTTTTTTCTTTTTTATAAATTTAGTCGTTGCCAATTAATTTTTATTATTTTCTCCCCAATTTGAAATGCCCAATTATTTTATTATGCTCAGCTCACCGCTACCACCCCTGCACTGACTCGGGAGGGGCGAAGATGAACACACGCTGTCCTCCGAAGCGTGTGCCGTCAGCCGCCCGCTTCTTTACACACTGCGAACTCACCGTGCAGCCGCCTCAGAGCTACAGCGTCGGAGGACAACGCAGCTCTGGGCAGCTTACAGGCAAGCCCGCAGGCGCCCGGCCAGACTACAGGGATCGCTGGTGCACGGTGAGCCGAGGACACCCTGGCCGACCTAACCCTCCCTCCCCCCGGGCGACGCTCAGCCAATTGAGCGCTGCCCCCTGGAAGCTCCCGTCCCACGGTCGGCTGTGGAATAGCCTGGACTCGAACTCGCGACGTCCAGGCTATAGAGCGCATCCTGCACTCTAGCGAGTGCTTTTACTGGATGCTTCTAGTTAAGAAAATGTATGCATGAGAGGAGGCTATTTGTCTGGGTCCCAGTTGTTGGTTGGTCTTAAAGGACCCCAGTGGTCCCCAAGGGCTAGGTAACCCAACACTGTGTGAAGAAGTGTCTCCTACCCCTGTCCTAAGACTGCCTTTGCTTAATTTCCTCTCCGCTTAATTTGTGCTGCTAGCTACCTGCCATAGATCAGCTCAGACTAGATCAGTCCATATAGAAATAAGCACTAACCATCTATTCAAATGCACTGTATAAAACACACAGAAATTCAACTCACTAAAAGCACAACTATATTCTTCTTTGTGTTTAGAGGCAGATTAATAGTCCTCTGTTTGTGACTACAGGAGTACTTTTAGCATATGAGCTTGAAAAAGTCTCCAGGATGCGTTGACTAAACAAGCAAATCACATACAAAGTTATTTTAAACATCACGATTTAAACATCATCTGATTTAATTTCCAGATTCCTCTTTAAGGTGTAAATTGTTTAGCTTTAGTTTAGCTGAATTTTCTCTTAGTTAAAATTGGGTTTGTTTGTATATATTATGCCATTTCCAATTGTTTTAGAAGCTTTATTACATGTACAAATTTGACATGGTGATAGATACCTGTAATCCATGTTAGCAAGTGAAGTTAATGAGCATTATAAGGAACATTATGTAAACTGAAAATTCCTCTGATGAGAACAAAGATAACCAGACTTCTTTAATGTACAGAGCTCGGAATTCTTGAATTAGTTAACACTTTACATTTGCAATTCAGCTTCACAGGGTACATTTAAGTATTTGATTCATAATTAATTTCTTATTCAAAATATATGTTATCACTGAATAATG
Organism: Acipenser ruthenus; assembly: GCF_902713425.1. Taxonomy (NCBI): domain Eukaryota; kingdom Metazoa; phylum Chordata; class Actinopteri; order Acipenseriformes; family Acipenseridae; genus Acipenser; species Acipenser ruthenus. The sequence goes on along the minus strand of NC_081207.1, from coordinate 10,855,580 downwards.
TGAAATGTGTGTGAGAATCGATGATGTTAAATGTATATTTTTGTTTACTTTGTTTCCTTGGTCCCTCTTGAAACAAGTTAGCTGTGCCAACTTAATGAGGGTTTTCTGGTGTGTAAGTATAAATAACATTTTCCAATAAAAATAAATGTTAGGATCCATTACAATTACAGTTGTGTACCCAGCATGTTTAAGGATAACTGGCCTTTTTAAAATGATACAATAAAAAATAGGGTGATATTACATATGTGGGCTGTCACTGGATAATACCTAGGCAGACACAGAGCATTGGGTGTGGACACACCGCATAGGTGCGCAGATTTAATTAACACAGGTGCGGACACTAGGGTACCAGCAATGGTAGCCCTAGTGTCACATTTAATAAAAAAAACAAAACAAAACAAACAAAGCTAAAAATAAAAGTTTGCCACACCAGGCGACCGCTAGTCCCACTAAAAGGAACATCCCGCTCCAGGAACCTACTATTCTACGCAAACCCTCACTATACTGTTTGGGATCAACTCCTAAACTGACTTACTTCTGGGCTTCCTCTTCAAGCAGCCTTTTCACATGGCCTTGGCTGGGCAATGCCTTCATGAGCACCATCTTGTAGTGGAAGGGTTTTCTGTAGTAGTTCTAAACACAGCGCCCGTCTGTGTAGCATTGCGGTGCAGTCGCCTCGAGCTGTGGCGCAGACACCTCTTGAGCACTGTGCAGCCTCCCTGGGCACGCACCCCAGCCAATCAGGACTTCCCGATCAGCTCAGCACCAGGCGAGCCTACCTGATCAATTAGCTCCTTAGCAACGCTTCTCCTGTTGCGCGTCCCAGCTCCTTCCATAAAGTCACACATGCACTCAGGAACCAGCAACAGGGTCTCCCTGTCACACTTACCAATATTCTGTGATCCGGTGTCGTAGGAAATAAGTTGACTAGGAAAAAAGTTGATCGCGCAAGCGCAGTAAGGCAAAAATAGACAAAAGTAAGGCGGGGCTACAGTTTGATTAAAGGGGAGGTTCACTGCATGGCTTTTTATTTTTATCTGGCCGTTTTATTTACTAGACTCTGTATGTTGGTGCGTGTTCGTGCCACTGTCTTTTCGTATGAACTTTAAAATGTGTGATCGACGGCTCTTTATATGGTAAAATGTTTTAAATCCCTGTCTTTTTATGTTTCTATAACATCGTTGTCAATCAGATGTAGTTTATGTGTGA